>NC_133327.1:485093932-485429975 GCF_042186555.1 Aquarana catesbeiana | reverse complement strand
CTGTGTGTGGGGTCACCGTTGTGCTGTGGACACTGTGTGTCGGGTCACCCTCCTGCTGTGGGCACTGTGTATGGGGCCACCCTCTTGCTGTGGGCACTGTGTATGGGGTCACTGTTGTGCTGTGGACACTGTGTATGGGGTCACCGTCGTGCTGTGGGCACTGTGTATGGGGTCACCCTTCTGCTGTGGGCACTGTGTATGGGGTCACCCTCCTGCTGTGGGCACTGTGTGTGGGGTCACCGTTGTGCTGTGGACACTGTGTGTGGGGTCACCCTCCTGCTGTGGGCACTGTGTATGGGGTCACCCTCTTGTTGTGGGCACTGTGTATGGGGTCACTGTTGTGCTGTGGACACTGTGTATGGGGTCACCGTCGTGCTGTGGGCACTGTGTATGGGGTCACCCTTCTGCTGTGGGCACTGTGTATGGGGTCAACCTCCTGCTGTGGGCACTGTGTACGGGGTCACCCTTCTGCTGTGGGCACTGTGTATAGGGTCACCGTTGTGCTGTGGGTACTGTGTATGGGGTCACCCTCCTGCTGTGGGCACTGTGTATGGGGTCACCCTTCTGCTGTGGGCACTGTGTATGGGGTCACCGTTGTGCTGTGGGTACTGTGTATGGGGTCATCCTCCTGCTGTGGGCACTGTGTATGGGGTCACCCTCCTGCTGTGGGCACTGTGTATGGGGTCACCCTCCTGCTGTGGGCACTGTGTGTGGGGTCACCGTTGTGCTGTGGACACTGTGTGTGGGGTCACCCTCCTGCTGTGGGCACTGTGTATGGGGTCACCCTCTTGCTGTGGGCACTGTGTATGGGGTCACTGTTGTGCTGTGGACACTGTGTATGGGGTCACCGTCGTGCTGTGGGCACTGTGTATGGGGTCACCCTTCTGCTGTGGGCACTGTGTATGGGGTCACCCTCCTGCTGTGGACACTGTGTATGGGGTCACCCTCCTGCTGTGGGCACTGTGTATGGGGTCACCCTCCTGCTGTGGGAATTGTGTATGGGGTCACCTTTGTGCTGTGGACACTGTGTATGGGGTCACCCTTCTGCTGTGGACACTGTGTATGGGGTCACCCTCCTGCTGTGGGCACTGTGTATGGGGTCACCCTCCTGCTGTGGGCATTGTGTATGGGGTCACCTTTGTGCTGTGGACACTGTGTATGGGGTCACCCTCCTGCTGTGGACACTGTGTATGGGGTCACCTTCCTGCTGTGGACACTGTGTATGGGGTCACCCTCCTGCTGTGGACACTGTGTATGGGGTCACCCTCCTGCTGTGGGCACTGTGTATGGGGTCACCCTCCTGCTGTGGACACTGTGTATGGGGTCACCCTCCTGCTGTGGGCACTGTGTACGGGGTCACCCTCCTGCTGTGGGCACTGTGTATGAGGTCACCCTCCTGCTGTGGGTACTGTGTATGGGGTCACCATTGTGCTGTGGACACTGTGTATGGGGTCACCCTCCTGCTGTGGGCACTGTGTATGGGGTCACCCTCCTGCTGTGGGCACTGTGTATGGGGTCACCCTCCTGCTGTGGGCACTGTGTGTGGGGTCACCGTTGTGCTGTGGACACTGTGTGTGGGGTCACCCTCCTGCTGTGGGCACTGTGTATGGGGTCACCCTCTTGCTGTAGGCACTGTGTATGGGGTCACTGTTGTGCTGTGGACACTGTGTATGGGGTCACCGTCGTGCTGTGGGCACTGTGTATGGGGTCACCCTCCTGCTGTGGGCACTGTGTATGGGGTCACGGCACTGTGTATGGGGTCACCACTGTACTCTGGACACTATGTATGGGGTCACCCTCCTACTGTGGGCACTGTGTATGGGGTCACCCTCCTGCTATGGGCACTGTGTGTGGGGTCACTGTTGTGCTGTGGGCACTGTGTATGGGGTCACCCTCCTGCTGTGGGCACTGTGTATGGGGTCACCCTCCTGCTGTGGGCACTGTGTATGGGGTCACTGTTGTGCTGTGGACACTGTATGGGGTCACCCTCGTGCTGTGGACATTGTGTATGGGGGTCACCCTTCTGCTGTGGGCACTGTGTATGGGGTCACCCTTCTGCTGTGGGCACTGTGTATGGGGTCACCCTCCTGCTGTGGACACTATGTATGAGGTCACCCTCCTGATGTGGATACTGTGTATGGGGTCTCCGTCGTGCTGTGGGTACTGTGTATGGGGTCACGGTTGTGCTCTGGGCCCTCTAAAAGGGGTCACTCTCCTGCTCTGGGCCCTCTAAAAGTGGGCACTGTGTATGGGTTCACCGTTGTGCTGTGGGTACTGTGTATGGGGACACTGCTGTGCTGTGGACACTGTGTATGGGGTCACCGTCGTGCTATGGGCACTGTGTATGGGGGTCACCCTCCTGCTGTGGGCTCTGTGTATGGGGTCATCGTTGTGCTGTGGTCACTGTGTATGGGGTCACCCTCCTGCTGTGGTCACTGTGTATGCGGTCACCCTCCTGCTTTGGGCACTGTGTATGGGGTCACCCTCCTGCTGTGGGCATTATGTATGGGGTCACCTTTGTGCTGTGGACACTGTGTATGGGGTCACCCTCCTGCTGTGGACACTGTGTATGGGGTCACCCTCCTGCTGTGGACACTGTGTATGGGGTCACCTTCCTGCTGTGGACACTGTGTATGGGGTCACCTTCCTGCTGTTGACACTGTGTATGGGGTCACCCTCCTGCTGTGGACACTGTGTATGGGGTCACCCTCCTGCTGTGGGCACTGTGTATGGGGTCACCCTCCTGCTGTGGGCATTGTGTATGGGGTCACCTTTGTGCTGTGGACACTGTGTATGGGGTCACCCTCCTGCTGTGGACACTGTGTATGGGGTCACCTTCCTGCTGTGGACACTGTGTATGGGGTCACCCTCCTGCTGTGGACACTGTGTATGAGGTCACCCTCCTGCTGTGGGCACTGTGTACGGGGTCACCCTCCTGCTGTGGGCACTGTGTACGGGGTCACCCTTCTGCTGTGGGCACTGTGTATGGGGTCACCGTTGTGCTGTGGGTACTGTGTATGGGGTCACCCTTCTGCTGTGGGCACTGTGTATGGGGTCACCCTCCTGCTGTGGGCACTGTGTGTGGGGTCACCGTTGTGCTGTGGACACTGTGTGTGGGGTCACCCTCCTGCTGTGGGCACTGTGTATGGGGTCACCCTCTTGCTGTGGGCACTGTGTATGGGGTCACTGTTGTGCTGTGGACACTGTGTATGGGGTCACCATCGTGCTGTGGGCACTGTGTATGGGGTCACCCTTCTGCTGTGGGCACTGTGTATGGGGTCACCCTCCTGCTGTGGGCACTGTGTGTGGGGTCACCGTTGTGCTGTGGACACTGTGTGTGGGGTCACCCTCCTGCTGTGGGCACTGTGTATGGGGTCACCCTCTTGTTGTGGGCACTGTGTATGGGGTCACTGTTGTGCTGTGGACACTGTGTATGGGGTCACCGTCGTGCTGTGGGCACTGTGTATGGGGTCACCCTTCTGCTGTGGGCACTGTGTATGGGGTCACCCTCCTGCTGTGGGCACTGTGTACGGGGTCACCCTTCTGCTGTGGGCACTGTGTATAGGGTCACCGTTGTGCTGTGGGTACTGTGTATGGGGTCATCCTCCTGCTGTGGGCACTGTGTATGGGGTCACCCTCCTGCTGTGGGCACTGTGTATGGGGTCACCGTTGTGCTGTGGGTACTGTGTATGGGGTCATCCTCCTGCTGTGGGCACTGTGTATGGGGTCACCCTCCTGCTGTGGGCACTGTGTATGGGGTCACCCTCCTGCTGTCGGCACTGTGTGTGGGGTCACCGTTGTGCTGTGGACACTGTGTGTGGGGTCACCCTCCTGCTGTGGGCACTGTGTATGGGGTCACCCTCTTGCTGTGGGCACTGTGTATGGGGTCACTGTTGTGCTGTGGACACTGTGTATGGGGTCACCGTCGTGCTGTGGGCACTGTGTATGGGGTCACCCTTCTGCTGTGGGCACTGTGTATGGGGTCACCCTCCTGCTGTGGACACTGTGTATGGGGTCACCCTCCTGCTGTGGGCACTGTGTATGGGGTCACCCTCCTGCTGTGGGAATTGTGTATGGGGTCACCTTTGTGCTGTGGACACTGTGTATGGGGTCACCCTCCTGCTGTGGACACTGTGTATGGGGTCACCTTCCTGTTGTGGACACTGTGTATGGGGTCACCCTCCTGCTGTGGACACTGTGTATGAGGTCACCCTCCTGCTGTGGGCACTGTGTACGGGGTCACCCTCCTGCTGTGGGCACGGTGTACGGGGTCACCCTCCTGCTGTGGGCACTGTGTATGGGGTCACCGTTGTGCTGTGGGTGCTGTGTATGGGGTCACCCTCCTGCTTTGGGCACTGTGTATGGGGTCACCCTCCTGCTGTGGGCACTGTGTATGGGGTCACCCTCCTGCTGTGGGCACTGTGTGTGGGATCACCGTTGTGCTGTGGACACTGTGTGTGGGGTCCCCCTCTTGCTGTGGGCACTGTGTATGGGGTCACCCTCCTGCTGTGGGCACTGTGTATGGGGTCACCCTCCTGCTGTGGGAATTGTGTATGGGGTCACCTTTGTGCTGTGGACACTGTGATTGGGGTCACCCTCCTGCTGTGGACACTGTGTATGGGGTCACCTTCCTGTTGTGGACACTGTGTATGGGGTCACCCTCCTGCTGTGGACACTGTGTATGAGGTCACCCTCCTGCTGTGGGCACTGTGTACGGGGTCACCCTCCTGCTGTGGGCACTGTGTACGGGGTCACCCTCCTGCTGTGGGCACTGTGTATGGGGTCACCGTTGTGCTCTGGGTGCTGTGTATTGGGTCACCCTCCTGCTGTGGGCACTGTGTATGGGGTCACCCTCCTGCTGTGGGCACTGTGTGTGGGGTCACCGTTGTGCTGTGGACACTGTGTGTGGGGTCCCCCTCTTGCTGTGGGCACTGTGTATGGGGTCACCCTCTTGCTGTGGGCACTGTGTATAGGGTCACTGTTGTGCTGTGGACACTGTGTATGGGGTCACTGTTGTGCTGTGGGCACTGTGTATGGGGTCACCCTTCTGCTGTGGGCACTGTGTATGGGGTCACCCTCCTGCTGTGGGCACTGTGTATGGGGTCACCATTGTGCTCTGGACACTATGTATGGGGTCACCCTCCTACTGTGGGCACTGTGTATGGGGTCACCCTCGTGCTATGGGCACTGTGTATGGGGTCACTGTTGTGCTGTGGGCACTGTGTATGGGGTCACCCTTCTGCTGTGGGCACTGTGTATGGGGTCACCCTCCTGCTTTGGGCACTGTGTATGGGGTCACTGTTGTGCTGTGGACACTGTATGGGGTCACCCTCGTGCTGTGGACATTGTGTATGGGGGTCACCCTTGTGCTGTGGGCACCGTGTATGGGGTCACCCTCCTGCTGTGAACACTGTGTATGAGGTCACCCTCCTGATGTGGACACTGTGTATGAGGTCACCCTCCTGATGTGGACACTGTGTATAGGGTCACCCTCCTGCTGTGGACACTGTATATGGGGTCTCCTTCGTGCTGTGGGTACTGTGTATGGGGTCACCGTTGTGCTCTGGGCCCTCTAAAAGGGGGCACTCTCCTGCTCTGGGCCCTCTAAAAGGGGGCACTCTCCTGCTCTGGGCCCTCTAAAAAGGGGAACTCTCTCTCTATGGGGTCACTATCTTTCTCTTTGCACTCTAAGGGCTCACGCCTAATCTTGGCACTCTAAGGGGTCACTCCTGCTCTGTACTGTATGCTGTGTACTGCTCACTGACCTCCACTGTATGCTGCTCACTGTTGTGCTGTGTGTTCAGGCTGGCCCTAACATGTACTAGGGGTTATCATTGCTGTCCCTTATACATGCTGGGGTTTATCGTCTCTGGTTGCATTTGGGCTTGTTTTACTCGCACAATCAATTATGTGTGCCCGAAGGTCCTATTTTATCTACACAATGGGAGAGACAATGAAAAAACACAAACTTTTTGGCCACACCCACTTTTGACCATGCCCACAAGAGGGCGATGCGTGCCGCATTAGCACCACCACTTATACTTTCAGCTCCCACACAGCACCCTCCAAAAAAAATGTTTGGACCCGCCCCTGGCTATCATCTAGATAAAGGAAGGCTCGTAGACGTGGTCTATCTGGATTTTGCAAAAGCATTTGACACAGTTCCCCATAACTCAATTACTGTACAAAGTAAGGTCCGTTGGCGTGGACCAGAGGGTGAGTATATGGATTGAAAACTGGCTACAAGGGCGAGTTAAGAGGGTGGTGATAAATGGGGAGTACTCGGAATGGTCAGGGGTGGGTAGTGGGGTCCCCCAGGGTTCTCTGCTGGGACCAATCCTATTTAATTTGTTCATAAATGACCTGGATGATGGGGTAAACAGTTCAATCTTTGTATTTGCTATATTGTCATGCATTAAAAAGGGGATTAACTTCAGAGATAAAACGATAATTCTCCTGCTCTACAAGACTCTGGTCCGGCCGCACCTGGAGTATGCTGTCCAGTTCTGGGCACCAGTCCTCAGGAAGGATGTACTGGAAATGGAGTGAGTACAAAGAAGGGCAACAAATCTAATAAAGGGTCTGGAGGATATTAGTTATGAGGAAAGGTTGCGAGCACTGAACTTATTCTCTCTGGAGAAGAGACGCTTAAGAGGGGATATCATTTTAATTTACAAATACCGTGCTGGTGACCCCACAATAGGGATAAAACTTTTTCGCAGAGCGGAGTTTAACAAGACACGTGGCCACTCATTAAAATTAGAAGAAAAGAGGTTTAACCTTAAACTGCGTAGAGGGTTCTTTACTGTAAGAGCGGCAAGGATGTGGAATTCCCTTCCACAGGCAGTGGTCTCAGCGGGGAGCATCGATAGTTTCAAAAAACTATTAGATAAGCACCTGAACGACCACAGGGATATACAATGTAATACTGACATATAATCACACACATTGGTTGGACTTGATGGACTTGTGTCTTTCTTCAACCTCACCTACTATGTAACTATGTAAGTGTCACATAATATGCTAGTATGCAATGCATACTAGCACATTATATCTTTACTTTGCAGGTAAGCAAAAAGGGGAAAAAAAAGGAAGAGTTTACTTCCTCTTTAAGTTGGGTTACAGTGCAACATTTTATTGGCTCAAAGACACACCCACTACAATGTTCTTGTTTGTCTTAGTTGCTTAATTTGATTTATACTCTTGCATTATCTGTAATGGCCGAGACGATCTTCAGATCCCCAATATCTACTGATATAATTTTCCATATCTCAGTGACTTGCCTTTGTGAGTGTATTTCCTAAACCTCAATAAAATTCTTTGAAATTAACATATTTAACATACTAATCATGGGCAAATTTTCAATTTTGACTGGAATTTCACTTTAAGAATCAGAACAACTGTTACACCTATGCAGGGGCTGTGACAACAGAAAACAAGAAATTGTATTTCAGGTCAAATATTACAAGTCAATGCAATTTCTCATGAGGCATACTCTATGGTGCTAAAAGGTATCAATCACATACCTGGTAGCAGAGCCTGATATGATGAAGAAGTCCTCTCTTACACCTTGGACTCAGGGCCCCTGATAGTGTAGACAGGAGGCGCAGGAATACAGAGTGGCACGAGTGCCTGTAAGTCTTGCTAGCAGGCTTGAATGGAGGAGAAGATTTGGATGCCGCACACCGGATGTAGTCAAAAAACTTCACTTTATTGAAAAAATGGGATCATCAAAATAACAAGACTGTCATGCAGAAAGTACAGGTAAGCTGACGCGTTTCGCACTCAGGACTGAGTGCTTACTCATAGCTATGAGTAAGCACTCAGTCCTGAGTGCGAAACGCTTCAGCTTACCTGTACTTTCTGCATGACAGTCTTGTTATTTTGATGATCCCATTTTTTCAATAAAGTGAAGTTTTTTGACTACATCCGGTGTGCGGCATCCAAATCTTCTCCTCCATTCAAGCCTGCCTTGTCTAGCATTCAGCCAGCACCTGGAGCTCTTCTGCTCTGAAACTCCTACTTACACCTGGGTCATTGTCAGCCTGAGCGGTGGAAACACTTTCTTTGCTTGTCTGCATCTAAGGATACAAGTCTTGCTAGCAGCAGGGTTGGTGTCCACGCTGGGCAGCTGAAGTAGTCAGAAGGGTCCATTAACCACTTGCCGCCTGGCCTATAGCAGAATGACGGCCGGGCGGTGGTTCCGTTATCCTGACTGGGCTTCATATGAAGTCCAGCAGGATAGCATGCCGCCGCGCACCCGTGGGGACGCGCATCGCGGCGATCTGTGGAGCAGTGTGTCAGTCTGACACACCGCTACACCGATCTTGGTAAAGAGCCTCCGGCGGAGGCTCTTTACCACGTGATCAGCCGTGTCCAATCATGGCTGATCACGATGTCAATAGGAAGAGCTGTTGGTCGTCTTTGTCTCACTCGCGTCTAACAGACGCGAGTAGAGGAGAGCCGATCGGCGGCTCTCCTGACAGGGGGGGTCTGTGCTGATTGTTTATTAGCGCAGCCCCCCCTCAGATGACCACACTGGACCACCAAGAACGCCACTAGGACCACCAGGGAAGGGGGCAACATGTGGATGGCCAGGTATGTACCCCATGGCCATCCACATGTGCCCAATGTGCCCAGTCTGTGCCCAATCTGTGCCAATCAGTGCCCACAAATGGGCACTGATTGGCACCATTATATTTCAGAGTTGCCCAGCAGTGCCACCAATCAGTGTCATCAGTGCCACCCATCAGTGTCCATCCATGCCACCTATCAGTGCCACCCATAAGTACCCAGTGCCACCCATAAGTACCCAATGCCACCTACGAGTGCCCATCAGTGCCGCCTATGAGTGCCCATTGGTGCCACCTATAAGTGCCTATCAGTGCCACCTATCAGTGCCACCTCATCAGTGCCACCTCATCGGTGCCCATCAGTGCCGCCATATCAGTGCCCGTCAGTGCAGCCATATCAGTGCCCATCAGTGCAGCCATATCAGTGCCCATCATTGAAGAAGAAAACATACTTATTTACAAAAATTTTTAACAGAAACAAAGAAAAACTTGTTTTTTTTCAAAATTTTCGGTCTTTTTTATTTGTTGCGCAAAAAATAAAAACCGCAGAGGTGATCAAATACCACCAAAAGAAAGCTCTATTTGTGGGAACAAAATTATAAAAAATTTGTTTGGGTACAGTGTAGCATGACCGCGCAATTGTCATTCACATTGCAACAGCGCTGAAAGCTGAAAATTGGCCTGGGCGGGAAGGTGTCTAAGTGCCTGGTATTGAAGTGGTTAAGCAAGCGAGCTGGTAGGCAGCTGGTAGGCAGCAGGCTGGCATGGGTGACAGTGGGCAGCTGAGATGATTGCTGGTAGCAGATAGTAGGTCAGCTGGAACAGCGGGGTGGTAGGCAGGTACCGATGACAGCAGGCAGAGTTGCAGGGTCAGGCAGGCCGGGTCATACACAGGCAGGATGGATCAGGTACAGAGCACAGGCAGGAGCCTGGTCAGAAAACAAGCCAGGTCTGGAACCAATCAGAGAAGCAGGAGCCAATGGAGCAGACAAAAGCAGAGGTTAGGGGTCAAGTCGAGGTCAGTGACGGCAGAGTTCAGGCGGTGGTCAAGACAAGCCAGGTCAACAACTGGACTGTGTATGGGGTCACCCTCCTGCTGTGGGAATTGTGTATGCGGTCACCTTTGTGCTGTGGACACTGTGTATGGGGTCACCTTCCTGTTGTGGACACTGTGTATGGGGTCACCCTCCTGCTGTGGACACTGTGTATGAGGTCACCCTCCTGCTGTGGGCACTGTGTACGGGGTCACCCTCCTGCTGTGGGCACTGTGTACGGGGTCACCCTCCTGCTGTGGGCACTGTGTATGGGGTCACCGTTGTGCTGTGGGTGCTGTGTATGGGGTCACCCTCCTGCTTTGGGCACTGTGTATGGGGTCACCCTCCTGCTGTGGGCACTGTGTATGGGGTCACCCTCCTGCTGTGGGCACTGTGTGTGGGGTCACCGTTGTGCTGTGGACACTGTGTGTGGGGTCACCCTCCTGCTGTGGGCACTGTGTATGGGGTCACCCTCTTGCTGTGGGCACTGTGTATGGGGTCACTGTTGTGCTGTGGACACTGTGTATGGGGTCACCGTTGTGCTGTGGGCACTGTGTATGGGGTCACTCTTCTGCTGTGGGCACTGTGTATGGAGTCACCCTCCTGCTGTGGGCACTGTGTATGGGGTCACCATTGTGCTCTGGACACTATGTATGGGGTCACCCTCCTACTGTGGGCACTGTGTATGGGGTCACCCTCCTGCTATGGGCACTGTGTATGGGGTCACTGTTGTGCTGTGGGCACTGTGAATGGGGTCACCCTCCTGCTGTGGGCACTGTGTATGGGGTCACCCTCCTGCTGTGGGCACTGTGTATGGGGTCACTGTTGTGCTGTGGACACTGTATGGGGTCACCCTCGTGCTGTGGACATTGTGTATGGGGGTCACCCTCGTGCTGTGGGCACCGTGTATGGGGTCACCCTCCTGCTGTGAACACTGTGTATGAGGTCACCCTCCTGATGTGGACACTGTGTATGAGGTCACCCTCCTGATGTGGACACTGTGTATGGGGTCACCCTCCTGCTGTGGACACTGTATATGGGATCTCCTTCGTGCTGTGGGTACTGTGTATGGGGTCACCGTTGTGCTCTGGGCCCTCTAAAAGGGGGCACTCTCCTGCTCTGGGCCCTCTAAAAGGGGGCACTCTCTTGCTCTGGGCCCTCTAAAAAGGGGAACTCTCTCTCTATGGGGTCACTATCTTTCTCTTTGCACTCTAAGGGCTCACTCCTAATCTTGGCACTCTAAGGGGTCACTCCTGCTCTGTACTGTATGCTGTGTACTGCTCACTGACCTCCACTGTATGCTGCTCACTGTTGTGCTGTGTGTTCAGGCTGGCCCTAACATGTACTAGGGGTTATCATTGCTGTCCCTTATACATGCTGGGGTTTATCGTCTCTGGTTGCATTTGGGCTTGTTTTACTCGCACAATCAATTATGTGTGCCCGAAGGTCCTATTTTATCTACACAATGGGAGAGACAATGAAAAAACATAAACTTTTTGGCCACACCCACTTTTGACCATGCCCACAAGAGGGCGATGCGTGCCGCATTAGCACCACCACTTATACTTTCAGCTCCCACACAGCACCCCCCAAAAAAAAATGTTTGGACCCGCCCCTGGCTATCATCTAGATAAAGGAAGGCTCGTAGACGTGGTCTATCTGGATTTTGCAAAAGCATTTGACACAGTTCCCCATAACTCAATTACTGTACAAAGTAAGGTCCGTTGGCGTGGACCAGAGGGTGAGTACATGGATTGAAAACTGGCTACAAGGGCGAGTTAAGAGGGTGGTGATAAATGGGGAGTACTCGGAATGGTCAGGGGTGGGTAGTGGGGTCCCCCAGGGTTCTCTGCTGGGACCAATCCTATTTAATTTGTTCATAAATGACCTGGATGATGGGGTAAACAGTTCAATCTCTGTATTTGCTATATTGTCATGCATTAAAAAGGGGATTAACTTCAGAGATAAAACGATAATTCTCCTGCTCTACAAGACTCTGGTCCGGCCGCACCTGGAGTATGCTGTCCAGTTCTGGGCACCAGTCCTCAGGAAGGATGTACTGGAAATGGAGTGAGTACAAAGAAGGGCAACAAATCTAATAAAGGGTCTGGAGGATATTAGTTATGAGGAAAGGTTGCGAGCACTGAACTTATTCTCTCTGGAGAAGAGACGCTTAAGAGGGGATATAATTTTAATTTACAAATACCGTGCTGGTGACCCCACAATAGGGATAAAACTTTTTCGCAGAGCGGAGTTTAACAAGACACGTGGCCACTCATTAAAATTAGAAGAAAAGAGGTTTAACCTTAAACTGCGTAGAGGGTTCTTTACTGTAAGAGCGGCAAGGATGTGGAATTCCCTTCCACAGGCAGTGGTCTCAGCGGGGAGCATCGATAGTTTCAAAAAACTATTAGATAAGCACCTGAACGACCACAGGGATATACAATGTAATACTGACATATAATCACACACATAGGTTGGACTTGATGGACTTGTGTCTTTCTTCAACCTCACCTACTATGTAACTATGTAAGTGTCACATAATATGCTAGTATGCAATGCATAGTAGCACATTATATCTTTACTTTGCAGGTAAGCAAAAAGGGGAAAAAAAAGGAAGAGTTTACTTCCTCTTTAAGTTGGGTTACAGTGCAACATTTTATTGGCTCAAAGACACACCCACTACAATGTTCTTGTTTGTCTTAGTTGCTTAATTTGATTTATACTCTTGCATTATCTGTAATGGCCGAGACGATCTTCAGATCCCCAATATCTACTGATATAATTTTCCATATCTCAGTGACTTGCCTTTGTGAGTGTATTTCCTAAACCTCAATAAAATTCTTTGAAATTAACATATTTAACATACTAATCATGGGCAAATTTTCAATTTTGACTGGAATTTCACTTTAAGAATCAGAACAACTGTTACACCTATGCAGGGGCTGTGACAACAGAAAACAAGAAATTGTATTTCAGGTCAAATATTACAAGTCAATGCAATTTCTCATGAGGCATACTCTATGGTGCTAAAAGGTATCAATCACATACCTGGTAGCAGAGCCTGATATGATGAAGAAGTCCTCTCTTACACCTTGGACTCAGGGCCCCTGATAGTGTAGACAGGAGGCGCAGGAATACAGAGTGGCACGAGTGCCTGTAAGTCTTGCTAGCAGCAGGGTTGGTGTCCACGCTGGGCAGCTGAAGTAGTCAGAAGGGTCCATTAACCACTTGCCGCCCGGCCTATAGCAGAATGACGGCTGGGCGGTGGTTCCGTTATCCTGACTGGGCTTCATATGAAGTCCAGCAGGATAGCATGCCGCCGCGCACCCGTGGGGACGCGCATCGCGGCGATCTGTGGAGCAGTGTGTCAGTCTGACACACCGCTACACCGATCTTGGTAAAGAGCCTCCGGCGGAGGCTCTTTACCATGTGATCAACCGTGTCCAATCATGGCTGATCACGATGTCAATAGGAAGAGCTGTTGGTCGTCTTTGTCTCACTCGCGTCTAACAGACGCGAGTAGAGGAGAGCCGATCGGCGGCTCTCCTGACAGGTGGGGTCTGTGCTGATTGTTTATTAGCGCAGCCCCCCCTCAGATGACCACACTGGACCACCAGGAACGCCACTAGGACCACCAGGGAAGGGGGCAACATGTGGATGGCCAAGTATGTACCCCATGGCCATCCACATGTGCCCAATGTGCCCAGTCTGTGCCCAATCTGTGCCAATCAGTGCCCACAAATGGGCACTGATTGGCACCATTATATTTCAAAGTTGCCCAGCAGTGCCACCAATCAGTGTCATCGGTGCCACCCATCAGTGTCCATCCATGCCACCTATCAGTGCCACCCATAAGTACCCAGTGCCACCCATAAGTACCCAATGCCACCTACGAGTGCCCATCAGTGCCGCCTATGAGTGCCCATTGGTGCCACCTATAAGTGCCTATCAGTGCCACCTATCAGTGCCACCTCATCGGTGCCCATCAGTGCCGCCATATCAGTGCCCGTCAGTGCAGCCATATCAGTGCCCATCAGTGCAGCCATATCAGTGCCCATCATTGAAGAAGAAAACATGCTTATTTACAAAAATTTTTAACAGAAACAAAGAAAAACTTGTTTTTTTTCAAAATTTTCGGTCTTTTTTATTTGTTGCGCAAAAAATAAAAACCGCAGAGGTGATCAAATACCACCAAAAGAAAGCTCTATTTGTGGGAACAAAATTATAAAAAATTTGTTTGGGTACAGTGTAGCATGACCGCGCAATTGTCATTCACATTGCAACAGCGCTGAAAGCTGAAAATTGGCCTGGGCGGGAAGGTGTCTAAGTGCCTGGTATTGAAGTGGTTAAGCAAGCGAGCTGGTAGGCAGCTGGTAGGCAGCAGGCTGGCATGGGTGACAGTGGGCAGCTGAGATGATTGCTGGTAGCAGATAGTAGGTCAGCTGGAACAGCGGGGTGGTAGGCAGGTACCGATGACAGCAGGCAGAGTTGCAGGGTCAGGCAGGCCGGGTCATACACAGGCAGGATGGATCAGGTACAGAGCACAGGCAGGAGCCTGGTCAGAAAACAAGCCAGGTCTGGAACCAATCAGAGAAGCAGGAGCCAATGGAGCAGACAAAAGCAGAGGTTAGGGGTCAAGTCGAGGTCAGTGACAGCAGAGTTCAGGGGGTGGTCAAGACAAGCCAGGTCAACAACTGGAATCAGGATACAGAATCACAGGAACACAGGATACACAGGAGGCTGAAGACAAAGCAGCAGTGATCCTGAGCACTGGCTGAGTTCAAATAGCCCGTTTGGTGCCAACATCTGTCACAGGTGCGCAAGAGCGCTGGCGTGCACGAGAATGGGCAAAGGAACATGTGTGTGTGTGCGGATGCGCATATGCATCAGCCAGTGCCTAGTTCTTGCAAGCACAAAAGGGGAACATGTTTTAGGCTGTGCACAGACGTCCGTCCAGAGGAGTCATCTTATCTATTAGTAAGCCTTTCCTTACAGTATCGATTATTGGCAAAAATGGAGTGTCTAAAAGGGGGGAAAAACTACAAGATAGATAGGGAGTAGTGCAAACGGGTGAGGAAATGAGGGCAAAGAGAGATGTGGGAGATGGAAGAGAATTCCCCCATGAACTCAGGTCTCAATCTGGGTGGAAGTTTAAAGGTAGGTTAGGCTTGCTGGGTTTAAGGAAGGTAGGGCATAATTGAGCCATTGGTTCCCATATCTGAAGGATTTTGGACTGGGAGTTGCTGAGGATAGTGGATAATTTTTCATTGATTAACATTGTTGAAAAGGAGGGTTTTTGGGACTTTAGATGAGGTAGGCAAGTGAGGCCAAAAGGATCAGTCACCATTCTATAAAATCATTTTATTGGTAAACAAAAACATAGCAATAACATAGTAACATAGTAACATGATAAATATCCGTATAAGTATATACAATCCGTATAAGTAAATATAAGTATGGATTAGAAGTCACATCATATGTACACGATGATTGAACATATTGAAGGAAATTCCAAGTTTTTGTGTACTTGCACAGGGTGACACTGTGGGTACACGGGTAGCAGTGTGTCAACATCCCAATAATGGACAAACGAAAACTAAAGACTAAAGGAGTGAAGACAGTTATTACATATAAATACATATAAAAATTCATAAGGTTGATATTCTATGCCCCACACATAACCTTTGACACCACTTAATACGATACATAAATGTAGTAGTGTATCCGAAAGGACCCGTGATAATGTCCAAATGAAGATGTAGAAAAGCAGGCCTGTGGGTCAGGATGTGGATCCGGGCATATATTCTTTTATTTGCTCGACATGTTGCGCGTAAAGGTACGCTTCCTCAGGAGCATAAAAGGTTCTATTAGATATATATGGAAGAACAACAGTGAATATACAGTTTATTGGCATATAAAAAACATTAATAATGCATAATTAACAAAGAATACAGATAATGCTCTAAAAAGGCCAGTTGGCTGCAAACATAACTCCCAGAAAGGAATTGGCCACCTGGAGGCAGAAAGCAAAGTCAGGCAGCTGGGACGCATAATGTAGCATAGTATAATGGTTATGGTACATAGGGTTTTTTTGTTAATATAACCTATTTTGAATCTAGTTAAACAAGTCCAGCAACGCCAAGATATATATAACAAATAGAGCAACTATGGTAAACCATAATATAAAATAGGTCTCGGTCATGATGAAAGAATCAATAATGTTTACAGAAGATAGTGGTAAATAGTATTGTTTATATTAGAAAACATTAGAGACCAATAAATTCCAAAAGGGTGCTCAAGAATGTTATTTATGTAGATGTAGACTAAACAGGGCTATGTAATAATCAAGAGTGGCTTGCGTTTAAAAAGGCTATTGTAATGCTAAATGCAGAAAACAACAATAAGTAGAGCAGAACACACAGCTTACCATGTAGTCATCAAACGCGGAAAAGGCGATGTGATGGAATGCTGGTAAGCAATATTGTCTAAGTATACCCAGAGACAGGTAAGTACTGGCAGAGCGCTGGAGAAGCACAGGTACTGGTAGTATAAACCAGTGTTCATATAATTATAAGGTCTGTTTGGATATTTGTAAGAAAAAATAGACTAGCGGCTCAAAGAGGTAAGCACCTATGATGAAAGCAAAAAAGTTTTATATTTAGTCTAAAGTAGGTAGCTTACTCCAAAAAAATGAAAGAAGTCATGAACTCACAATATATAGGAGAGTATAGTTGGTTAATTACCTCAAAAAGTTGTGGAGCCAGGCTGTATAAGAAAGGTTCATCTATTGATAGCCCATCAGCGTTTGCTGATAGCATCAGGCAAGCTGTGTGTAATATACACATCCCCACCGGAAGTTCGTCAAACCCAACCGGAAATGACGCACGCCGGCTCAACCGATGGCTACCACGCATGCGCCAAGTGACGCCGCTGATGCAGCGCCACTCAGCCAATACACTGGCAGCAGAGGTGGGGGCCAGGGAAAGCCGAACGGCACCCCGTGCCCCCATCAATCGCTGCACATATGGTCAAGAGAAGGAGACAGGATGTGAGGCGCTGTACGGTCGAACTGGCCGACCAAATGCCTCAGTGCCACCAGGTAGACCAGAACCAGGGAGGAAGGGCCATGGTAGAGCAGAGGACAAAATTAAAATTGAATAACATGGTGCATAATACATAAAATAAAGCAATTAGGCAAAAATTGATATAATAATTACTACAACAAAATATCTAATATGTTAGTACCCGCATAAATAGTCAGGGTTAGGGTTAGGCTACGAAACTTTTGGCTTGTTTTTTATTTAAAGAGACAGGATGGAGCTATTAGGTGAAGGGTCAATATTCTTCAAAAATATTATACCAGAGAAGCCAATTTGGCCATTGGCTCTTCCCAGGAGACACTATCCAGGACAGTCAGATATATAGAAAAGCTACCTATGTTGCACCTGGATAACACATTTCAAGCAACATGGGGCAGTTTAGGTGGGGTCGATTGTCGGACTCGATGATAGTCAGATGAATAGGGCATGGAGAGGAGGCGAGGCAGCAAGTGACAAAGGAACTACAGGACTTTATAGGACTGGGTTTCATTAAGCCCCGGTGCTCGAGTAGCGTTGAGTCGCTCTATCCAAAGAGTTTCCCTTTGCAAAATAAGCTTGTCCCATTCACCCCCTCTAGGGCTTTTTGGGACGACGGCCAGAACAACAAATGAGAGGAGGTGTCAAAGCGATGGCACAAATCCAGATGTCGGCTAATGGGAATAAGCATTTTCCCATTGCCCGAATAGTATAAATGATCGTTGATTCTCTGTCTCAGTTGTCTGGCCATCTTCCCTACATAAAAAGCCCCACATTTGCACACCATAAGGTATACCAACCCTTGTGTGCAGCAAGTGGTGGAGAATTTGGGGTAGTAGGTCTCGCCATTGTGGAGTAGGATTTTATGGCCAGGTAATACCCATGAGCAAAATGCGCAGGTACCACAGTGTGATGTCCCCAAAGGCAACTTAGATGTACATAGGTTGTGTGCTGTGTAGTGGCTAGTTACAAGTCTATCTCTGAGAGAGTTGGCACGTCTGAATACAATTTCCGGGCGTTCGCCAATGTATTTTCTAAGTATCGGGTCTTCCTGTAGAAGATGCAAGTGAGTATCCATTATCATCTTGATATCCTCGTGATGTGCTGAAAAGTTAGTAATCAGTTTACCTGTGCAGCCTTATTGTAGGCTCGACACAGCAGTGAACGGCTATATCCTCGTGCCAGTAAACGTGATTGTAATAAATTGGCTTGTTGCTGGAAATCTGATGCATATGTACAGTTTCGACGGAGCCTAATGTACTGAGCGTACGGTATGCTACGAATGAGTGCTGGAGGATGTGCGCTAGCTGAGCACAGCAGTGTGTTGCCAGCTGTTTTGCGAAAAATGTTTGTTGCTAATGTGTTATCCTTGTCCTTGTAGATAACAAGGTCAATGATGTTAGTCTTGTTGATGTCACAGCTATAAGTGAACTTTAGATTAAACTGGTTAGTATTTAAAGATTGAATGAAATCATCAAGGGATTGGCGAGTGTCTGTCCATACGATGAAGACGTCATTGACATAACGTCTCCAACATAAGATATGGTCAGTAAATTTTATCAAAGATTCACAAGTAAAAAGATGTCACTCCCACCCCCCCCCAGATACAGGTTGGCGTAGGGAGGGGCACAGCAAGTACCCATGGCTACCCCCTGTATCTGGAGGTAGTAGGAGCCCATAAAATCAAATCAGTTGTGGGTTAAAATAAACCTCAAGAGCTTCAAAATAAATTCATTATAGTTCCAGTGGTGGTGGTCCTCCTCGTAGAGGAAAGTACGGATCGTCACGACTCCCTGCTCGTGTGGAATGCTGGAGTAAAGTGCCTCCACATCCAAGGTCATGAGCAGGGAGTCGGGAGGAACGACCACCCCTTCAATCTGTTTAAGCAAGTCTAACGTATCTTTGGTATACGAAGGTAGAGCTGTAACATGTGGCATTAGGACAGAGTCCACAAGCCTGCTGGAATTTTCGGTGAGGCAACCGATACCCGAAATTATCGGTCTCCCAGTGGGCAACAAAGGGGTCTTATGCACCTTGGGGAGTGCATAGAACGTCCCCACCCTGGGAGACCGAACATTCAGGTAATCGTAAACATCTTTATCAATGAGGCCTTCAGAGTAATATTAAGAAGTCATTTTTGAAGGAGGAGGTGCGAAGTGAAGAAATGAGCTGATACCAATGAGGGTTAGATAGGATATTGTGGCACATGGTTTCATAAAGGTTCCTAGTCATCAAGACTAGGGTTGCCACCCTTATCCGCCGCCTTCAAAACCACATCAGGGTGGTTTTGTATTTTTAAGATGGTTTGTCGTTGTGTCAAAGTTAGGTTGCTTTTGTTGGGAATGATGTGCATTTGTTTGATGTCCCTGATAACATTTTGTAGAAAAACCCAGGCTTGAGGGTTAGTGGACAAGTTGGGAAATTGTTTAGATTTGGGCTTAAACTTATTGATAGGGGGTGAAAGTGTAGCACAGATGGTAGTGTTGGTGGTGTTGGTGTCATCATTCTCATCTAGCAAAAGCATCAAGTCACGGAGGGCTCTAAAGTCCTCCATTTTGAAATGCTTAATGCTTTCTGAGAAACGTTCTTCTTTAGCTCTCAGGCGTTCCTTGTCAAATATAAATTTGTATATCAGATTTCTAATGAACATGTAGACATCCTTGATCGTAGTTTACTGGCAAGAGGATATAGCCGCTCACTGCTGCGTCGAGGCTACAACAAGGCTGCATGCCAATCACGCAGTGATCTGCTATATAAAACCAAGACTCCCCTGAAAAACCCACAGTTAAATTGATTACTAACTTTTCATCACATCACGAGGATATCAGGATGATAATGGATTCTCATTGGCATCTTCTACAGGAAGACCCGATACTTAGAAAATACATTGGCGAACGCACGGAAATTGTATTCAGACGTGCCAACTCTCTGAGATAGACTTGTAACTAGCCACTACACAGCACACAACCTATGTACATCTAAGTTGCCTTTGGGGACATCACGCTGTGGTACCTGCGCATTTTGCCTATGGGTATTACCTGGCCATAAAATCCTACTCCCCAATGGCGAGACCTACTACCCCAAATTCTCTGCCACTTGCTGCACACAAGGGTTGGTATACCTTATGGTGTGCAAATGTGGGGCTTTTTATGTAGAGAAGATGGCCAGACAACAATTAACAATTAACCAACTATACTCTCATATATATTGTGAGTTCATGACTCCTTTCGTCTTTTGGAGTAAGCTACCTGCTTTAGACTAAATATAAAACTTTTTTGCTTTCATCATAGGTGCTTACTTCTTTGAGCCGCTAGTCTGTTTTTTCTTACAAATATCCAAACAGACCTTATACTTACATGAACACTGGTTTATACTACCAGTACCTGTGCTTCTCCAGCGCTCTGCCAGTACTTACCTGTCTCTGGGTATACTTAGACAAATTTGCTTACCAGCAATCTACTGCTCTACTTATTGTTGTTTTCTGCATTTACATGTAGCATTACAATAGCCTTTTTAAACGCAAGCCACCCTCGATTATTACATAGCCCTGTATAGTCTACATCTACATAAATAACATTCTTGAGCACACTTTTGGAATTTATTGGTCTCTAATGTTTTCTAATATATCCGATACTATTTACCATTATCTTCTGTAAACATTATTGATTCTTTCATCATGACCTAGACCTATTTTATATTATGGTTTACCATAGTTGCTCTATTTGTTATATATATCTTGGCGTTGCTGGACTTGTTTAGCTAGCTTCAAAATAGGTTATATTAACAAAAAAATCCTATGTATCATAACCATTATACTATGCTACATTATGCATCCCAGCTGCCTGACTTTGCTTCCTGCCTCCAGGTGGCCAATTCCTTCCTGTGAGGTTTGTTTGCAGCCAACTGGCCTGGCTAGAACATTATCTGTATTCTTTGTTAATTATGCATTATTAATGTTTTTTATATGCCGATAAACTGTATATTCACTGTTGTTCTTCCATATATATCTAATAGAACCTTTTATGCTCCCGAGGAAGCGTACCTTTACACGCAACATGTCCAGCAAATAAAAGAATATATGCCCGGATCCACATCCTGACCCACAGGCCTGCTTTTCTACATCTTCATTTGGACATTATCACGGGTCCTTTCCGATACACTTCTACATTTATGTATCGTATTAAGAGGTGTCAAAGGTTATGTGTGGGGTATAGAATATCAACCTTATGAATTTTTATATGTATTTATATGTAATAACTGTCTTCACTCAATTAATTTTACCCAATAGACCAATCTTATTATTTTTAGACAGTCTACTTGTGTGCCTTTAAAGTCCACTCCTTTAGTCTTTAGTGTTCGTGTGAAAGAGAACATAGTTGGTCGATTCTAGAATGTTTGTTTTAAATGAGCACTTAGCTACATTGGACCAGATCTTGTTCCAGTCCTCTAAATCAATGGGGGTCACCAGGTCGCCTGCCCAGCTTGCTACGTATGAGAGAGATTCTGGAAGACATGGATTGTTGAGCATGGTTAGATTATGGCAATCAGCCTGGGTGAGTCAAGGGTATGTAAACAAATGTGTTTAAATACTGTCTTGGTGCACGGGAATGCATACACTTTGTGTAGAGGTAGCAGCCAATGGGAAAGCTGTTGGTATTGTAACATGGGGACCATTAGCTCTAGTGGTAGATGCGTTTTCAGGCAATTCACAGCAGTCAGGAACTATGTTTGAGGGCATGGCAGCCCATTGTTTTTGGAAATGGCAACAACAAAGTAAAAGTCCAACATATAATGTTTGCCTCACAGGGTTCTCTTTCAGTGATATGCACAACTAAAAATACTAGCCCACCTGGCTCTCTCTTATGCCGCGTACATAAGAGGGGATTTTCCATCAGAAAAGACTTGGATGGTTTTTCCAGCGGAATTCCGCTCAAGCTTGCCTTGCATACACACGGTCACACAAAAGTTCTCTGAACTTTTGACCGTTAAGAACGCGGTGACGTACAACACTACGACGAGCCGAGAAAATGAAGTTCATTGCCTCCGAGCATGCATCGAATTGTTTCCGAGCATGCTTAGGAATTTTGCACGACGGAATTTGTACAGACGATTGCATTTTCGGATAGGAACTTTTCCCGACGGAAAAATAGAGAACATGCCCTCAATCTTTTGCTGGCTGGAATTCCGCCAGCAAAAGACAGATAGAGCATACACACGGTCGCATTTTCCAACAAAAAGCTCTCATCTGAGTTTTGCTGGCGGAATTTCTGATCGTGTGTACGTGGCATAAAGCAGTATCTCTGCTCTTTATGCTAGTCCTCAGAACATAGTTTATTCCAAGCCAAAAGCTTCACTTTGGCCTTAGTCCTTAGGCCGTTACCTGTCTCTTGCAGACACACACATCCTCTTGCTGCCACCTGCAGCCTCTAAAACCTGGAGCCCTTCTGTCTCCCTTGGATGGAGCCGTCTCCAGCTGGGAGCCATGAGGTATTCCTATACCTTCATTACAAGGGCTGTGCTCCCCTGAGCACACACCCTGCTGGTTCTGCACAAAACCTGGACACAGGGTTGGAGATTCCGTCCCACCCAAGACACTATGGTATCTCCAAACTACAGAGCCCCATGCAGGAATACCAAAACCCAGAGAAAGCTGCAAAAGCAGTTTTCTCCAGTCCACATCTATGCTCTGCAGTCCTGCACTGAGCCAATGTGCACACCCTGTGTCCCCCAAACAACCAACTTCACAGTGACAGAATCTCATACTGTCACAGTATCTATAGTGTTCAGGATCTAGAGCTTCAATTTATTTTGGTGAGTGCTGTTGAATACTTTTTGAGTAACTTGCACAAAAATCCTAATTTGTGATATGTACAAAATGAAGTAAAGTAAAGATCTGTATAACGGCACACCTCCCACATTACACTTTAGTAAAAACTGTTTAAAGTGGATGTAAACCCAATGTCATCCTTTCTAAACTACTGCCATAGAGGTTATCTATAAGGATATACATGAATCCTGCATGTATCTTTACCCTCTGTCTGTTATTAGACCCAGAAAACTGCAGATTCTGTGGGTGGGTCTGTTGTCTGGAGCACGGTGGGTGGAGTCGTGATGTCAGTAGACTCCCTGGCCACCTCTACACTACCCTTGTCAATATGCATTTTCTTCTGTGTATTTCTAACACTGAACTTCTGCTATGATCTCTAAACATCCGGTGAAAAGACAGGAAAGTAACCACATGACTTCAGCATGCCAAATCATGCTGAGGTATGGAACAGCCAATCCTTGCAGAGCTGCTAAAGAAAGGAGTGGGAGGTTTTTAAAAAATACAGGCTAGTGCACGAGATATGTAAATCATCTGTCACTCACAGCAAGGGGGAGTATTTGACAAAGTTTTTCTCAGTTTGTCATGATTTATCTCACTGAACAATAAAGGAGGATTGCTCAGAGATGGATTAACTCTGTATGGCAAGACTGGGCTCAAATGATAGGAAATCTTATACTCTACAGTATGATATAAAAAATAAATTAAAAAAATTTCGGGTTTACATCCACTTTAATCGTATTCTTCAAAGGAAACATCCAATGGAGTCACAGATGGCCTTTGACCTCTACACCGAAAAATTTAAAAAGCATAGTTTTGTTTTACTGTTGCTTTTTCACGTGTTTATTGTATTTTTATTTTTCATTTATATCTACTCAAAATAGCAAGTCTATAGATATTGCAACAGCACATATCATGATGTGAAACTACTTTGTATATTTTACAGAGATATTCATTTCTTCGTTTCAACAACAAAAATCTACAGAAGTGGAAATTTCAACTTAATTTACTACAAGCAAGTTTTAATTAATACAAGTAAGTATTCGATAGTAGTTTATTTCTAAAGCATAGCATAAAATTTATGCTAACGTAAAAGTTATTACTAGAAAAACTACAGAAATATTTAATATTTATCTGTCAAAACATCTGTATTATTATGTGTGTATTATAACTGGACAGACAGAAAAATGTCACAACTTGGCCTATGCTTTATTCAGTCTGGATTTATAATTGTTCAGTACTTTTATGAAGTATAAAATATATAGTGTTGCTAAACTCACTCCGTGTGTCAGGTCTTCATCCAAGCCGCTGATGATGTCTTACTAGCTGGCAAACCAAATATGGTACCTAATCCTAGAACAGGAGCATTTTCTAATAGGCAGGTAGTCAATGCAGGCAGATGCAAAGTATAAAATACAGCCCAAATTAGATCCAAAAAAGCAATTAAAGCAGATGAACACAATTATTTATCAGATGCAGGCTGAATAGTTTGACCTTGATTTAACCACTTGCCGACTGCTGCACGAACATTTCGTCGACAGAATGACACGGACAGGCAAATGGGCGTACAGGTACGTCCCTTTAAATTTGCCGCAGTGTGGTTGCGAGCTCCTTGAGTGTGATCGCTGGTCCCGTGGACTCGATGTCCGCGGAGATACCCACGATCATCTCACGGAGAGGAAGAACGGGGAAATGCTGATGTACACAAGCATTTCCCCATTCTTCCTAGTGACAGGACACTGATCACAGCTCCCTGTGATCAGGAGCGGTGATTAGTGTCATAACACACGTAGCCCATCCCCCCTACAGTTAGAAAACATCCCTAGGACACACTTAACCCCTGCAGCGCCTCCTCCTGGTTAACCCCTTCACTGCCAGTCACATTTACACAGTAATCAATGCATTTTTAATCGCACTGATCGCTGTATAAATGTGAATGGTCCCAAAATAGCGCCAAAAGTGTCCAATCTGTCCGCCATGTCGCAGTTACGATAAAAAAATCGCTGATTGCCGCCATTACTAGTAAAAAAAAAAAAAATATTAATAAAAATGCCATAAGACAATCCCCTATTTTGTAGACACTATAAAAATTTTTTTATATATTTTTGGAGATATTTAATATAGCAAAAATTAAAAAATTATGCTTTTTTTTCAAAATTGTTGCTCTTTTTTGGTTTATAGCGCAAAAAATAAAAACCGCAGAGGTGATCAAATACCACCAAAAGAAAGCTCTATTTGTGGGGAAAAAAGGATGTCAATTTTGTTTGGGAGTCACGGCGCACGACCAAATGTTCCAGGGCTTAAGTGGTTTAACACTTAAGTGCGGAGCTACAGCATAAGCATGTTGCAGCCTTAACAAATCAGCAGATAACACCTGCTGGTTAAACAAAATAAAAATTACTAATGTAAGGGCTGCCCTAATTGAATACAAAGGTTAAATATTGAAACCCTGATAAACAAAAATCATTTATAGCCAGAATTTTGTGTGTGGGGATAGAGTCTGGGACTTTACATTTACTTTCTTAGTTATAATAAATGTAAGTAACTGAATCCTACAAATTTAACAATTTTATTTAAGGTATTACAAATTCTTAAAAAGGGTTGTTTTAAAAACATATCCACAAATCAGTCATCCAGGATGATGTTTGTCCTGGCCTTGGGATCTAATTTAGTCGGCCAACGCATTTCACAGGAAACCCTGCTTCATCGGGGCCTCAGATCCTGTTAAATAGTACTGCAATAATATACAAAGAATATAAATAGGTTTATAATTTAATATTTAAATTTTTATGCAAAAAAATGCATGATAGAAATTTAGTCACCTGTGAGAAGGTACATGAAATGTTGGTTGGCCTGTGGGGAATCATACTAAACACTTAAAGGAGTAACCAGGGGAAAGAGGGGGAAAGAGAAGGGAAGAAACGAAGGGGGAGAGAGAGGGGGAAGGTTGGTGGTGGGGTAGTTGGGGGGAGGGAAAAGGGAAAGGAGAGATTGAGGAAAGAAGGGATAAAGGGAAGGAAAAGGAGGGGAAGAGGAAAGCAGGAGGGGGTACAGAAAAACAGAGAAGGAAACAAGGAGGGGAAAGGTAAGAAGAAGAAAATGAATTGGTCTGGGAGGGAAGAAAGAAGGGGGGGGGGGAATGGAATGGGGGTGGAGGGGGTGGATGGATACTGGGATCTACTTATCTAAAACTCCTACACGAAAGGACTAAGTAGCCAGGTATCTCAGGAGTAAAAGAAGGGAGGAGAAAGTGAAGGGACAAGGAACCCAAGGGAGGGGCAGATAGTATTGCTCCAAACAAATTTCTTAGTGCTAAATGAAGGATAAAGATTACATAGTTAGTCAGGTTGAAAAAAAGACAAGTCCATCTAGTTCAACCAATAAAAATAAAATCATACAATCCCATATACACAATCCTATACCCACAGTTTATGCAGAGGAAGGCAAAAAAACCCTAGCAAAGTAGATCAGATATCTAAGAGTGCAGTGTTAATGGATACATAAAGAATTAGGTGATATAAATTGATTAAAGTGGAGGGCCACCCTGAAAAAAAATTCACCAAAAATGCTAAAAAAAAAAAAAAAAAAAAACATTTGAAAAAAAAAAAAATTTTTAAACTTACCTGAACCCTTGTTGCTAGGCAGTCTTCCTAATCTGCCTGTTCCTATTCCGCGGCATCTTCTGCTCCTAGCTGAGCGGCCTCATTGCCTTCTGGGAACTGTGTGTTCCCAGAAAACCACAGGGCCATTCACAGATCGCCGCTCGCGCGTGCGCAGTAGGAAACTGGCAGTGAAGCCGCAAGGCTCCACTGCCTGTTTCCCTTACCTAGGATGGCGGTGTCGGGACCCGAGAGCTGAGGGATGGGTCGGCCTCGGGCAGCCGACATTGCAGGCACCCAGAACAGGTAAGTTTACTTATTTAACTGGTTCAATACAGGGCATTTTCACCCCCTTCCTTCCCAGACCAATATTTAGTTTTCAGCGCTGTCTCACTTTAAACGACAATTGCGCGGTCGTGTGACGTTGTACCTAAACAAAATTGACGTCCTTTTTTTCCCACAAATAGAGCTTTCTTTTGGTGGTATTTGATCACCTCTGCGGTTTTTATTTTTTGCGCTATAAACAAAAGAAGAGCGACAATTTTGAAAAAAACACAATATTTTTTACTTTTTTAAATATCCCAATTTAAAAAAAACAAAAAACAAATTTTTTCCTCAGTTTCAGCCGATACATATTCTTCTACATATTTTTGGTAAAAAAAATTGCAATAAGCGTATATTGATTGGTTTGCGCAAAAGTTATAGCGTCTACAAAATACAGGATAGATTTATGGCATTTAAAAAAAAAAAATATTTATTTATTTTTTTTACTAGTAATAGCGGCGATCGCGATTTTTTTTCATGACTGTGACATTATGGCAGACACATCGGACACTTTTGACACATTTTTGGGACCATTCACATTTATACAGCGATCAATGCTATAAAATTGCATTGATTACTGTGTAAATCCGACAGGCAATGAAGGGGTTAACCACTAGGGGGACACAAGGGGTTAAATGTGTTTCCTAGGGAATGCTTCTAACTGTAGGGGGCGGGGATGTACAAGGGGAGGAGACCGATCAGTGTTCCGCTGTACTGGGAACACAGATCGCTCTCCTCTCACCTGACAGGACGTGGATCTGTGTGTTTACACACACAGATCCACGGTCCGGCCCGGTTAACGGGCAATCGCGGGTACCCGGCGGACATCGCGGCCGCCGGGCACACGCACCGGGTCCCGAGCAACGCGGCGGGCATGCGCGCGCGCCCCCTAGACGGCCAGGAACCCGAGGCCGTCATATGATGTCCACCCAGGATGGGAGATCCCATCTGTGGACGTCATATGTCTATACGCGGGTATTGAAGTGGTTAAAGTCAGCAGCTATGGTGTTTGTAGCTGCTGACTTTAAAATTTTTTTTTAGCTGGCCGGAATCCCGCTTTAAGTGAAGATATACAGAACATATGAAGTGGAGGATCCCTGCACCACCAAATTACCTGTATCTTGTGTAGCGCTGGTATTTTTGCCTTCTAATGCCATGTAATGCTGAACAATGGACAATGCTATAAATTGGTATTTGGCTCCCTCTAGTGGTACAAATGTGAAAGAGATTTTGTTTATATTTTGTTTGAAGAGCATAAGGAACTTACAGGAAGTGACTTAATTGTTTATCTTGTAAAACGACTCACCTACCCAGAATGCTCAGTCACCTACCCATGAACACTGAGTGACTGAACTGCATGCTGGGTAGGATATAAAAGGCCCAGCGCGGCCATTTTCTGTCTCTTGTTCCTGGGACGCATGGCCTGCCTGCAGGGCTCTGTGGGTGTGTGTGTCCCACAGAGCCGCGGCCTGTTTGGTGCGGAACGGGCTTGAAGCTATTGGAGAAGTTTACACCACAGCGTGCTGGAGCAGCAGTGTGGTCGGATGGGGAAGGATCCAGAGATACCTGACGGAGGTATCTGAGGACTCCCAGTTATAGTTACATAGTTAGTCAGGTTGAAAAAAGACACAAGTCCATCCAGTTCAACCTTAAAAACAATAAATAAATAAAATAAAAAATATCGTACAATCCAATATACCCAATTTTATACCCTCAGTTGATCCAGAGGAAGGCAAAAAACCCCAGCAGAGCATGCTCCAATTTGCTACAGCAGGGGAAAAAATTCCTTCCTGATCCCCCAAGAGGCAATCGGATTTTCCCTGGATCAACTTTACCTATAAATGTTAGTACCCAGTTATATTATGTACATTTAGGAAAGTATCCAGGCCTTTCTTAAAGCAATCTACTGAGCTGGCCAGAACCACCTCTGGCGGGAGTCTATTCCACATTTTCACAGCTCTTACTGTGAAGAAACCTTTGCGTATTTGGTGATGAAATCTCTTTTCTTCTAGACATAAAGAGTGCCCCCGTGTCCTCTGGGTTGACCGTAAAGAGAATAACTTAACACCAAGTTCACTATATGGACCCCTTATATATTTGAACATGTTGATCATATCCCCCCTTATTCTCCTCTTCTCAAGAGTGAATAAATTCAGTTCCTCTAATCTTTCCTCATAGCTGAGCTCCTCCATGCCTCTTATCAGTTTGGTTGCCCTTCTCTGCACTTTCTCCAGTTCCCCGATATCCTTTTTGAGAACTGGTGCCCAAAACTGAACTGCATATTCCAGATGAGGTCTTACTAATGATTTGAACAGGGGCAAAATTATATCTCTCTCTCTAGAGTCCATACCTCTCTCAATACAAGAAAGGACTTTGCTCGCTTTGGAAACCGCAGCTTGGCATTGCATGCTATTATTGAGCTTATGATCTACCAAAACCCCCAGATCCTTCTCCACCACGGATTCCCCCAGTTGTACTCCCCCTAGCATGTATGATGCATGCATATTCTTAGCCCCCAAGTGCATAACTTTACATTTCTCAACATTAAACCTCATCTGCCACATAGTCGCCCAATTAGACAGTGCACTGAGGTCGGCTTGTAAATTGGAGACATCTTGTAAGGACATTATTCCACTGCATACCTTGGTGTCATCTGCAAAGACAGAAATTTTACTTTCGATCCCAGACCCTATATCATTTATAAAGATATTAAAAAGTAAGGCACTGAACCTTGGGGTACACCACTGATAACCTTAGACCATTCAGAGTAAGAATCATTAACCACTACTCTCTGAATTCTGTCCTTTAGCCAGTTTTCTATCCATTTACAAACTGATATTTCCAAGCCTGTAGACTTTACCTTACACATGAGCCGCGTGTGGGGAACTGTGTCGAACACTTTTGCAAAATCCAAGTATACCACATCCATTGCCACCCCTCTGTCCAAGGTTTTACTTACCTCTTCATAAAAAGAAATCAGGTTTGTCTGACAACTTCTGTCTTTTATGAATCCATGCTGTCTGTTGCCATCATCTTGTGGAAAGGAGCAGCGTGACGGCGTGGCCGCAGCAAATAGACTGAGATCTTGTGGGGCAGAGGCATCCAACTTTCCAGTCCTGGTGTGGTGAGAGGGCAGAAGCCCAGAAGTTATTTATCGCACTTAATACACTTAGACTCATATCACAGTGTTGCTGAGACCTGCAGTTCTGCAGAGGGGTCTCATTCAAATAGACTGAGTTTAAGCAGGCCTCAAGCCTATACTTCACTAAGAGCTAACACTGTGGCGGTTCACAGATAACTATACCAGAGGCAGTTATAAGTGCGTGCACCGTAGGAACTGTTCTAAATCATCAGCTTATATTACTTCTTTGCTTGATAACCCCTTGGATTACAAACACTGCAATATAAGAGCTAGCAGAAGACAGAAGGCAGAGGATCAGAGACTATATCTTTCCACTGGGAGGCCTTGTGTTCGGTTACAGTGGCAAAGGACTGCCTCATACCTCAGGGGGAGCTCTTGAGAAAGTGTAGTGTGCTGTGTTTGACAACCTTGCATTAGTGTGCTTATTACGGCCGTGCTGGAAGGTGCCCAGTGTCAAGGCATTACTAAGTATAAAATTGACGCGCTTTAAATAAATAGTGCAAAATATGCTGCTGCGACTAAGCTTAAATCCAGGAATAAAAAATGCATACATGTGAATAAAATAGATAAATAATTATGGTGCTAATACATGTGTTAAAATTGCCAAAATAAATCTTCAAATTGGTGATGTGATGGTGAATATAAATAAAATAATAATGACACTCTGAGTACAATGTCCAGGCAGAGATAAATAGTGGGGGAAAGTAAAAATAATTAAACAGTTCCTTCCCTTAATCCAGATTGATTGACTCACTGGGTTAGATCGTTTGTATCAGGATATTTAGTTTTTCTTGCATCCCACTTTAGCCATAATACTGCTGGTGATTCGGCTCCCAGGATAAAGGTTTTATGCAAAGCAAGCAAAGAAAAAATAGATCATTGTGCAGTGAACTTACTAGATAGTACATAAGCAAAACAGGGACAAGAGATACACTCACAAACTCCCGGTCTATTAGAAGCATTCAAATATGCAGATTGCAGTCAGCCGCTGTGGACGAGGTTTCCCATAGAGAAACAGCTGCTGTTAACCTTCAGGTGTATTGCAGCATTGAACGTCCTAAGCTCCTCCCACGCGTTGCATCACTGACACGTGACTTTTTCAAGGATCCTTGAAAAATTAAGGGAAGGAACTGTTTAATTATTTTTACTTTCCCCCACTATTTATCTCTGCCTGGACATTGTACTCAGAGTGTCATTATTATTTTATTTATATTCACCGTCACATCACCAATTTGAAGATTTATTTTGACAATTTTAACACATGTATTAGCACCATAATTATTTATCTATTTTATTCACATGTATGCATTTTTTATTCCTGGATTTAAGCTTAGTCGCAGCAGCATATTGTGCACTATTTATTTAAAGCGCATCAATTTTATACTTAATACTATTTGTTTGGTTATCTGATCACCCTATATTGATAGCTGCTTTAATTTACTGATTTTATCATAGCACTAACTATATTGCATACCTCCCAACTGTCCCTGATTTCGAGGGACTGTCCCTGATTTGGAGCAATGTCCCTCTGTCCCTCATTCCTCCTCATTTGTCCCTCATTTTGGTCTGATCCATAGAGTTGTATATAAAATGCACTTTTTATCTTTCAGAAAGTGTTTCCCAGTGCTAAACCTTTCACCTGATTTCTAAACTGCTGCATCTGTGGAATTCCAAAAGCCAATATAAAGGAATAGTAGTGGTAAAAAAAGCACTTGTGGGTTTAACCAATCTTGTTTTTTTGTACAATTCTCATTTAAGGGGGCGTGGTAAGGGGTGTGTCCTATACCTGCATACTTTTGCTGATAGGTGTACCTCATTCCCATCTCAAAAAGTTGGGAGGTATGTATATTGGTATATATATATTTTTAAGCACAGTTTATTTATATCACACATATCTATCCACATCAGCGCTTGGTTTTTATTCTTTTTTTTCAGTGTCAAGGCATTGTCACTCTGAGCACTAGTCCCACTTGGAGATGCGCCTGCAGGGGTCATCCAAGAAATCTTTACATATTAATAAGTTGTGAATATTCATTGTATTGTCATATTATGTTTGTGTGGCAATGCAGTTATTGTAACTACTGTTTATACCAGTCTCAGTAAAATCACATTCTGGTTAATCACAATTGGTGTGAAGCGTTGTTCCTTTTCCTACAGGTAGAATAACGGATACCCAGGTAATGGTAAAGGTACATTATTGGTATATTGTTATTGTGGGATTGTCCTTTGTTGTTTAGCTTCACACCAACACTGTTTCACAGCTGTGTCAAGCGGGTTGAGCCAATTTATTGGGGGTGGAAGAGCAAAGTACAGGCTCAATCAAATATCAGCAGCTCCTTCGGGGGTCAGTGCTACACTTGTATTATGTAACCTCCATCCAGCATGACACGTGTATAAAATAGCAGGCTACAACTCCTCAAGGTAAGGCCTGGTCTATATATGTGTAAGCTTCCCTGCACTTCCTGCTGTGGCATGTATTTTTGTTGATTTTATTTATTATAAGGCGAATATTATTTTGACTGCGACTGTCCAGGACTTTTCTCATAACTTTATCGTTACAAGCATTGCCGGCACCTGTGGCTTCCAGACTGGAGGAGAGGTCTGTTCCTGATTGACCTTCCTAGAGCGGTGATATCGTTCTCTCTATATATGTGTGAGGCAATGTGTTAATGAGGGAGGGGGTGTTCCCTGAGGCTGCCACTACCACCCAGGCAAAAGCAAGGACTGGCTTTGGAGGCTTGAGGGGTGTTTTTTTTTTTACTCAAAATTGTCATATATATATATATATATATATATATATATATATAACAAAATTTTTATTTCTCACACACGGCATATGTATACTTGCAACTACACCCCAAAACAGACAGGAAACAAACTTTTTTTTATAGAGAAACAACATAGAGTTTAACCATAGATGCAGCTACAAACTAATAAACACTGCCATCTACTGGCTGAAGAATATATCTGTAGTTGTTGCACAAAAATACATGAACAATGTATTCCAACAGCTCCACTCAACAACTACTCCTTATATTAGTCCCATTTCAGATCACATTTCTTTAGATCTGTTTTTTGTAAGCGGTTTTGTGAAAACATCTTATCCACTTTTTTCTCATGCATTTCATCTCATGAACCTGGCTCTGGTTTTAATGCGATGTGAGCAACATAGGACAAACGTTTGGCTGGGATCCCTTTATTGCTTCTGGTGGATTTCCTGATTGAAGCCTCTTGTGGCCTGGTTTCTTCTTTTACAGTATTTGGAATTGCCTGCGTTTGTAGCGATATGGACTGTTATCAGAAAGCTTTGTACCTTCCAGTGTCCTAAACGTTGTTTCTCCCCATGATTATTCGTGTGGCCAGTGGCCTCATATCTTTCTGCCAACGGAGAGGGTTATGGGGTGTATAGGCCTCTTTGAATCTGCTGCTATGGCTATGCATCCATGTACCCTAAGACTACAAATCCCAGGGACCCTTGCAGTGGCCTGAAGGTTGCTGGGGGGGGGGAGATAAAAGGAGCTTAGAAGCCCGCACACACTCCTTCCTCCTGGGCCTGTTGAAATACGGACCCCTCTGTGTGACAGAGAGAGAGAGGTCGCAGCTTACCACGCAGAACGCTACTGTGGAATAGAAAAGCCTTGAATTTGAATGATCTAAAACATTTTGGAAGCAAAGCCTATGTGCACATTTCAAAAGAAAACTTACAAAATGGGATGCTACTTCCACCACGAGGCCTGAGAGGCCTAGTCCTGCTACCGGCTGCCGGACATCCTGTTACTAGCATCATTTACAGCGCCTGCCCATCGGTGCGGACGTGTGGAGAAAGTCACTACAGAAGGCCGAGACAGAGGATCCATTGCCAGAGTGTTGTCATCCATGCTCCTATCTAGAAGACTGCAGATCGATTTGGTTAGTTGGTGAAAGAGCAAGCTGTTCAATCTTTATCTATTCACTACCACCAGTACAGAACACCGTTCACACACATCTCTACCCAAGAACATTTCCTGCTCCATATAGGAGATGCGCCGGCCGCCTCCCCTGTGTTTTCTGTCGGTCGGTGATGACCTCACAGGGGAGCGGGGCTGTGGGGGCGGAGGTGTCAGGCGTCACCTAGCAACGCTCACCATAATGCCTGGAGAGCCAGAAGCTCCAGTGATGTTTGCCACAGCTAGTGAGGGAAGTGTACTGGTTAGTTTCCTTCACAGAGGGGGAGGGGTGGCTGGACTTTGTCAGTGTTTACTGAGCCATGATCACAAAATGCATTACACCATGTGTTTACAGCTTTTCAGATACCCTACAAACCTGCTGCCACCCCCAGTGACTCCATATCCAGTATTAAGGTAAAGTTATTTCCTTTAAAGAGCCAGTAAAAAAAAAAGCGATAGAATAGGAACTTAATTTTTCTTATTTCTATATCCTGTCTTTTGTTGCTGTAGTATGAGTTCACCACAGCCCCAAAGTGCACGAAGATCGTTGGAAAGGTAGGAGGGGTCTATGGGGGACACAAAACAAAAGAGTGCAACACCACTCTAATAGGGATGAGCCGAACACCCCCCGGTTCGGTTCGCACCAGAACCCGCGAACGGACCGAAAGTTCGCACGAACGTTAGAACCCCATTGACGTCTATGGGACTCGAACGTTCGAAATCAAAAGTGCTCATTTTAAAGGCTAATTTGCATGGTATTGTCCTAAAAAGGGTTTGGGGACCCGGGTCCTACCCCAGGGGACATGTATCAATGCAAAAAAAACTTTTAAAAACGGCCGTTTTTTCGGGAGCAGTGATTTTAATGATGCTTAAAGTAAAAAAAAAAAAGTGAAATATTCCTTTAAATATCGTACCTGGGGGGTGTCTATAGTATGCCTGTAAAGTGACGCGTGTTTCCCATGTTTAGAACAGTCCCTGCACCAAATGTCATTTTTAAAGGAAAAAATCTCATTTAAAACTGCTTGCGGGTTTAATGTCATGTCGGGTCATGGCAATATGGATGAAAATCAGTGAGACAAACGGCATGGGTACCCCCCAGTCCATTACCAGGCCCTTTGGGTCTTGTATGGATATTAAGGGGAACCCCGCACCCAAATTAAAATAAGGAAAGGTGTGGGGCCACCAGGCCCTATATACTCTGAACAGCAGTATACAGGCGGTGCAAACAAGACAGGGACTGTAGGTTTGTTGTTAAGTAGAATCTGTTTGTAATTTTGAACATTTTTAACGTGTTTAGCTCCAGCCAAAAAATCTTTTCTAAGCTTTTTGGAAAACATAGGGAAGGGTTATCACCCCTGTGACATTTGTTTTGCTGTCTTTCCTCCTCTTCAGAAGATTTCACCTCACTTTTTTGTCCCAATGAAAAATGTTTTTTGAAAATTTGGGTTTTTTTGTGGAACAAGGATTGGAAAGCATCAGTGGAAAGGAGAAATTGTTTTCCCATATTAACTCTTACAGGAAAGAATTTCCCTTCCTAGGGGTAGATTTCATCTCACTTCCTGTTGTCTCCTTCCGTTTGCAAGTAGGAGTCGTTTGTAAGTTAGATGTTTGAAAGTAGGGTCCTGCCCTATATACTCAGCAGAAATTTGGGCCTTAGGTGTTGCTGTGGCCACAACACTGTAAGCCCTCACAGGGCCCTGCTGTGAAATATTAGATCAAGAATTGTAATTACATGCCCCTGTTGAACAGGAGCTGAAAAATTAGGCCTTAGGCACTGGTGCTGGTGCCACAACACTGCAACCCCTCACAGACACTCTAGTTGGAAAGCAGGAACGAGCCCTGCTGCAAAGTATTGCTTCAAAAATTGTAATTACACGCCCCTGTTAGACAGGGGCAGAAAAATTGGGCCTTAGGCACTGGTGCTGGTGCCACAACACTGCAACCCCTCACAGACACTCTAGTTGGAACGCAGGAACGAGCCCTGCTGCAAAGTATTGCATCAAAAATTGTAATTACACGCCCCTGTTAGACAGGGGCAGAAAAATTGGGCCTTAGGCACTGGTGCTGGTGCCACAACACTGCAACCCCTCACAGACACTCTAGTTGGAACGCAGGAACGAGCCCTGCTGCAAAGTATTGCATCAAAAATTGTAATTACACGCCCCTGTTAGACAGGGGCAGAAAAATTGGGCCTTAGGCACTGATGCTGGTGCCACAACACTGCAACCCCTCACAGACACTCTAGTTGGAACGCAGGAACGAGCCCTGCTGCAAAGTATTGCATCAAAAATTGTAATTACACGCCCCTGTTAGACAGGGGCAGAAAAATTGGGCCTTAGGCACTGGTGCTGGTGCCACAACACTGCAACCCCTCACAGACACTCTAGTTGGAATGCAGGAACGAGCCCTGCTGCAAAGTATTACATCAAAAATTGTAATTACACGCCCCTGTTAAACAGGGGCTGAAAAATTGTGCCTTAGGCACTGGTGGTGGCGCCCAGAACCAAAAATGTTCTTACAAGCTATCAGCGTGATGATTGAGGAGGAAGAGGATAATTACTCAGGGATAGTCACTCAGCATCAGCATAGACAGTCTTTGAAGGGATCTGAGATTTCAAAAAAAATTATTCGGTTACATCAGCATCAGGTGCTTGGTAGCTGGTGGTGATCCAAGACTCATTCATTTTTATGAAGGTCAGCCGATCGACCGAGTCGGTGGACAGACGCACCCTGTGATCGGTTACCACGCCTCCAGCAGCACTGAATGTGCGTTCCGAAAGAACGCTGGATGCAGGACAGGCCAGTAGCTCAATTGCATACTGTGCAAGCTCTGGCCAGTGATCCATCCTCAAGACCCAGTAACCCAGAGGATTTTCGGTGGGAAAGGTGTCCAAGTCTGATCTTGCCCCTAGGTATTCCTGCACCATGTAAAACAGACGCTGGCGATGGTTGCTGGAACCGATCATACCTTGGGGCTGCGGACCAAAAAATTGTCTGAACGCATCGGTCAGACGGCCACCTTCTCCACCGCTCCTTCTTTGACTGACCGAAGCCTCAGCAACACGTTGTCCAGAAACAGGAGTTTGTAACCTCCCAGTCTCTGGGAACGCGTTGCACAGACCTTTCTGCAAGGCCTCCCGAATATGTTTCATCCTCTGCTCCCTCTGCGATGGCAAGATAAGGTCCGCAACCTTACCCTTGTAACGTGGATCAAGGAGGGTTTCCAGCCAGTATTGGTCCTTCTCCTTGATACCACGAATACGAGGATCCTTACGCAGGCTTTGCAGGATCAGGGAGGCCATGCAGCGTAGGTTTGCTGAGGCATTCGGTCCGGAGTCCTCTGGGTCACTAAGAACGACATGGTCTGCAGCCACCTCCTCCCAGCCACGTACAAGTCCATGTGTTTCTTGGGACTGATCCCTTAAAGACTGCTGCTGATGCTGAGTGCCAGGCTCCACCTCCATACTGACACAATCTTCCTCCTCCTCCTCTTCCTCCTCGTCCTCTTCCTGTGTGATCGGCGGGCACGCAGGAACACTGTCTGGATAAAGGGGGCCTTGAGAGCTAAGGAAGTCCTCCTCTTCCTGCCTCTGTTCTGCCTCAAGTGCCCTGTCCATTATTCCACGCAGCGTGTGCTCCAACAGGTGGACAAGGGGGACAGTGTCACTGATGCATGCACTGTCACTGCTCACCATCCTCGTGGCCTCCTCGAATGGTGACAGGACAGTGCATGCATCCCTGATCATGGCCCACTGGCGTGGGGAAAAAAAACCAAGCTCCCCTGACCCTGTCCTGGTGCCATAGTCGCACAGGTACTCATTGATGGCCCTCTGCTGCGTGTGCAGCCGCTGCAGCATGGCCAACGTTGAGTTCCACCTGGTGGGCATGTCACAGATTAGGCGGTTCTTGGGCAGGTTAAACTCCTTTTGGAGGTCCGTCAGCCGAGCACTGGCATTATATGACCGGCGGAAATGCACACAGACTTTCCTGGCCTGCCTCAGGACATCCTGTAAGCCCGGGTACCTGCCCAAGAACCGCTGCACCACCAAGTTAAGGACGTGAGCCAAACAGGGCACATGGGTCATTTGTCCCTGTCGGAGGGCAGAGAGGAGGTTGGTGCCATTGTCGCAAACCACCATTCCTGCCTTAAGTTGGCGTGGCGTCAACCACCTCTGAACCTGCCCCTGCAGAGCTGACAAAACCTCTGCCCCAGTGTGGCTCCTGTCCCCCAAGCACACCAGCTCAAGCACCGCATGGCATCTTTTGGCCTGCGTACTTGCGTAGCCCCTTGAACGCCTACGGAGCACCGCTGGTTCCGAGGAAGAGGCCATGGAGGAAGAAGAAGAGGAGGGGGTGGAGGAGAGAGGTGTGTCACAATCAGCATTTTGGAGGCGTGGTGGCGGAACAACCTCCAACACTACTGCACCTTGTCCTGCATCCTTCCCAGCTGCCAGCAGAGTCACCCAATGCGCCGTGAAACTTAGGTAACGTCCCTGTCCATGCCTGCTGGACCATGAGTCAGCGGTAATATGCACCTTACCGCTGACCGCCCTGTCCAGCGAGGCATGGACATTGCCTTCCACATGCCGGTAGAGAGCCGGAATCGCCTTCCGTGAGAAAAAGTGGCGTTTGGGTACCTGCCACTGAGGAACCGCACATTCCACAAACTCACGGAAGGGGGCAGAGTCTACCAACTGAAAAGGCAGCAGTTGAAGTGCTAGCAATTTTGCCAAGCTAGCATTCAACCGCTGGGCATGTGGATGGCTGGGAGCAAACTTCTTTCGGCGGTGCAGCAGCTGGGGCAGGGAAATTTGCCTGGTACAATCTGACGTCGGTGTACCAAAAGCAGATTGCCCACAAGTACTTGGCTGTGACACACCTAATTCTACACCTTCATTCCTCTCACTGCAGGTCTCAGAGAGGACTGAAGGTCTAGTGGGGTTGGAAATCTCAGCTGATGAGGAGCAAGGAGAGATCCTCTTTGTTCTTTGGTGTGGGTCTTTTAGATACGCTTGCCAACGAACTGCATGGCAGGTCAACATATGTCTGGTCAAGCATGTGGTACCCAAGCGGGAGATGTTTTGGCCACGCGAGATACGCTTGAGACATATGTTGCAAATAGCAGCGGTGCGATCTGATGCACTCGTCTCAAAAAAGGCCCACACCAAAGAACTTTTTGAATAACGCGCAGAGACTGCAGCGCCCTGCACATGTGGAGCTTTGGGGTGTGATGCAGTCAATGTGCTGCCCTTAGGCTGGCCCCTGGAGGGCATCCTGCCTCGTTGGTGATGTGCCGCCGCCTCCTCCTCCTCCTCCTCCTCTCTCCTATCAGGCACCCACGTTGAGTCAGTGACCTCATCATCCCCTCCCTCCTCATCACTGGAGCAAACCTGGCAGTATGCTGCAGCAGGGGGAGCATGACTGCCAGATTGCTGTCCTTCTTGGGCACCCCCTCTGTCCGTGCTCATGTTACTGCCTTCATCGAGCTCAGTATCGTCATCAGAGCCTTCCAAACGCTGGGCATCCTCCGGGAGCATGTACCCAACACTGTGGTCAAACAGTTCGAGGGAATCCTCATGAGGACATGGTGGAGCTAGGGAAGGAGTCACTGATGACATTGAGCTGAGGGAAGAGGCCGCTGCTTTGCCAGACAAAGCACCCTGGGCATGGGTGAGAGAGAATGAGGAGGATGAGGACGGCTTGGTCATCCACTCAACCAAGTCTTCCGCATGTTGCGGCTCAACACGGCCAGCTGCCGAAAAAAAGGCCAAGCGTGTCCCATGGCCACGTGCTGATGAGGATGCACCGTCTCCACGACCAGCACTAGACACAGAGCCTGCTTGCCCTCTCTTATTGGCTTGTGACTGTCTGCCTCTCCTTCTTGGCCTTCCAGACATACTAATGGCCTGTAGCTGCACTAAGCTGGGATAGAACACCTGTAATTTTCTTCAAGTAGCTTTATATACTGTAACCAGACAAGCCTGCCTGTCAGTAGGAAGATAACAGGAACGGATCTAGCTGAACACTGTGAGCAGGACGCACTGTACTAAATGTAAATAGTCTAGCTGCCTGACCGTGGTACTAATAGGATCAAATAGAACACCTGTAATTTTCTTCAGGTAGCTTTATATACTGTAACCAGACAAGCCTGCCTGTCAGTAGGAAGATAACAGGAACGGATCTAGCTGTACACTGTGAGCAGGACGCACTGTACTAAATGTAAATAGTCTAGCTGCCTGACCGTGGTACTAATAGGATCAAATAGAACACCTGTAATTTTCTTCAGGTAGCTTTATATACTGTAACCAGACAAGCCTGCCTGTCAGTAGGAAGATAACAGGAACGGATCTAGCTGAACACTGTGAGCAGGACGCACTGTACTAAATGTAAATAGTCTAGCTGCCTGACCGTGGTACTAATAGGATCAAATAGAACACCTGTAATTTTCTTCAGGTAGCTTTATATACTGTAACCAGACAAGCCTGCCTGTCAGTAGGAAGATAACAGGAACGGATCTAGCTGAACACTGTGAGCAGGACGCACTGTACTAAATGTAAATAGTCTAGCTGCCTGACCGTGGTACTAATAGGATCAAATAGAACACCTGTAATTTTCTTCAGGTAGCTTTATATACTGTAACCAGACAAGCCTGCCTGTCAGTAGGAAGATAACAGGAACGGATCTAGCTGTACACTGTGAGCAGGACGCACTGTACTAAATGTAAATAGTCTAGCTGCCTGACCATGGTACTAATAGGATCAAATAGAACACCTGTAATTTTCTTCAGGTAGCTTTATATACTGTAACCAGACAAGCCTGCCTGTCAGTAGGAAGATAACAGGAACGGATCTAGCTGAACACTGTGAGCAGGACGCACTGTACTAAATGTAAATAGTCTAGCTGCCTGACCGTGGTACTAATAGGATCAAATAGAACACCTGTAATTTTCTTCAGGTAGCTTTATATACTGTAACCAGACAAGCCTGCCTGTCAGTAGGAAGATAACAGGAACGGATCTAGCTGAACACTGTGAGCAGGACGCACTGTACTAAATGTAAATAGTCTAGCTGCCTGACCGTGGTACTAATAGGATCAAATAGAACACCTGTAATTTTCTTCAGGTAGCTTTATATACTGTAACCAGACAAGCCTGCCTGTCAGTAGGAAGATAACAGGAACGGATCTAGCTGTACACTGTGAGCAGGACGCACTGTACTAAATGTAAATAGTCTAGCTGCCTGACCGTGGTACTAATAGGATCAAATAGAACACCTGTAATTTTCTTCAGGTAGCTTTATATACTGTAACCAGACAAGCCTGCCTGTCAGTAGGAAGATAACAGGAACGGATCTAGCTGAACACTGTGAGCAGGACGCACTGTACTAAATGTAAATAGTCTAGCTGCCTGACCGTGGTACTAATAGGATCAAATAGAACACCTGTAATTTTCTTCAGGTAGCTTTATATACTGTAACCAGACAAGCCTGCCTGTCAGTAGGAATTTAACAGGAACGGATCTAGCTGAACACTGTGAGCAGGACGCACTGTACTAAATGTAAATAGTCTAGCTGCCTGACCGTGGTACTAATAGGATCAAATAGAACACCTGTAATTTTCTTCAGGTAGCTTTATATACTGTAACCAGACAAGCCTGCCTGTCAGTAGGAATTTAACAGGAACGGATCTAGCTGAACACTGTGAGCAGGACGCACTGCACTAAATGTAAATAGTCTAGAAGATAACAGGAACGGATCTAGCTGAACACTGTGAGCAGGACGCACTGCACTAAATGTAAATAGTCTAGAAGATAACAGGAACGGATCTAGCTGAACACTGTGAGCAGGACGCACTGCACTAAATGTAAATAGCAGGAACGGATCTAGCTGAACACTGTGAGCAGGACGCACTGCATTAAATGTAAATAGTCTAGATAGAAGATAACAGGAACGGATCTAGCTAAACTGAATACAGTGTATATATATATATATGCAACACCTGGGATGCATATATATACACAATACACTGTAAGTGCAGCTAACTGACTGACTGTTCTGCCTAATCTATCTAACTCAAATCAAATGACACTGTCTCTCTCTCTCTCTATCTCTCAGCACACCGGAACACACACTACACAGGGCCGCCGTGCAGGCGGCCTTATATAGTGTGGGGTGTGTACTAAATCCCCTGAGCCATAATTGGCCAAAGCCACCCTGGCTTTGGCCAATTACAGCTCTCTCTACTGACGGCGCTGTGATTGGCCAAGCATGCGGGTCATAGTGCATGCTTGGCCAATCATCAGCCAGCAATGCACTGCGATGCCGCAGTGAATTATGGGCCGTGACGCGCCACACGAATTTAGCGCGAACGGCCCATAACGTTCGCAATTCGGCGAACGATCGAACAGCCGATGTTCGAGTCGAACATGGGTTCGACTCGAACACGAAGCTCATCCCTACACTCTAATAAGGTGTTTTGTCTTTATAGGAGTAGAATTCCTAAAAAAAGACAGTCGCGGAAAGGAAAAGTCCAGCCACTGCTCAAAATCTCCGCATGCATCTGGGTCATGCACAGGACATAGATCCCAAGCAAAGGCCAGTTTACGCCGCAAAAATGTTCAGACCGCTATGGCGGCAGAACCAAGTGCGACAAGAGGCTGTCCCGCCGAAGGCCTCTGCTGGGCCTGTTCAGCGCCATCCGCCCCTGAGAAACTCTTGTGCGCAGAATGCATAAGAGATGTAGCCACAAATAGAGAAACAGAGGCACGTAGGATAAAGGACTATATTCAGGAGGCGGTGACGGAGAGTATGCAGGCGGTTGCAGGCGTAAGTGCCTCCATGACTAAGCCTAGAGCCAAGAACGCATCTAAGCAGAAGGATAAAGGATAAAGGACTATATTCAGGAGGCGGTGACGGAGAGTATGCAGGCGGTTGCAGGCGTAAGTGCCTCCATGACTAAGCCTAGAGCCAAGAACGCATCTAAGCAGAAGCAAGACTCATCACCGGGGGCTTGAAATATCTTCAGGAGATTCTTCAGACTCTGATGAATCGTCGGAACATTTATTCGACTTCCAACTCATAGACCCTTAAATTGTAGCAGTGAAGGAGGCCATAGACTGGAAACAAGACACTCAGCCTTCGGAAAAAATTAAAAGATATTTCCCTAACTTGAAAAGGCAAGGGGCAACCTTCCAGTTCATGACGGAGATCCGCAAATTATTCGATGAGGAATGGGGAAAGCCAGAAAGGAAGGCAAATGTACAAAATCGCTTTTTAGAATTATACCCATTTAACACCCCAGATGCTGCCTTTTGGGAGTCACCTCTAGGTGTAGATGCATCCTTGCAGCACTTAGCAAGGCAGGTGTCTCTGCCATTGCAGGATTCTACAACCTTCAGAGACCCGATGGACAGGCACACAGACACAGATCTAAAGAAGATCTATTTAACTGCTGGCGCAGCTTGCCGCCCAGCCATAGCCCTAACTTCGATCTCCAGGGCTCTGAAGGTCTGGGTCACAAATGCGGAGACGGCCCTGAAGTCTGATGTAGAGACGGCCAGAATCATTTCGGCAATGGAGGAACTTAATACCAAGACGGATCCGCCAGGGCTTGGCGTGGTGGATAGCGCCAGGAACTCTGTCGCGGGGCATGCCTCTCAGCCCCAGAGATTGGATCCAGATAACCTTGGATGCCTGTCTCCGGGGCTGGGGCACTCACTGCCTCGGCAGATGGGTTCAAGGCAAATGGAGTAAGATGGAGACCAGACACTCCAACCTGTTGGAGTTACAGGCAGCATACCTAGCCCTACTGGCATTCGAGAACCTGATTCAGCGAGCTCGGGTCAAGCATATGCTGGACAACCGGATGGCGGTCGCTTATATAACCAAACAGGGAGGAACCAAGAGCTTGCCACTGCTGCAGTTGGCAACCGAGATATTTGTCTGGGCCGGGGCACATGTGGAAGCCTTGACGGCAGCCTACATTCCAGCAGTCAAAACTACATAGCAGACCATCTGAGTCGGGTTTTTCCCAACAAAAATGAGTGGGCACTCAACTAGGACTATCTGAAAACAATCTTTTACAGGTGGGGTACACCCTCTGAGGATCTGATGGCGACCCCATGGAATGCACAGGTACCCCAGTTTGTGTCAAGATTCCACTGCAACGAATTGCTAGCTCAAGATGCCTTCTCAATACCGTGGAAATTTCCCATAGTCTACCTTTTCCCACCGGTACTTCTGATAATGAAAACCCTATTAAAAATTGCGAGGGAGAACGTCCATGCAATTGCAATCCTACCCTTCTGGCCACGAAGGCCATGGTTCCCACTGCTCCTGCAGGTGGCTGCAGTTCCCCCAATATGGCTGCCGCTGAAGAGGGACCTCCTACAGCAGGACCAATGGTGTCACCCCAACCCAGGCAGATTGCAACTGACAGCATGGCTGTTGAATCAGCCAGACTGCAGTCTCAGGGCATCTCAGAGGAGCTAATCTCAACACTATTGTCAAGAAGGGCCACAACTAATGCCACATTTGGAGAAAATTTACAGCATTCGCTTTACAACAAAAATTTGCCCCATTGTCCGTAAACATTGGGCAGGTGCTGGAGTTTTTACAGTCAGCTCTATGTATGGGCTTAGCATACAACACCATAAAGGTGCAGGTGTCAGCTTTGTCTTGCTTCACAGGCCACAAGTGGGCAGACGAGTCGCTAATAAAGTAATAAAGTAAAGTCTCAGAGCGGCCATAAGAATAAGACCACCAAGGAAGTCCCTGTTCCCAGCCTGGGACTTGGGCACAGTGATAAAAGCTTTGCTCCAACACCCATTCGTGTCTGCGGAGACATGCCCACTATGGTTCCTGACAGTCAAGCTTATTTTCCTTAACCACTTGCCGACCGCCTCACGCAGATATACTGCGGCAGAATGGCACGGGCAGGCAGAATCACGTACCTGTACGTGATCTGCCTCCCGCAGGCAGGGGGTCCGATGGGACCCCCCCGGTGCCCGAGGCGGTCGGCTTCTGTCTGGGAGCGATGAGAGGTGAGGGGGAGACCATCCATTCATGGCCCCCCCCTCGCGATCGCTCCCAGCCAATCAGATTCTTCTTCTGCTGCTGTATGCTAAACAGCAGCAGAGGTAATGATGTCATCTCTCCTCGGCTCGGTATTTTCCGTTCGCCGAGGAGAGAAGATATCCGTGAACACATACACACACAGTAGAACATGCCAGGCACACAATACACCCCCGATCCCCCCGATCACCCCCCCCCCCGTCACACTGACACCAAGCAGTTTTTTTTTTCCTGATTACTGCATTGGTGTCAGTTTGTGACAGTTAGTGTGGTAGGGCAGTTAGTATTAGCCCCCTTTAGGTCTAGGGTACCCCCCTAACCCCCCCAATAAAGTTTTAACCCCTTGATCACCCCCCCGTCGCCAGTGTCACTAAGCGATCGTTTTTCTGATCGCTGTATTAGTGTCACTGGTGACGCTAGTTAGGGAGGTAAATATTTAGGTTCGCCGTCAGCGTTTTATAGCGTCAGGGACCCCCATATACTACCTAATAAAGGTTTTAACTCCTTGATTGCCCCCCTAGTTAACCCTTTCACCAGTGATCACCGTATAACTGTTACGGGTGACGCTGGTTAGTTTGTTTATTTTTTATAGTGTCAGGGCACCCGCCGTTTATTACCGAATAAAGGTTTAGCCCCCTGATCACCCGGCGGTGATATGCGTTGCCCCAGGCAGTGTCAGATTAGCGCCAGTACCGCTAACACCCACGCACGCCTCCCTTAGTGGTATAGTATCTGAATGGATCAATATCTGATCCGATCAGATCTATACTAGCGTCCCCAGCAGTTTAGGGTTCCCAAAAACGCAGTGTTAGCGGGATCAGCCCAGATACCTGCTAGCACCTGCGTTTTGCCCCTCCGCCCAGCCCACTCAAGTGCAGTATCGATCGATCACTGTCACTTACAAAACACTAAATGCATAACTGCAGCGTTCGCAGAGTCAGGCCTGATCCCTGCGATTGCTAACAGTTTTTTTGGTAGCGTTTTGGTGAACTCGCAAGCACCAGCCCCAAGCAGCGTTAGGTTAGCGCCAGTACCGCTAACACCCATGCACGCACCATACACCTCCCTTAGTGGTATAATATCTGAAGGGATCAATATCTGATCCAAACAGATCTTTACTAGCCTCCCCAGCAGTTTAGGGTTTCCAAAAATGCAGTGTTAATGGGATCAGCCCAGATACCTGCTAGCACCTGCATTTTGCCCCTCCGCCCAGCCCAGCCCAGCCCAGCCCAGCCCACCCAAGTGCAGTATCGATCAATCACTGTCACCTACAAAATACTAAGCGCATTAACTGCAGCGTTCGCAGAGTCAGGCCTGATCCCTGTGATCGCTAACAGTTTTTTTTGGTAGCGTTTTGGTGAACTGGCAAGCACCAGCGGCCTAGTACACCCCGGTGGTAGTCAAACCAGCACTGCAGTAACACTTGGTGACGTGGCGAGTCCCATAAATGCAGTTCAAGCTGGTGAGGTGGCAAGCACAAGTAGTGTCCCGCTGCCACCAAGAAGAAGACAAACACAGGCCCGTCATGCCCATAGTGCCCTTCCTGCTGCATTCGCCAATCCTAATTGGGAACCCACCACTTCTGCAGCACCCGTACTTCCCCCATTCACATCCCCAACCAAATGCAGTCGGCTGCATGAGAGTCATTTTCTTTATGTCCTCCCGAGTACCCCTACCCAACAAACCCCCCCAAAAAAGATGTTGTGTCTGTAGAAAGCACGGATATAGGCGTGGCACCCGCTATTATTGTCCCTCCTGTCCTGACAATCCTGGTCTTTGCATTGGTGAATGTTTTGAACGCTACCATACACTAGTTGAGTATTAGCGTAGGGTACAGCATTGCACAGACTAGACACATTTTCACAGGGTCTCCCAAGATGCCATCGCATTTTGAGAGACCTGAACCTGGAACCGGTTACAGTTATAAAAGTTACAGTTACAAAAAAAATGTAAAAAAAAAAAAAAAAAAAACACAAAAAAATATATATAAAAAAATAAATAGTTGTCGTTTCATTGTTCTCTCTCTCTCTATTGTTCTGCTCTTTTTTACTATTTTTACTATTCTATTCTGCAATGTTTTATTGTTATTATGTTTTATCATGTTTGCTTTTCAGGTATGCCACCAAATGTGCATTCTCGCTGCATTGGTGGCAGGCTGGCAGCACTGGCCCATTTAGTGAGGGCAGGAGAGCGGAGATGCGGGGTGGGCAGTGAGAGATGATGTAATCTCTCTGCTCCCCACCACACCTCCGACATTGAAAAGGCCCATTTAGTGAGGGCAGAAGAGCGCTGATGTGTGGCAGGCAGTGAGAGATGACATCATCTCTCTGCTCCCCGCCGCACATCACTCCCACATTGAAGTCCCAGCTGTGAAAGCGAAAGATTGGTGATGGGCGGGCGGAGAGAGATGATGTCATCTCTGCTTGTCCGCCTGCTCGTCTCCAGGGCTGGACTGAGACAAAAATTTGGCCCTGGACTTCATCCAGACCGGCCAACTTTGACAGGTCTCACCCATGCCAGATCTTCTGGTCCCCCTTGCTCCTGTGGTCCCCCTGTGCTCCTGTGGTCCCCCTGTGCTCCTCTGGTCCCCCGCGTGCTGCTCTGGTCCCCTGCGTGCTGCTCTGGTCCCCCGCATGCTGCTTTGGTCCCCCGCATGCTGCTTTGGTCCCCTGCGTGCTGCGCTGGTCCCCCGCATGCTGCGCTGGTCCCCCGCGCCCCGCGTACTGCGCTGGTCCCCCTGTGCTCCTCTGGTCCCCCACGTGCTGTGCTGGTCCCCCTGTGCTCCTCTGGTCCCCCACGTGCTGTGCTGGTCCCCCTGTGCTCCTCTGGTCCCCCACGTGCTGTGCTGGTCCCCCTGTGCTCCTCTGGTCCCCCGCGTGCTGTGCTGGTTCCCCTGTGCTCCTCTGGTCCCCCGCGTACTGCACTGGTCCCCCTGTGCTCCTCTGGTCCCCCACGTGCTGTGCTGGTCCCCCGCGTGCTGCGCTGGTCCCCCTGTGCTCCTCTGGTCCCCCGCGTGCTGCGCTGGTCCCCCAGTGCTCCTCTAGTCCGCCTGTGCTCCTCTGGTCCCCCGCGTGCTGCGCTGGTCCCCCTGTGCTCCTCTGGTCCCCCTGTGCTCCTCTGGTCCCCCGCGTGCTGTGCTGGTCCCCCTGTGCTCCTCTGGTCCCCCGCGTGCTGTGTGCTCCGCTGATCCCCCGAATGCTGTTTTGGTCCCACATGTGATCTGCTGGTCCCCCCCCTGCTCTGGTCCCGTGCTCCTCTATTCCCCCCCCATGCTGCTCTATCCCCCCTCGCAGCGCTCGCCTCCTCTCCCTCCTTAGATAGGCATACAGACATGATCCTAGTAGTGGACACTGATAAGCTCATCGTACGATCCAGAAGACATGCAGCCGCACACAGCTGTGACATGAACTTCCTCGGCACTCGTTCTCTTGTTCTTTCCTTCCCCCGCTCTCTTCTAGATTCTCCGTGGCAGCAGACAGGATGAAGAGCGGGGGAAGGAAAGAACAACTGAACGAGTGCCGAGGAAGTTCATGTCACAGCTGTGTGCGGCTGCATGTCTTCTGGATCGTACGATGAGCTTATCAGTGTCCACTCCTAGGATCATGTCTGTATGCAGCCAAGCTGCATAACTAAGCAGGGAGAAGAGGTGAGTGCTGGGGGGGTGGCGGTCCGATGGCTCAGTGCCTGTACATGCCTGATCGTCCCTCCTCCACCTCCAATGCTGCTCGCCGCAGCCGCAACCCGCCGGCTCTTCTCTCCTCCACACCCGCTGAGACTCGGGGCTATGGGCTCCGCATTCGGGGCTCCAGCCTCGATAGCCACCCCCTGGTGTCGCCTATGCCTGTCACTACCTGTTGCTATCATAGGGGATATTTGCATTCCCTGAGATAACAATAAAAATGATAAAAAAAAAAAAATGAAAGCAACAGTTTAAAAATAAGATAAAAAAGCAAAAAAATAATAAAGGAAAAAAAAAAAAAAAAAAGCACCCCTGTCCCCCCCTGCTCTCGCGCGGACACAAGCGTCGGTCTGGCGTCAAATGTAAATAGCAATTGCACCATGCATGTGAGGTATCACCGCGAAGGTCAGATCGAGGGTAGTAATTTTAGCATTAGACCTCCTCTGTAAATCTAAAGTGGTAACCTGTAAAGGCTTTTAAAAAATTATTTATTTTGTTGCCACTGCACGTTTGTGCGCATTTTTTTTTTTTAATAATCAAAATTGTATTTCATTTATATATTACACCAGTTATACAACATACTATACCCCTTCATTCAACCCAAAAACAAAAACATCAAATTACATCATTCCACAATTACCCCACCTATCCCACCAACCGAAATTTACATGTTGCAATTTACACAAAACAAAAAAAAAAAGTGGGAAGGATTTCCTCTTCCTCCTCCTCTTTCCTCCCTTCTCACTCCCCCCGTTATTCTCTCCTACCCTAACCCACAATCTGTGATCCCCCCCCCCCCACTCCTTAATATTAATTTACTCCAGCTCCTCCCCCCCAATGTGCAAGCGTGGTTAAATGAGACTATAAAGTGAATTTCCCCCTTATTCTAATTCCGTGTCGTAAATCACTATAATTCATAATTATATAAATTGTACATGTCTTAAAAAAAAAAAAAAAAAAACAATTTCCCCTTTCCTTTTTCTTTCCTTTTTATATATTCCCTTCCTTCCTTTTTCCCCTGAAATAGTGAAAGGGGGAAGACCCTTTCCTCTTCCCCTCTAAATTCATAGTGCTCGTGAGTTTAAATTTATTTAATGTGTACATTTATTTTTGGTGCTCGTTTAAACTTACATCCACAAAAAAATTGCCCTGTGACTAGTGCTGTGACACTCTCCTCTTCCCCTCTTCTGTCGTGATGTTTGTTCTTACTCCTTTATTGTTTACTGAAGGGAAAAAAAAAAAAAGCCCCACAACCCCCCACCACCCAGTGCTTATTAGGGGATTAGGGGAGAAAGGAAAAGCCCCTGAGAGGAAAAAAGAAAAAAAAAAAAAAAAAAAACAGAACATATAACCATACATTATCTTACCCCCCACCCTCTTTACATTTAATTAGCATTAGAGAAGTCATATCGATATTTAACTCTTTCTTTCAGGGCCAGTCTTCTTATTTTCTTTATTCTTAATGACTATACCATATCTTCCTCCCTTACCCATTGATGTTTCCCTCTTCTATTATCTCCTTAGCGCACTGTTCCCAATTCGCCCAAGTCATTTCAAATTTCTCTTTTTGGTTTTTAACCACATGGACCCACCTCTCCGCTTTTTTTATTATATTAACCTCGTTTCTCCAATCTGTGACTGTCGGGCCCCGGGCCTGTCTCCAGTACTTCGGGATTAGTTTTTTTGCTGCATTTAATAAGTGTGGGGTTATGCTTACTCTGTACTTTTTGATAGGTCCGGGATTTCCATGAAATAGGTACTGTATAGGCCCGAACTCCAGGGAGTCCATTGTTAGTTTCTTAATCCATGGGGCCACTGATTCCCAAAACAACTTAATTATTGGACATGTCCACCAAAGATGAAGAAAGGTTCCCCTCTGTCCACAACCCCTCCAACACCTATCACTTGATGTTGAGGAGATTTGTGCTAGTTTTGCTGGGGTCCTATACCACCTTGCTAAGAACTTATATGCCATTTAATGTTAAATGTTAACGATATCATTCTATTAATTTGTTTATCTGTCCAAACTTGACCCAGCTCCCTCTCCCACTCTTTTCAAAGTATGGGGGTGTCTTTCCTTGTTCCATTAGGATCATTCTATACATCCGAGACAGCATATGCCCAGATTCTGATATCTGTGCACATTGCCTCTCGAATGCAGTGAGTGAGTTCATGGGTCTTATTAACGGCTTTGTTTTCTTGAAGAAACTCATCATTTGACAATATTTCCATTCTGCCATTCGTGTCGCCCCGAATCTCGAGACCATCTCTGTCAGTGATAATAGGGCTCCACTTGGGGCAAACTTGCCACATCCAGTGTTCCCATCTTGACCCCAGACCCCCAGACTTCCCATCTCCTCCCCTGGAGGGAACCAAGTGAATCCCTCCAGAGGGGCCAGAGGGGAAGTCTGGGGAGCATATCTACCCTTTCTGTTCATTCTGTCCCATACTTCCAATGAATTCAGGGTCAGTGGTGATGTCCATTGTGACAACCCTCTCAATGACCCTTGGATCCATGGTGCTCCTGCCAGGTTTCTCCCCGCCATTAACATTTTCTGCTTGTACCCATGGTTTTCCCTTTAGGTCATGGCACCAGTCCAGTATCCTAGCTAGAGTCATGGCCTTATAATAAGATGCTATATCCGGGAGTCCCAGGCCCCCCTCGGCTCTACTCCTTCTTAAAATATCGTAAGCCAGTCTAGGCCTTCTATCACTCCACACAAAGGCCACGAACAGCCTACGCACTTGCCTAAAGAGAGTCGCCGGCAACCTGATTGGCACTGTGCGCAGCACATAAACTATTCTAGGCAGTATACCCATTTTTATGGCACTGATTCTCCCGAACCAGGTCAAGTATTTACCCTTCCATTTCGTTAGCTCTTCTGTTATTTCTTTCAATAATGAGCCATAGTTACGTTCATACAATAATTCATAGTCTGCGCTGATCTGTACCCCCAGGTATGTCAGCGACCCCTCGTTCCATATAAATGGATACATCTCTTTCAATGACCTTTCCGTCGCCACTGGGACATGGCTAGGAAGGATGACTGACTTCTCAAAATTAATCTTGAAATCAGACACCCTTCCAAATTTCTGTACCTCCACCATCAATGCGGCTATAGATGTCTGGGGAGTGGAGAGGAAAAAGAGTAGGTCATCCGCATACGCTGCTACTTTATGTTCCGTATGGCCTATATACGTCCCTGTTATCTCCTTATTATTTCTGATTCTGCACAAAAATGGTTCCATTACTATCGCAAATATCAGGGGGGACAGCAGACACCCTTGCCTGGTACCGTTTTGTATGTTAAAACATTCAGATACTGTCCCGTTAACCTTGATTCTTGCTCTTGGTTTCGCATATAAGGACATGATCCATCCCAGCATTTTTCCCCCAGTCCTATCCTCCCCAGTACTTCTCTCATAAAGCCCCAGTTCACTCTGTCGAAGGCCTCTTCAGCGTCCATCGACAGAGTGATTCTTGGGGCTCCATCCGGACCGGCCCGCATCCAATGCAATATATGGAGTGCACGAGTGGTGTTGTCCCTTGCTTCCCGTCCCTTTATGAACCCCGTTTGATCTGGGTGTACCAAATCTCCTACATGTTCCTGAAGTCTCAAGGCCAGGATTTTTGCCAGTAATTTGGTGTCCGAGTTCAGCAGAGAGATAGGCCTGTAGTTAGCACATACCTGGGGGTCCTTTCCCTCTTTTGGCAACACCGTTATGTATGCCAGTAATGCTACTGGGGAGAGTGGACTAGAGGCACTAATAGAATTAAAATAGCTACAGAGTGGCTTCACCAAAACTGGAAGAAACTTCTTATAATGAGTTTTTCAGCCCATTCGGCCCTGGGCTTTTCCCCAGGGGCAGGGTTGCTATCACTCTGCTCAACTCTTCAACCGTGATTGGACGTTCCATATCCTCAGAAATTACTCTAGGTAGTATAGGCATGGCAGCGTTCTCAATATATTCACCTATCTCATTCCTCCTTTGTCCCTTGCTTTCCCCTGTTCCCAATTATTCTGTTTTGGAGATGTTATATAGGGCCTCATAGAATTTACCAAATTCTTTCACTATAACCTTCGTATCCATTATTTTCCTGCCTTGGACTAGTAAGCTATGCACATGTCTAGAGTCCTGTTGTTTTTTAAGTTGTTTTGCCAATAGCCGTCCGCATTTATTTCCTTGTTCATATGCTCTGTTTGTGGAAAACCTAATTTTGTTTTTTGCTCTATGCTCTAGGCATTGCGAAAGCTCTGCTCGTAAGCTCTCCAGACATCTGCCATCCGTTGGGTCGAGATTTTTCTTATGTTTTATCTCTAAGGCACTGATCTTCTCTAGTAGTTTGTCTATTTCTCTTTTACCTTCCTTCTTTATATGTGAACCATAAGCGATTAGATCCCCTCTAACGACTGCCTTGTGGGCTTCCCACACCACTTGATCTGACACTTTTTCTGTTTTATTTATTTTAAAATATTCCTTTATCTTAATACTTAGTTTCTCCACTATGTCCTCCTTGTCCAACAATGACTCGTTCAGACGCCATGTTCCTTCCGCACGATCCATTTGAGTTGGTCGGAGGGTCAGAATTATTGGGGCGTGGTCGGACATAGTTATAGGTTCGATTGTACTTGTGCTGACATTCCCCAGGTAGAATTGATACACCAAAAAAAGGTCTAACCGTGAGTACATATCGTGTGTTTTAGAGTAGTAACTAAAATCCCTAGTCCCTGCGTGTAAAGCTCGCCAGCTGTCCACAAGATGCTGTGAGCGTAAAATTTGTTTAACCCGCTTTATGGCTCTAAAGGATAGAGTGGTTCTGCCTGTGGAGATATCTATACTCGGGTCCAGCACTATATTAAAGTCTCCTCCTACCACTAAACATCCTTCCTTAAATTCTTCCAGTTTTCTAAACATTTTAACCAAAAAATTAACAGTCCCTTCATTGGGCGCATATATTGAAGCAAAGGTATATCGTTTCCCTTGCAGTACACCCTTTACAAACAAAAACCGGCCTTCTGGGTCACTTTGCAGGGTCTCCATTACCCAGGGGCATGATTTCTTAAACGCGATTGTGACCCCTCTTGCCCTCGCAACTGGGGATACCGCATGATACCATTGGTTCAATATATTCTGGGGCAAGCCAGGGATTGAGCTGCCCCTGACGTGGGTCTCCTGCAGGAAAACAACATCAGCTCCTAAATGTTGCAGCTCCACCCATAGGTGCCCTCTCTTGTTTGGTGAGCTCAAACCCCTCACATTGTATGACAATATTTTCAATATGGCTGTCATTTTATTTTATCCTCAGGAACCCCCAGACCCCTTGCCCCTGGTCTCTGTCTTCTCCTCTGCTAATCCCACCCTCCCTATTGACATCACCATTCCCAACATTCAACACCCCATTGAACACATGCCTATACATAAAAAAACAAGAGAAAAAAAACTGTACATCATATGTGTCATAAACATAAACCTTGCATACTCCTTTTCCATAGCAAAAACCTCTTTTTAGGGGTATATCTAAAAATTGGGTAGGGAGCCTGCGCACACAGACACCTCCTGCGCGCAAGCTACCTCCCTTCCCTGCCTTTCGCAGGATAACTCTCCCCTTTAATTGGGGCTGGCCTATTGACTTACAAAAGGTCCTCATTTCCCATCACATTCCCCCATCTATTCCCCCCTCCTCCCGGGCATTAACCTAAAGATCCCTTCCCAGGTGGAAAAAAAAAAATTGAAAAATTGAAAAAATTTTTAGGTCCTTCTTTGGGCTACACCCCTGTTAACCCTTGCCGGTACTTCTTGCCACTTAGCTCGTTGCAGGGGGGCCCTAAAAAATTTATTCACCAGTCCGTAAATTCCACCATCGGAAGGTCTAATTTCTCCATAAATGATTTTAGATCGTCCTTTGTTCGTAATGTTGCTGTTCTTCCATTCCTGGAAGCTGTTAAGCTGAAGGGGAACCCCCACCGGTATTTAATCTCAGCCTTCCGTAGGGCTTCTAACAGTGGGCGGACCGACCCTCGCTTAAAAAGAGTCCTTTTTGATATATCTGGGTACAGGGCTATATTTGAGCCTTCAAATGTAATCATAGGATTATTAAGTGCCGTATTCATTATACTTTCTTTCACTGCATATTTGTGAACTTACAAGAATTACATCTCTGGGTACGTCAGCTTTTGTACTATGGGGAGGGACCCGGTGTATCCGGTCTATTTCAATGACGTTTGGAGCTTGATCCCCCAAAATCTGTCCAAAAATTTTTTGTGCTGTTGGGGCTAATTCTGTCGCTGTAATTGACTCCTTCAGTCCTTTTATACGTATATTTTGTCGTCTATCCCTGTTTTCGTACTCGTCCAGCTGGTCCCTGTATGAGTTTAATGTCTCCTCATATTTTTCCATGGATTCTTGAACATCCGCCACTACCTGTATGGTGGTTTCTTGTTCTTTTTCCATTCCCTCTACTCTGTATCCCAGGTCCCTGATGTCATCTTTTAAACTTTCCACTGCCTGCATGCAGGATTGTTCAACTGCGTTAATTAATGTCATTTTTGGTGGGGAGGGCCTTCAACAATTCCCAGATGTCCCTCTCTGGGTCCGCACTCTGTCCATTCCGCCCCTGTGAACTCCCCTCACCATCCTGGGTGCTCTCCTGGTCACACTCCACGGCCTGTCTTTGTGATGACCCGCATACTCCCATGCCCCCTCCTATTACTTTTGGGTGTTCCTGTCTGGTACTTCGATCCATGCTGGGGATTGGGTCCTCTCCTCCTCTTCCCATCATAGTCTCTATGTCTATGGACTGTGTCTCCTCTAATGACCGCCTGTTAATCTCCCGCTGTGTCATTGTGCCCAGGTTCCCTACTGGTGGGCTTTGTGTGTCCATTGATGGGTGTCCATTACCAGGGTTGGGTTGACCCTTATTCTTAGCCCCTACTACTTCTCCTTTCCTCCAGGGGCTCCCGCCACCACCGGGGGGACTTTGCTCTGGGGTCTTCCTCCCTCTCCCTGCTGTAGGAGATCTCTTACCATTTGCCACAACACTGTCTCCTGTCATCTGAGCATTCGCTTGCTTTATCCAGGACTCCCGCTCTGCTTTTTCTACACCATTAATGGCGTTTACTCCACTCCGCTTCTTTGTATCCAGCCTTCCTGCTTGCTCAGGGGCGCGGGGGGATAGGTAAGCCTTAATGCCATCCGTCAATTTTCTTCCTCTCCCCGCTGTTGGTTGCAGAGCGGCTTGTCATCCTCAGATATATGGCAAACTGCGGAGTCTACTCGAGTGGAGAAGGGGGGGGAGTAGCGGGGGGAACAGCCGATCACCTCTCGCCTCTCTCTCTCTCCCACTTCAGCTGACCGCCTGTCTGCAGTCAGGGGTACGCCAGCGTGTGCTTGCTTAGTGCATGGAGAGGCTGAAGACAGGCAGACAATCAAAGCACTCTCTCACACGCACCGCTTCTCAGCTGTAGGCTGGATGACTGCCCGTATGATTAGCCCGGGAGCGTGGAGGGGGGGGAGCACTCACTCACACTCGTCATTCCTCCTGCTGTTTTGTGCAAAATTTTAAAGCATGTCATGTTTGGTATCCATGTACTCGGCCTAAGATCATCTTTTTTATTTCATCAAACATTTAGGCAATATAGTGTGTTTTAGTGCATTAAAATTTTAAAAAGTGTGTTTTTTCCCCAAAAAATGCGTTTGAAAAATTGCTGCGCAAATACTGTGTGAAAAAAAAAAAATTAAACACCCACCATTTTAATCTGTAGGGCATTGGCTTTAAAAAAATATATAATGTTTGGGGGTTCAAAGTAATTTTCTTGCAAAAAAAAATAATTTTTTCATGTAAACAAAAAGTGTCAGAATGGGCTTTGTCTACATGTGGTTAGAAGAGTGGGTAATGTGTGACATAAGCTTCTAAATGTTGTGCATAAAATGCCAGGACAGTTCAAACCCCCCCCCAAATGACCCCATTTTGGAAAGTAAACACCCCAGGCTACTTGCTTAGAGGCATGTCGAGTCCATGGAATATTTTATATTGTGACACAAGTTGCGGGAAAAAGACACTTTTTTTTTTTTTTTTGCACAAAGTTGTCACTAAATGATATATTGCTCAAACATGCCATGGGAATATGTGAAATTACACCCCAAAATACATTCTGTTGCTTCTCCTGAGTACGGGGATACCACATGTGTGAGACTTTTTGGGAGCCTAGCCGCGCACGGGACCCCGAAAATCAAGCACCGCTTTCAGGCTTTCTAAGGGCGTAAAATTTTGATTACACTCTTCACTGCCTATCACAGTTTTGGAGGCCATGGAATACCCAGGTGGCACAACCCCCCCCCCCCCAAATGACCCTATTTTGGAAAGTAGACACCCCAAGCTATTTGCTGAGAGGTATAGTGAGTATTTTGCAGACCTCACTTTTTGTCACAAAGTTTTGAAAATTGAAAAAAGAAAAAAAAAAATGTTTTTTTATTGTCTTTCTTCATTTTCAAAAACAAATGAGAGCTGCAAAATACTAACCATGTCTCTCAGCAAATAGCTTGGGATGTCTACTTTCCAAAATGGGGTCATTTGGGGGGGGGGGGGGTTTGTGCCACCTGGGTATTCCATGGCCTCCAAAACTGTGATAGGCAGTGAAGAGTGAAATAAAAAATTTACACCCTTAGAAATCCTGAAGGCGGTGATTGGTTTTCGGGGCCCCGTACGCAGTTAGGCTCCCAAAAAGTCCCACACATGTGGTATCCCCATACTCAGGAGAAGCAGCTAAATGTATTTTGGGGTGCAATTCCACATATGCCCATGGCCTGTGTGAGCAATATATCATTTAGTGACAACTTTGTGCAAAAAAAAAAATGTGTCACTTTCCCGCAACTTGTGTCAAAATATAAAATATTCCATGGACTCAACATGCCTCTCAGCAAATAGCTTGGGGTGTCTACTTTCCAAAATGGGGTCATTTGGGGGGGTTTTGTGCCATCTGGGCATTTTATGGCCTTCAAAACTGTGATAGGTAGTGAGGAGTGAAATCAAAAATTTACGCCTTTAGAAATCCTGAAGGCGGTGATTGGTTTTCGGGGCCCCGTACACGGCTAGGCTCCCAAAAAGTCCCACACATGTGGTATCCCCGTATTCAGGAGAAGCAGCTGAATGTATTTTGGGGTGCAATTCCACATATGCCCATGGCCTGTGTGAGCAATATATCATTTAGTGACAACTTTGTGCAAAAAAAAAAAAATGTGTCACTTTCCCACAACTTGTGTCAAAATATAAAATATTCCATGGACTCAAGATGCCTATCAGCAAATAGCTTGGGGTGTCTACTTTCCAAAATGGGGTCATTTGGGGGGGTTTGTGCCATCTGGGCATTTTATGGGCTTCAAAACTGTGATAGGTAGTGAGGAGTGAAATAAAAAATTTACGCCTTTAGAAATCCTGAAGGCGGTGATTGGTTTTCGGGGCCCCGTACACGGCTAGGCTCCCAAAAAGTCCCACACATGTGGTATCCCCGTATTCAGGAGAAGCAGCTGAATGTATTTTGGGGTGCAATTCCACATATGCCCATGGCCTGTGTGAGCAATATATCATTTAGTGACAACTTTTTGTAATTTTTTTTTTGTCATTATTCAATCACTTGGGACAAAAAAAATTAATACTCAGTGGGCTCAACATGCCTCTTAGCAATTTCCTTGGGGTGTCTACTTTTGGAAATGGGGTCATTTGGGGGGGTTTGTACTGCCCTGCCATTTTAGCACCTCAAGAAATGACATAGGCAGTCATAAACTAAAAGCTGTGTAAATTACAGAAAATGTACCCTAGTTTGTAGACGCTATAACTTTTGCGCAAACCAATAAATATACGCTTATTGACATTTTTTTTTACCAAAGACATGTGGCCGAATACATTTTGGCCTAAATGTATGACTAAAATTGAGTTTATTGGATTTTTTTTATAACAAAAAGTATATAGCGCAAAAAATAAAAACCGCAGAGGTGATCAAATAACATCAAAAGAAAGCTCTATTTGTGGGAAGAAAAGGACGCAAATTTCGTTTGGGTACAGCATTGCATGACCGCACAATTAGCAGTTAAAGCGACGCAGTGCCAAATTGTAAAAAGTGCTCTGGTCAGGAAGGGGGTAAATCCTTCCGGGGCTGAAGTGGTTAAAGCCATAACATCAGCGAGGAGAGTTTCAGAGCTGGCAGCTCTATCTTGCAAAGATCCTTTTTGCATCATTCTCCTGGACAAAGTGATCCTAAGGCTCTCACCAGCCTTAACCCCTAAGGTGGTTTCCAAGTTCCATGTAAATTGGGAGGCGGTCCTACCCAGCTTCACGCAACCGCCAAGACAAGCGGAGGAACTAGATCTCAGACCATTGAACATGGTCAACTTATTTTCAACCTACTTAAACCACTCTCTACAGATGCGCAAAATGGATACCTTGTTCGTCCTGCCGTCAGGACCTAGAAGAGGAGAAGCGGCATCTGCTAGAATCATAGCTACTTGGATCACCAAGGTGATAAGCCTCACGTATGAGAAACAGGGGCTGACGCCTCCACAGGTTATTAAAGCTCATTCAAAATGAGGGGTGGCAGCCTCATGGGCAGCTTCTGCTAAAATATCGGTTGAAGACATATGCAGGGCCGCTAGTTGGAGCTCCTGCGAAACCTTCGCAAGACATTACAGTTTAGATGTCACAGCGGCTAGTGCATCAAATTTTGGAAACGCAGTGGTGTCAGCACCCTTCCAAGCAAAATAAAATATTCACCAAAGCAGCATTACCAGTTGTTTTTCGACTCTTTTTTGTTATCCCACCCTATATCAGCTAAATCAAATCCCATTGTGTGCTGATGTGAGGCTGGCCAGGAAAATGGAAAATTGTTACCAATACTTACTGTAATTTTCCTTTCCTGGCCTGCCCTCACGTCAGTACAATCTTTTTTCCCTCCCTACAAGCCTGTCGCCCGCTAGTTAATGGAACAAGGGCGGGGGAGGAGGGGCTCCCTTTTAACAGCGAAGAGAAGGTGGTACTGAGAGACTGGAGGAAGGGGTTAACCCATTGTGTGCTGACGTGAGGGCAGGCCAGGAAAGAAAAATTACAGTAAGTATTGGTAACAATTTTCCACTTTCTTGTCATTTTTCCTTTTACTATTACAAGGACCTCGTCGAGACATACACCTCAGCTCCCCATACTACCAATGGGGTTTATTTGTTCCTTCGGAACCATCTGTATTTACTATGTACAGTTGTAATTAACTGTTTATTAATTTATGTACAATTGCTTTTAATCATGTCCTTTTCTTAAATAAATTGTTAATTTTATAATAATCCCTGCCTTATCCATGGACACCGTGATAGTGCTAATCTTTCCCTAAACCAGGGGCATGCTTGGAGCAGTCCTAGGTGTTTTTTTCCAATTTTCTAGTTCCTAGTCCACTTTATAGGATGATGATACTCGCCCCTACCCTTAGCTCTAACTGATCGCGGCAACCCTCTCTAATTATACTGCGACAGGTCGGCTCTCCTGCGCAAACCGCCGTAGGTGTACGCCTGTCTGTGCTGGGAGGCTAGCGGGCGCGTGCTCGCCGTGGGAGCGTGCCCATGGGTCCCACGGACTCGATGTTCGCCAGTGACCCGCAATCGCGGTGTACAGAGGCAGAATGTAAACAAGGCAATTCCCTGTTCTGCCTAGTGACATGTCAGATATCTTCTGTTCCCAGTCATCGGGAACAGCGATCTCTGTCATGTCCTAGGTAGCCCATCCCCACTACAGTTAAAACACACCCAGGGAATACATTTAACCCCTTGATCACCCCCTAGTGTTAACCCCTTCCCTGCCAGTGACAGTAACACAGTAATCAGTGGCTATTTTTAGCTCTGATCGCTGTATAAATATCACTGGTCCCCAAAAAAAAGCAAAAGTGTCCGATCTGTCCGCCACGATGTTGCAGTCCTGTTAAAAATCGCTGATCACTGCCATTACTAGTAAAAAAAAGATAAATAAATAATAAAAATGCCATAAATCTATTCCCTATTTTGTAGACGCTATAACTTTTGAGCAAACCAATCAATATACGCTTATTGTGATTTTTTCTTTTTTTACCAAAAATATGTAAAAGAATACATATTGGCCTAAACTGATGAAGAAATTAGTTTTTTTTGGGGGGGATAATTATTATAGCAAAAAGTAAAAAATATTGTTTTTTTTTCAAAATGGTTTTGTTTATCAAACAAAGGTGCTTTATTGTTGTCATGTAGGTGAATTAAACAGTATATCCGTTGGTGCAGTACAGAACATTGCACGAAGAAGCATTTGTGCACATACAGGTCAAGATACAGTGCACAGCAAAACATGCATTAAAAGTACACAGTCATAGGAACAGAATTACACAGTACTTACCAACCAAACATTATCTGGCAGTATGTAGTAATTAGTATCTATGCTAGTATATGTAGTGCTCCTTGGTGTACTAGTCAGAGGTCCAGGGGCCCACACTTTTTTCGTATTTCCATTGACAACCCCTGTTTATATATGTAATTCTATACATAGGCAGGGCCGCTCCAATCTGTGCCCTCCAGGAGGAGGGGGGGGGGGGGGTTGGCATAATCCATTTAAGTAATATTTCATTTTTTAACATAAAAGAGAAGGTATGTGTGACAGACCTAGCCGGGACAGAGGCTGTTGGAGAGGACTGAATGCAAGCCTGTTGCCTTTTGATTATGGGCCCCAGCATTTGGGGGAATGGTGCTCTCTGTGAGCTGTATGCCTGTGGACCCTGGGGTTGGTGTTACTTTGGATTCAGCTCCATGTCCCCCCAAAACACACAGTCTCTGGGAACCCTTTATATGCCATATTAGAATGATAAGACTGAATTATACTGTTGGTACACATCCTGTGAGGAGCTGCTGGTGTCATCAACTCCAACTACCTGTGTTTATGTTAATTGAATGAGCTGATCACATTGTCCTCTATACAATGTAGGAGACGGGACGACTCCTATTGGAGCTGCTGCTATTGTGAGAAGGTGTCCTATGATAATTAACTCAATCTGGGCAAAAGGTCATGTCTCAATCACCTAGGCTGTATAAAGGATTAGTTAATTAGCTCACGTTAATTAGGTTAATTAGGGTACGTTTGTATTGTTAGAGTAATATTTTCTCCTGTATATAAGACTGTATTCTGGTTCTGAATAAAGTGAGTTCATGGTAGCAACAAGTAAGTGTCGCCTTGTTTTGTGCTCAGAGAGGTTGGAATATCTGATATCTGTATACAGACTGGGAGGAAGTGGTATATGACGGAAGCACTCAAGCAGAGTGTGGGACGTTCCGTGACATTGGTGGCAAGCAGCGGGAAAGCTTCCTGCAGTCTGGGACATCCAAACTTCCATCTGGATCCAAGGTCCAGATAGCAGGAGAGGAGAGGTACAGATACCAGCCGCCATGGATGAGGAATTCAGAAGGAGGTTGCGAGAGATGCAGATACAGCAGAGAGGACCAGTATCAGAGCAGGTCCTGCTGGGATGGTGTGATTCTATTCGCTGCAAACTCTGGAAGGAAGCACTAGCCCGTGAGCAGCGACACCAGGGAAAAGTTCTCCCCTCCATCGAGGAAAGGTACTGGTCGCAGTACGGACTGCGGGTGCGGTTTTTGGGAGAAAAACCACACAAGAAGCAGACAGCTGAATTAAGCAGGCTGGTCTGGGCAGAGATAAAGCTGGATGAGAGCTACAGAGCCCTCCGGTGGGATGTATCCCAAGCATGTCCCTGGATAGCGGATGACAGCCCAACGGAAAGCTTAAGCTACGGTGGCTTGGGACTGTTGTATGTGAAGCTGACAGGGGACTCTAACTTTGGGAGTGATTTGGAGTGGCGGGTGGACGAAATCATGGATTTCAGAGAAGGGCTACTGAACATTTCGGAAGTGCACTGGGCACAGGAAGATTTGGAGTTTCTGGCCGTTCAGGAATGGGAGCTAGAGATCGCCTACAGACGGCTGCTAAACATTGCTCAGTGCCAGGGCTGGGCTCCCTTTGCCTGGGACTATCAGGAAATACCAGCTGACAACCCTGAAATCCTGGCTGAAGAGTCGGCAATGTGGCAGAGCAATAGTGTGCTTTGCCAACCTGCCCCCGCAGCTATGGAGGCGGAGGTCTTATGGCGGATGCAGCAAGTGCTGACTGACCTTGATGATCCTGTTTCTGCATGGGATGATCTTGGATGGAGGAATGTGCCTGTCCAGCAGCATACCAGAGAATCTGCAGTGGAAAATCTGGAGATTGCCATCCCCAAACCTGAAGTGCTGACAACAGGGCAGAGCTCTGCTAACCTCTGCCCAGCACTGATAGCATCTTCTGGATTCCATGGACAGGAGATGGTGAACCTCCATCCCCAGACACCAGTTGCAGAGACAGGGGATTTGATAGGCTTTTCTGCTGAGGAAGAACCATTGGGTGAGCCCCCAGCAGAAGAGCTGGGATTAGGGCCAAACTTCATTGCGCTCTGCTCAGCACTGATGGCATCTTCTGAATTCCACGGACAGGAGATGGTGAACCTTTATCCCCAGACATCAGTTGCAGAGACATGGGATTTGATAGACTTTTCTGCTGAGGAAGAACAACCTGATGAGCCTCCAGCAGAAGAGCTGCTATCAGGGCCAAAGTTCACTGTGCTCTGCCCAGCACCAACAGTGGCTTCGGCCTTCTTGAGAGAAGAGTTAGTCGGCCTTTCTCCCACAACACTGACAGGGACATGTGATTTTTTGCCAGCAGCATCTATGGAGTTACAACAAACTTCTCCAGCTGAAGATCTGGTAACTGAACAGAGGGTCCAAGGAGAGAATGCAGTCATCACCTCACAACTGCAGCTTGATCTGGTGTCGGTGGATGGGGCTTCAGTTCCCACCTGTATACCCCAGGGATGCTGGGCAGTCGGCCCAGATCCCCAACAGCAGGATGGAGTGAGCTCAGTCCCCCTGTCCTCTCTCCAGCGGCAGAAAGGACTCCAGGGAGAAGGGCCAGTCCAGGCCTCTCCCCAGCGGCAGATATGTTCTCTGAGAGAGGCAGAGGTTGGCTGGGTGAGTAATACTCTGTTTGGAATAATTTGTTTGGGGTACTGTGTGGGTACAGGCAGTAGAGGACTGCAACTACTGACTAACTTCGGAGTCAACCCGTCTGGAGTCTCCTCCTGTGTTAGTCTCCTGCCGAAAGGGGAGAAATGTGACAGACCTAGCCGGGACAGAGGCTGTTGGAGAGGACTGAATGCAAGCCTGTTGCCTTTTGATTATGGGCCCCAGCATTTTGGGGAATGGTGCTCTCTGTGAGCTGTATGTCTGGGGACCCTGGGGTTGGTGTTACTTTGGATTCAGCTCCATGTCCCCCCAAAACACACAGTCTCTGGGAACCCTTTATATGCCATATTAGAATGATAAGACTGAATTATACTGTTGGTACACATCCTGTGAGGAGCTGCTGGTGTCATCAACTCCAACTACCTGTGTTTATGTTAATTGAATGAGCTGATCACATTGTCCTCTATACAATGTAGGAGACGGGACGACTCCTATTGGAGATGCTGCTATTGTGAGAAGGTGTCCTATGATAATTAACTCAATCTGGGCAAAAGGTCATGTCTCAATCACCTAGGCTGTATAAATAATTAGTTAATTAGCTCACGTTAATTAGGTTACGTTTGTATTGTTAGAGTAATATTTTCTCCTGTATATAAGACTGTATTCTGGTTCTGAATAAAGTGAGTTCATGGTAGCAACAAGCAAGTGTCGCCTTGTTTTGTGCTCAGAGAGGTTGGAATATCTGATATCTGTATACAGACTGGGAGGAAGTGGTATATGACGGAAGCACTCAAGCGGAGTGTGGGACGTTCCGTGACAGTATGAGATTAGTAATTTGGAATGATGAGAGCATTGTTCGTCATCATGATCCCCCAATAAGGCCAACTCAGGTAGCATTGGGAGGGACAGCTGTAGACTACAGTTTATTTCCCCAAATACCTTCGTCCAGTAGGCTGAGATGATGAGACAGTCCCAGAACATGTGAAAGAATGTGCCTACAGTATGTGTGCTTTACATCTAGGACACTCAGGGTCCCTCTCCGGAAATGTTCTGTGAAGTCTTTGGGGCGTATAGTATATTCTGTGATAATACGTAATATGTGATAGATAACTAATTTGGGGCCATATTCTAAACAGTCCTTCCATCCTTCCCTGTCTAGTGAGGGTATGTCACTGTGCCATGTTTCCCATAGTTTCTGTAGCTTGGGGGAGTCATTGCCCAGGAGTGCACCATATAGAGTGGATAAGGGTTTAGTTAGGTCCCCTGGGACCAGAAGCTGTTCTATGGGGTCAGCCTTGAGTATGGGTGGGCGAGGGAATTGAGCCCTGGCAGCATGTTTAAGTTGCAGATATCTGAATTCCATCCAGCTAGGTAACTTGTATTTGGCCTTCAAACCTGTAAACTGCAGTAGGGCACCTTGGGGCATGATATGGTCCAGTGTTGTAATGCCATATCTGGCCCACAACTGGGGATCTGGGATGGATCAGAAGTGTGGTAGGGTGGGGTTACCCCATAGGGGTTGTGCCAGAGACCACTGATCCGGTCGCTTAAAGCGCCCCCGGGCAGCAGTCCATACTTGCCATGTCACTCTAGTTGGTCCCGGTATTGTCTCGTATGCCCCTGGTCCCCTGTAGGCAAAGCTGTGGAGCCCAGCCAGTGAGCCCAAACAGTTCACCTCCAGGCAGACCACTGCGTTGGATCTAGACCCCCAGTACCACCACTGGACTGTCACTAGAACTGCCAATAATAGACTTGAAAATTGGGAAGGGCCAGTCCACCCAGGTGGGCAGGCAGCCAGAGCGTGGAGCGGGCCAATCTTGGGACCGCTCCACTCCAAATAAAGGATCCTATGCATTTGTCTATTTCTTTAAAGAAGGCAACAGTGATCCACACTGCACAATTCTTAAACAGATAGTTAAATTTGGGTAACATGATCATTTTGAGTAAGTTGATGTGACCTAGTAGATTGCAAGGCAAATTCACCCATGCCAAGCATTTGGATCTGAGAGTTGACAGGACAGGTGTCAGATTTTTCCCAATGAAATCCAAGAGGCTTTTTGCTACCAGGACTCCCAGGTAGCAGAACTCCTCCACCCAGCGCAGGGGGGGTGGAGGCCGCTCCGCGGATGGCTCCCTCATCTAGGGGGAGGAATATCGACTTGGCCCAGTTGATCCTAATACCTGAGTATCCTCCAAAAGTATTGAAAATATGTAAAGTGGCCAGTAGCGAGGGGCCCGCGTCATTAATGTAAAGTAACGCGTCGTCCACATACAGGGACAGCCGCTCTTCCAGCTTACCCAGTCGCAAGCCCAGCACATCTGGAGCACACCTGATCAGAATTGCCAGGGGCTCCAGGGCCAGACTGGGGGAGAGCGGGCATCCCTGCCTCGTACATGAAAAAGAGCAAACGACTCAGAGAGCCAGTTGTTTGTTCAAACTTGTGCTCTTGGCGCTTGATATAGGAGTTGGATGGCGTGTATAAATTTAGGGCCAAAGCCAAAGCCAAAGTGACGCAATAACTCCCATAAATAAGTCCATTTGACTGAATCGAATGCATTACAGCGTCTAATGAAGCGATTATCCTAGTGCCCTGATTGTCGTGCGCCAATAGATGTGTTTAGAAATAGCCTTCTGATGTTCATATCAGTCCCCTTACCGGGCATGAATCCTGTCTGATCAATATCAACCAGATCTTCTATCACTTGGGAGAGCCTATTGGCAAGGATTTTCGCAAATATCTTGGCATCAACGTTCAACAGGGATATGGGTCTATATGATGATCTAGGGGGTCTTTACCTAGCTTGGGGATCAGCACTATAACAGCTTCATTCATGGAGTCAGGTAGGGCCTCAAGAGAGTCAATGTCAGAAAGAAACGTCTTTATTTGGGGTGCAAGGAGTTCCACAAAGTTGGAGTAAAATTCGGAAGGCAAGCCTTCCGCCCTAGGGGCCTTCCCGCCCTTCAAACCACTAATGGCCAATTGCACTTCCTCCAGGGTGATATTCTCCTCCAGCCTCTCCCTGTCTTCCAGAGTCAAGACAGGAAAGGTCACAGAGTCCAGAAAGGAGGATAAATCGGAGTCCAAATAGTCTACCCTGGAGGTGTACAACTCCCTTAAAAAATCTCTGAACCGAGCATTGATGTTGGGGGGGGGGGGGGGTGAGCAGCTGATCCTGGCTGTCCTTTTTTTTTTCAGATATAAGTTTTTATTAATGCCCAACATGGGCGAAGACAAGGTACAAGCGTAGCCTAGGGCCCTCTCCATCAGTAAGACTCTAGTCTGAGATGGTGAAGGCTGGAAAACCTCGGTTTTCTTTCGTCTCCTCTCCCTCCAGCCGCCCCCCACCCGGGTGGAACTCCCACACCAGGGGCGGGGGAGGAGCAGGGGGGCCCCCAAAGTAGGGAAAACCAAAGAGGGGGTGGGGGGAGGGGATCATGGGTGAGGGTGGGATAGGAATAGGGAGGATATCGGGACGTCCTGGTTGATTCAGGGCGGCCTCTGGATTCATCTTTATGTGGGGTATTGGCTTCATCAAGAAGTCCTAATGACGATACCTTCCGAGGAGAGGATGAACTGGCGCCACAGCTCCCATGCCTCTGTATTTTTCTTGCTGTTGTCTCGCAGCGAGCACCAGGTCTTCCATTTTACTAATGTCCTCTACTCTCTGGATCCAGCTAGCTACCGTTGGTGGGGTTTGACTTTTCCATTGAAGTGGGATACAAGATTTTGCGGCATTTAACAGGTGACGTAGTATAGATTTTTTGTATCTCTTCTTAGTTGATATTGTGTTTACATGCAGTAAGAAAAATGCTGGGTCATCTGGAATATTATATTCCATAAACTTCTGGATGGTTATTCTAACTGTGGACCTGAAATTGGACAGCTTCGGGCAGGACCAGAATATGTGTAACAACGTACCCCTGTCTCCCTGGCACCTCCAGCACAGTGCTGAGGTGTTTGGGTAATAGGTATGCAGAACATGTGGGGTCGAGTACCATATTGTCATGAACGTATAATTAGTTTCTTGTACTTTTGTACAGATGGAGGATTTTAGGGCAAACGTTATGATACGTTGGGTATTGTTCGAGGTGAATGTACAATTTAGGTCTCTTTCCCATTTACTCAAATATGGTGGGTCCATGCTTTCCATCGGGGAAATCAGAAGGTTGTACATTATGGACAGTGTCCTCGGAAGTACATCCTCCTCCGAGCAAAGGGCCTCAAAGGTGGTGAGGGGTTTGTCAAACCCCTGTGGGTTAGGTATGGATGTAAGGAAGGGTCTTAATTGGACTGACGTCCAAAACGGCAATTTGAAGGTGCCAATTTCGCTTCTTAGCGTTTCTAAAGAGAGCCAGGAGTCATTTATCACGAGGTGTCTTGCTTGTGTGCAGTTTATGTCTTTAAAGACATTCTTGACCTGGGGGTCCAGTCCTGGTGGAAATCTCGGGTTCCCTATAATGGGGTATAGGGGGGAATTAGGTGTGGATAGTGACTGTGTGAGACATGTTTGTGACCCTATGCGGAGTGTCGTCCCTATCAGTGGGTGTTTTTTGACGCCTGCTGGGATATGTTTGTAACTCCAAACAGCTCCCTGCAGGGGTATCTGTGAATGAGCTTGTTCCAGGTGTGTCCATAATTTTAGGTCTTGATGACAGCACCAGTCTATTATCCTACCCAGTTGTACAGCCTGGTAATATTTCTTCACATCAGGGACTGATAGGCCCCCATTGAGCTTTGACAGGGAGAGCAGGGTACGGGGCAGTCTCGGTTTCTTATTAGCCCATATAAATTTGTAAAACTGACTGTGTACTTGTTTAAAAAATGATGCTGGGATATAGATTGGAAGTGCCTGTAACAAGTAGAGGAATTTGGGCAGGATGCACATCTTAATGAGATTACATCTGCCGAACCAGGAATGGAGGCCCTTGTGCCACAAATCCAGTAAGGTTTGGGTTTTGATTAGTAAAGGAGGGAAATTCAGATGAAAAGTATGCTTAAGGTTAGCTGGAAAGGTGGCGCCCAGATATTTCAGGGCAGTCTCCGTCCATTTAAAATTAAATTTGGAGCGCAGTGTTTGCATATCAGTTGGTGGTATGCCTACTCCTATGGCCTCTGACTTGTTATAATTGATTTGAGTTTGGGTATGTTTCCATAGGTATCGAAATTCAGGGAGAAGGTTCGGAAGGGAAATTGATGGGTTTGTAAGGGAGAAAAGCAAGTCATCCGCGTAAGCAGAAACAAAATATCTGGGTTGCGTCTGATTTTGCATAGAAATGGCTCTAGTGATAAGGCAAAAAGGAGGGGTGACAACGGACAGCCTTGTCTAGTCCCGATCATGATCAGGAGGGGGTCAGATAGAATTCCATTTACTTTAACTTGTGCGGTAGGGGTAGAGTATATTTGGGTGATCCATCTAATCATGGTTTCCCCGATTCCTATATATCTAAGGACTGAGAACATGTATTCCCAGTTAATCCTATCAAAGGCTGTTTCCGCGTCGGTATTTATGAAAACGGAGGGCGTGTAGGTCTGATCGGCGACGTCTATTAGGTTTAGTACTTAGTAATTGTACTGTCCCTAGCTTCTCTAGTGGGGATAAAGCCCACTTGATCTAAGTGGACTAACGATTGTAAGTGGCGGGCTAGTTGAGTCCTTGGCTGTCCTTAATAGAGCCAATGGGGGTAGAGGGGGTGTTACCCCTTGCCAACCATGCCAGGAGTTTCCCATTTTTCCCCCCAAACTCAAACACCTGTTGGGCCGAGTATAGGAGGGCCTTATTGGTATCAGCAATACTAGCATCGGAGAGATTGCGCAGCGCCTGCTGCCAGACCTGGTAGCGCGCCTCGAGCCTAGGATTTGAAGGAGTCTCAGAGCAGCATGGAGGGGCGGAGTCTACATTGTCAGTCCATAAGTTGCATTTGGAGGCGGTAAGAGGCTCCTGCAGCTGTTCCTCAGATGCTCAGTATCTAGAAAGTCTCTAGAGTCGGGATTCAGGAGGAAAAGTTAGCACAAGGGATAGGCATAGGGGTGGGGATCGACCTGGGGAGCACAGATACATCTTGGACACATTGTAGTGCCGGCCCAGAGGCAAAAGCCAGATCAATTCTGGACAGTGTTTTAAAAGTGGAAGAGTGACAGGTATATACCCTTTGTGTCGGATGCATGTGTCTCCAGACATCTGTGAGTGTGAACGTGTCTGCCCAGTGACGGAGGAGTGGAGAGTCACGCGCCGAGGCACACATCCTATCTAGATCATTACAAGGGACCATGTTAAAGTTGCCTAGTAGAAAGACTAGGTTGGTATCCAGTTGGACCACCACCTGCATAATTTTGTGCAGGATTTGGACCGAGGCTGGTGGGGGAAGATAAAGTCCAACTAACACAACATCTCTATCATAAATGTTGGCACGTATAATAACATATCTGCCCTGCCTGTCGGTCTTGATATCTATAGGCCTAAAAGGCAGAGATTTACGGACCAAGATGCTGACCCCTCGAGCATAAGTGTAGTAAGTAGCATGGTAGTTCAACCCCACCCATGATTTTTTTAAGGCAGATTGTTTTGTGGCCCTGTAGATGAGTCTCCTGCAAGATACAGATGTGGGGATTATGCTTATGGAGAAAACGGAACACTAGGGAGCGTTTAACATTCCATGATAATGCTGTGAATTGAGACATTTGGGGCATATAGGGGAAATCCACATAGGGGTATGAAACCCGTGGGGCAGCATCTTAGTCCAATAAGTTCAGCATCATATACAGTTCTGCACCAACATTACCAGAGTAGAAACAGCACAAAGCACCTGTAACAGCAAAAAACACCTTTAACATTCCCAACATAAACCCTAACCCTCCCCCCACCCCGCATCCCCAACCCCAACCAAGGAATGCTCAAGACCCCAAACATTATACACCCAATGCTATGCTAGGGGGCATATACCAGTGGGTGTATTCACACACTGAGGAGGGAGCATCCGTACATAACGGGAGAGGCTCCAGCGCATATGTATAAAGACAGCAATAATCTGAGTTAGGCTTATCAACTCCTAGAAGAAGCAAAAGTGAAAGAATACTTTGGCTGGAGTGCAGTATAGAAGTATAGCATAGCTGCCAACTGTCCCGAATTTCCCGGGACATTCCCGGGACTTGGACTTCATTCCCGGATTTGTGGCGTCCCGGGAAATGTCCCGAAAAATTCGGTTCCGGTTTTTGAAACCGCCGCCGCCGCCGCCGCCGCCGCCGCCGCTAGAGGTCGGCGGCCGGCGGAGACATTGTCTCCGCCGGCCGCCATTTTGTTGGAGTTCAGGAAGACGGCTGGGGGGGGGGGCTAGACGAAGCTTCTGCGTCGCCGCCCACCCCCTGCCCCGCTCCGCCTCGGCCCGCCCCGCTCCGCCTCGGCCTGCCTCGGCCCGCCCCGCCTCGGCCCGCTCCGCTCCGCCTCGGCCCGCCCCGCCTCGGCCCGCCCCGCTCCGCCTCGCCCCGCCTACCCCCCGCCCCGCTGCCAGTCTGTTATGGAAAGGGGCGGGGGTTCTAGGTGGGGGGTGAGCGCGCGCACCGCTGTGGGACACAATGTGAGTGGGGGGGGGGCACAGGGGACACCTGATGTGAGTGGGGGGGGCACTGGGGACACCTGATGTGAGTGGGGGGGGGCATTGGGGACACCTGATGTGAGTGGGGGGGGGCACTGGGGACACCTGATGTGAGTGGGGGGGGGCACTGGGGACACCTGATGTGAGTGGGGGGGGGCACTGGGGACACCTGATGTGAGGGGGGGGGCACTGGGGACACCTGATGTGAGGAGGGGACACCTGATGTGAGGGGGGGGCACTGGGGACACCTGATGTGAGGGGGGGACACCTGATGTGAGGGGGGGGGCACTGGGGACACCTGATGTGAGGGGGGGACACCTGATGTGAGGGGGGGACACCTGATGTGAGGGGGGGGCACTGGGGACACCTGATGTGAGGGGGGGGGGCACTGGGGACACCTGATGTGAGGGGGGGGCACTGGGGACACCTGATGTGAGGGGGGGCACTGGGGACACCTGATGTGAGTGGGGGGGGCACTGGGGACACCTGATGTGAGGGGGGGAGGGCACTGGGGACACCTGATGTGAGGGGGGGACACCTGATGTGAGTGGGGGGGGGCACTGGGGACACCTGATGTGAGTGGGGGACACCTGATGTGAGTGGGGGGGCACTGGGGACACCTGATGTGAGGGGGGGACACCTGATGTGAGTGGGGGGGGCACTGGGGACACCTGATGTGAGGGGGGGACACCTGATGTGAGTGGGGGGGGCACTGGGGACACCTGATGTGAGGGGGGGGGCACTGGGGACACCTGATGTGAGTGGGGGGGCACTGGGGACACCTGATGTGAGGGGGGGGCACTGGGGACACCTGATGTGAGGGGGGGGGCACTGGGGACACCTGATGTGAGGGGGAGCTCCGCCGGGGACTCCTGATGTGAGGGGGGGCTCCGCCGGGGACTCCTGATGTGAGGGGGGGCTCCGCCGGGGACTCCTGATGTGAGGGGGGGCTCCGCCGGGGACTCCTGGTGTGAGGGGGGCTCCGCTGGGGACTTCTGATGTGAGGGGGGCTCCACTGGGGACTTCTGATGTGAGGGGGGGCTCCGCCGGGGACTCCTGGTGTGAGGGGGGCTCCGCCGGGGACTCCTGGTGTGAGGGGGGCTCCGCTGGGGACTCTTGATGTGAGGGGGGCTCCGCTGGGGACTCCTGGTGTGAGGGGGGGCTCCGCCGGGGACACCTGATGTGAGGGGGGGCTCCGCCGGGGACTCCTGATGTGAGGGGGGCTCCGCTGGGGACTCTTGATGTGAGGGGGGCTCCGCTGGGGACTTCTGATGTGAGGGGGGCTCCGCCGGGGACTTCTGGTGTGAGGGGGGCTCCGCTGGGGGCACCTGATGCAAGGACGGACTCTGCTCGGACATCTGAAGCAAGGACGGACGGCTGGTGGCAGGCGACGTGGCTAGTGACACGCTCAGGGATCCCACTGATTCTGCATTATGGTGAGTTGAATGATTTCATTTTATATTACAATGTAATAATAGAAATAATGCGCTTCAATCATCCTGACACCATAACAACCATGGTGCCGGGATGATTGAAGCATTAACACCAGGTGTTTGGAGTATCTTTATCTGCTGATTGTTAAACTTTCTAGAATACACATATTTTTATTGTGTAGGATCTGGGGCTGCTGTCCCGTCATTTCCCTCTCTCTCCCCCTCTCCCCCCCTCTCCATCCCTCATTCATTTCAGACTCTAACCACACCCTCTAGAGCCACGCCCATTTAAGCCACGCCCACAATTTCGCGTAAACCACACCCATTTTTCGGCGCGGCGCGCTTCGCGCGCCGCACTTGTCTGTTTTTGATAGGCCACGCCTGCTAGTGAATGCCCCGCCCCCTAATTATTGGACAGCTCCGCCTACAGCCACAAAAGTGTCCCACATTTTTTTTTTACAATGTTGGCAACTATGGTATAGTCTAGGCACTTTCCATGTAAGGGAAAAATGGATATTAGGAGTTCAGTGACACAACATAAAGCTTATTCCCTGAGCATATCCAATCTGGAAGTAGTGCAAGGGGCAGACAAACTGCAGCGAAAGTTCACAGTTTGTGCAGAGTTGTGGCCCTGCAGTACCTTTTACTTGACACTAGAGTCCACCACTGTGTTAGGAATAGACTATTCCAAATCAAAAAAAATTATACTGCGCTATCCCTCTGATATATCTTCAAACTCTGTGTCTGTGAAAAACAAATAGTAAAATTGTGCTGCTGCAACCACAAATGAGAGACAACCCCCACTTCAAATAGCTAAATGGAATAGGCTGCGCTGCTTAATATGTGAACGTGATTATAACAGGTGAGTATAATCATGCCAAGCACATTCCTGGTGATAAACAACACTCAAAATAGATGACAAATGTGTACAAAAAAACAAATAAGATGAATATTATTAAAACAATGTAGACTAAACTCCACAAACTGCACGATTCATGGTGAATGCAAAAAGCAGTGACAACTCAGAATCGAGGACCATATAATGCTGCAAAAGTCCAAACTCTCAAGTAACAGTCCTTATATGAGAAGTAACTTTTTGGTGAGAGAAGAAAACACCAATCTTGATGCAGAGTGAGGCATGCACAAACATATCTCCCTGGGGAGCGTGGTGATATAAGAAGTTCCTCCACCTCTGACAAAAACGCCCCTTACCAGATGATTAGATCTCCTGTCACAGAGATCGTGTAAGCGGGTGGCTGTGTCCCCCAGCCACTGGGTCTCTGCACGGTTCACACTCTCAAGTTCACAGGATTGGGGTATTAGTGCTCAAATCCCAAAAATAGAAAGAGAGATGCTCCATAGCGTAATACAGTTATGCTTTATTACAACAAGGAATAAAAAATACACTTACAGTGTGAAATCGTCTTAAAAACAATACAAGCCGGCTGGCTCTCAGATCAGCGTGGTATAGTGGTGACATCAGCACGCCGCTCCTCCCTACGCCGTTTCGACAGAGCTGTCGTCTTCCTGGGGTGCTCTGTCGAAACGGCGTAGGGAGGAGTGGCGTGCTGACGTCACCACTATACCACGCTGATCCCGGAAGACACGGGCAGCATCTGAGAGCCGGCCGGCTTGTATTGTTTTTAAGACGATTTCACACTGTAAGTGTATTTTTTATTCCTTGTTGTAATAAAGCATAACTGTATTACGCTATGGAGCATCTCTCTTTCTATTTTTGGGATTTGAGCACTAATACCCCAATCCTGTGAACTTGAGAGTGTGAACCGTGCAGAGACCCAGTGGCTGGGGGACACAGCCACCCGCTTACACGATCTCTGTGACAGGAGATCTAATCATCTGGTAAGGGGCGTTTTTGTCAGAGGTGGAGGAACTTCTTATATCACCACGCTCCCCAGGGAGATATGTTTGTGCATGCCTCACTCTGCATCAAGATTGGTGTTTTCTTCTCTCACCAAAAAGTTACTTCTCATATAAGGACTGTTACTTGAGAGTTTGGACTTTTGCAGCATTATATGGTCCTCGATTCTGAGTTGTCACTGCTTTTTGCATTCACCATGAATCGTGCAGTTTGTGGAGTTTAGTCTACATTGTTTTAATAATATTCATCTTATTTGTTTTTTTGTACACATTTGTCATCTATTTTGAGTGTTGTTTATCACCAGGAATGTGCTTGGCATGATTATACTCACCTGTTATAATAGTGTTAGGAATAGAGTCATAGGAAGTTCTTCCAGTGCAGACACTCTGTGACATGAGGAGTAAGGCATTAAAGTGGATGTAAACCCGTTTTTTTTATTTTTTTTTATGTCATAATGTAGAGTATAAGATTTCCTATCATTTGAGCCCAGTTTTGCCACAAAGAGTTAATCCAGCTCTGAGTAATCCTCTTTTATTGTTCAGTGAGATAAATCTTGACAAACAGAGAAAAACTTTGTCAAATCCTCCCCCTTGCTGTGAGTGACAGGTGATTTACATATCTTGTGCACTAGCCTAAGACATGCATTATTTTTTAATTCCCACCCCCACTCCTTTCTTCAGCAGCTCTGCAAGGATTGGCTGTTCCACACCTCAGCATAATTTGGCATGCTGAAGTCATGTGGTTACTTTCCTGTCTTTTCACTGGATGTTAGAGATCATAGCAGAAGTTCAGTGTAAGAAATACACAGGAGAAATGCATATTGACAAGGGGAGTATAGAGGTGGGTGGGGAGTCTACTGACATCACGACTCCACCCACCGAGCTCCAGACAACAGACCCACCCACAGAATATGCAGTTTTTCGGGTCTCATAACAGACAGAGGGGAGACATTTGACAGGTAAAGATACATGCAGGAGGCATTATATCCTTATAGATAACCCCTATGGCAGTAGTTTAGAAAGGATGACATTGGGTTTACATCCACTCTAAGTGAGCAGGAAAGTCAAATAACAGAAGACCTTTTTCTGCAATGCATATCTGTTCAGCATTAGTGTCAAAAACTTGTTATTGTAGAAAATACAGTCTACCTTATCGGTTATAGCGGCATAAGATCACCTGGTCAGACCACGGGCACACATCTTCCAACAATGCAAACAGGGATATTAAGTCAGGCACAACAGGTGCAACAAGGGGGGGAAACAATAAACTAGGCCTATCCTCAGCCATGGAGGATGATCTCCCCTCATGAAACCCACATCACCCCATATCAATACCCCACATGTCAGGCAGTTAGTGAACGGAGGGGGGGAGTATTGTAATACACAGCCGTGATATTGTCAAGGGCCGAGAGGCCATCAGCTTTCAGTGGTGCAGGGGAGGGAATCCAGCCAGGCAGATGCATCTTTGGGAGAGGTAAAAAAACCTTGTTGTTTCGCAATCTTGAACCCGCAGGCGTGCAGGAAAGACTACACTGTACTTTATGCCTTTTACCCGCATGGCAGCTTTAACCTGGTCAAATGAGCGCCTCATTTTTTGCGTTTCCACTGAGTAGTCTGGAAAAATCAGGATCTTGCTATTTTGGTATGCCAGTTCTCCCTGCACCCTGGCTGTTCTGAGTACCTCATCCCGGTCCCAGAAATTTAAGAACTTGAGTATGAACGTACGGGGTGGTGAGCCTTGCGGGCCCGGCTTAGGGGGGATGCGGCGGGCACGTTCCACCGCATAAAAGGGCGAGAATTGGGCCGATGGCTAAAGGGATCGGAGGAGCTTTTCCACAAATTCGGTCAGGTGAGGACCCTCAACCCCTTCCGCCATGCCCACGATGTGGAGGTTGCTCCTTCTGTTCTGATTCTCAGCATCCTCTACTTTGTATTCTAGGGCTCTGATTTTGGTGTGCAGCATGCGGAGGTCAGTGTTATGGCTCTCAACTGTATCCTCCATATGTCTTATGCGCTGCTCTGCAGATGTGATTCTAGATCTCATTTTGTCCATATCCTGCCTGATTAACCCCACATCTAGCTGGACAGCATCCACCTTAGTGGTCAGAGAGGTGACTGAAGCATGGCAGTTAGTGATGGCTGCTAGGACCTCAGAGAGTCTGTCTGGGGCGGTGAGGGCAGCTTCTGGCTCTCTGTTTGGGACGCCATGTTTGTGGAGGGGTGCCTTCCTGTCTCCACGCGTTCCTTGTGGACCGGGGCAGATTGCTCCGGAACGGGGGGGGGGAGTATACTTCTTACCCCATCCTTTCGATGCCCAGGATGAGCAGCGGCTCATGGGGATAGTTTCTGCCGCTGTAGGAGCACTATAGCCGCCAGGAGGAGGAGAAGAAGCCATGGATGCCGGCGGAGCTCTCTCAGATGTGTCGGCTCAGTGCACCATCTTGGACACACCAATTGTTTTGTTTATAGCACAAAAAATAAAACCCCCAGAGGTGATCAAATGCCACCAAAAGAAAGCTCTATTTGTGGTAAAAAAAGCACATCAATTTTGTTTGGGTACAGCATCACATGACTGCACAATTCTCAGTTAAAGCAACGCAGTGCCGTATCGCAAAAAATGGCCTGGTCATTAAGGGGGCAAATTATTCCGGGGCTGAAGTGGTTACAGCAGGCTCTGCGGCAGAAGCACCGTTACTATTAATGCTTTCTCTTTTGAGCTTATATTCATCCACAAGCTTGCCCTTAACATATTCCAGCGTCAGTTCATCTAGACGTGCATCAAGTGCTGTGACAAGCGTTTCATAACTTTCTAGTAAACCGCTGAACAATAGTGCTGCGACATGTAAATGTTTTACTTCTTCTCCTATACCTCTCAGGTTTTCAACCATTTCCAAGGCATGCTTTATGCAATCCTGCCCTTTCATCAGCTTGGTTTGATATAGCTTTCCAATCAAATACAGTTTATTGCTCTGTTTCAATAATGTTTATTCCAGTTCAACAAAGAACAATCAAGCATCAGTTCTGCCGACACAGGAGCTAGCTTTGACAGTTGTAACAAAGGTTGGCTTATACAGTGGCAAAAAAGTGCAAAAATGAGACAGTGGAAGATAACAGAGAGCTGACATAGCAGTAGTAATTGGTCATTCTTTTTTTTAAATTCTCTTGTGCCCAGAGGAACTGCTCTTAGGACACAGCCTTTGAAAAAGAATGTGATAACATCACTGCCAGGCTGGTACAGAGAGGTTATTCAGGTACAGTGATTAAGAAGGGATTAGATCATGTGAGAGAGAAGCAGAGTGGAGTATCTCTAGATAATGCTTTTCATTTGACACCAGGTATCAGGAAGTATGGGAGAAAAAAACATATGGGAGAAGGGAGATCTGACAATAATGGTCCAGCCACCTTTGTTACCACTTTTTCTAAGGAGTACAAACAGGTGGTGGACATAATCAAAAGGAATTTGCCCATTCTCTATTCAGGTACAGGTCTTCATAAAGTACTGGGGGTAGGTTGCCATTTCTCCAGTCGGAGGGCCCCCACATTGGACTCCCTTCTGTCCCTGAGCCTCTTTACATCACAGAAACACCAACCTACCTGGTTGTCCTACCCTGGTAGTTTCCCATGTAATTTAAAACATGTAGATACTGTCGTCCGAATGCCCCTATTAGGTCATTTAGCTCAGGAGAAAGTAAACAGTACATTAACTGTGGGATTCATTTTGTAGTGTACATTATATTTTGTGTTGCATGTAATTTGTAGTATGTGGGGTGCACTACACGTGCCCTACGCACTATAGGGGGTGCTAAACACAATTCATATGCGTCACAGCATTTCAGAGAATGCCATGCTGGGGATTTGTCTTCTCTCAGGTTAACTGGCATCGAGAAGGGGTGGAGATAGGGGTAGGCGACTCTTGAATAGAGAAGCGTGGTGGATTTTTAGGATTCGAACAAGTAGCCTCCTGGGGTTGAACCTCAGGTGGAACCTGGATTTACATTTACGCTAGTTATAATGTATTAATATATGTTGTTTTCCTTTTATCTTCCACCACTTCTCATTCTCTGTTGTCCTAACTTGTTCTCCCCTTGGCCGTTTACATTATTGTTTATCAAATTTTATTTTTTATTATTATGAATTACATACATTCTATCTTTATTTTTTATTCTTATTGTGGTTTGCTTTCTTAAAGAACAACTTTCAATCCTCCTTTACTTCCTGTCTCATTGTATTAATTTGAGGATTAAGAGGCTAATTGAAAGTCTCTGTGACCAATGAAGGGGGGTGGGGTTTTTTTTTTACAAGTATATATTTTGTGCTGTTTTTGTACATTAATGTTGTGAACAAGGCCGTGGCAGCTGAAACGCGTCTACCTCTGCTGTACTTTTATGAAGATTCAATAAATTTGGATTGATTTAAAGAGCATGTATGGAATTGTCCTTTATCTATTCTTCACAGTTATGCCCTGTACACACGGTCGGACATTGATCAGACATTCCGACAACAAAATCCATGGATTTTTTCCGACGGATGTTGGCTCAAAATTGTCTTGCATACACACGGTCGCACAAAGTTGTCGGAATTTCCGAACGCCAAGAACACGGTGACGTACACCATGTACGACGAGACTATAAAAGGGCTAATCTCGTGTTAGTAAAAGTTTGGTGAGAGACGATTCATGCTTTTTCAGACTTGTGGTTTTCAGATCGTATTTCTGCTGTTCAGTTTGTGCTTGTGGGTTTGTATCTGGTCTTCAGTGCGTGCAGCGAGTACCATTGATTTATCATTGTGTTCTTCTCCGTTCTTTACTGATTTTCAGGTCGCTCTTCATAGGCCTTGCTGTTCTTCAGTGCGTTCTGTTACTTCGTTCTGAGCAGCTGACCGTTTTCTAGCCTTGTTGCATGTACGTACTCATTGTAGAGTTCGTGCTGTGCGGGGGCTTGGTGTTGGGGTCCTTACTTTGACACAAGCCCAGTCCATGAACAGGGCAAGGAGGAGTTCATGGACCAAGGATTGGTTGCTCCAGTGTGACCAATTCTGTCACATGTCTTTGCTCCATGAGATCCGTGAGAATAATCCTGACGATTTCAGGAACTTTCTCCGTATGACGGACCCCGTATTTCACCGTTTGTTGGTTTTGCTGACCCCTTATATTAGCAGGCAGGATACCTGCATGAGGCAAGCCATCATTCTGGAGCAGAGGCTAGTCGCCACCTTGCGGTACTTGGCGACGGGGAGAAGTCTGCAGGACCTCAAGTTCTCGACAGGCATCTCCCCCCAGGCTCTGGGGATCATTATCCCGGAGACCTGTTCTGCCATCATCCAGGTCCTGCAGAGGGACTATATTAAGGTAAGATTTTTATCCTTTAACATCACATAGTATTGTATTTAATGTTTGTTAATATATTGTATTTCTTTCCTCATTCCCTAATTACAATGATTGTAATATGCTGTGAATGTCCCCTTTGTCCACATGCATGCTGTATTTTTTTGGAATTTTTTTTTTGGTCCTTCATACATATTTGCCTTCACTTACCTCCCCAGCATGCTCTCCTGGGCCTATATCCACCTCGTCTACATAATTAACAATGTATTTTGTCAGCTCCATAGTAGTGCTTTACCCTAAACACCCCCTAAAATGTGTAAAAATGAGATTTGTGCTTGAAATTCTGGCAGAGTGCCAGAGGTTTTTTTTGGGGTCCCAAAATCATTTGGAACCCTCCCTCCCCCCAACTGCTAACTCAGCTGATACCAATCCTCTATCTATCCTCAGTCCTCTATCTGCTGACTTTGCCAAACCCATACACACTATACTCACCTCTTTTGTGGTCATATTTATGGATGAATTACCCAAAGCATGTAGTGCAAGGGCCTGCCTGAATACTTTCAAATGGTAATGTTCAAAGTTTTTGTATCCTATTATTATCTTGATAGGTAATATCAGAATGTAAAAATGTGCTAAAATGTGTACAGTGTGTATTTATATCTTTGTCTTACCTGTCCAGTGGGCTGCCAATAGTGTAAGTAAGGAGGGGCTGGCCAAAGTAATACACATTATTTAGGCATTCATCTCACAATGAAGTGGAGAGGGTTACCTGGCCAAAACATCTCACCCCCCTAAAATTTATAAAATGGCCCATGAGGGGGGGGGGATCTGATAGGTGGACCTTATACCTTTGTCTTTAAATACTCCCTAAAATAAATGTTATACTGATGTTGTCCAAGAATGTCAGACTGTGGCCTCCCACTTTGCCCAGCGGTGGGACTTTCCTAACTGCGGAGGGGCAATTGATGGGAAACACGTCCACATCTTCCCACCACCCAATTCGGGGTCATACTATTACAACTACAAGGGGTTCAATAGTATTGTGATGTTGGCGGTGGAGTCATCGCCCACAAGGAGTTCTACAGGCGTCTCCAGAATGGCAGCTTGGACTTGCCACCTCCAGAAGACAATGTGGAAGGACTCCCATTTGTCTTCGTTGCGGATGAAGCATTTGCGCTGGGGGACCATCTTATGAGGCCAATCCCTATGAGGACCCTCACCCCGGACCAGAGGGTTTTTAATTACCGGCTGGCCAGAGCCAGAAGAGTGGTGGAGAACATGTTTGGAATAATGGCCAGCCGGTTCCGCCTATTTCTTACACCGATACACATGGTGGAATATAAACTCAATCACATCATCCTGGCTTTCTGTGTTCGCCACAACTTTTTAAGGAGAAATTCTGTGAACTATGCTGGCTCAGTTGGGCCTGAAGCCGGAATTAATCTAAATGAACCAACCCTGACGACGCTTGAAGCCGGCCGTCCTGGCTTGCCCCCTCAGAGTGCCCGCGAGGTCCGTATAAGATACATGGAATACTTTGCGGATAGGGGGGCCATCAATATGCCAGACAATGTCTGAGACATTTCTTAATTAAAAAAATATTTTAAACTGAACAAATATTTGCTTTGATTTACTGCTTGTCTTTCTTTTAGCTGACCCTGACTGAAATTTGAGGAGTCCTGAAAATGGCGTGATTGTGTAAAATTAGAAAGCACTATTGGGTGTTATTTACTAAAGGCAAATCCACTTTGCACTACAAGTGCACTTGAGACTGCACTGAAACTGCACTTGTAGTGCAAAGTGGATTTGCCTTTAATAAATAACCCCCATTGCCACTTAAAACACCAACTTTACAACAAAAAAATGCTTTTGAGCATTGAAAGAAGGAGCCACACATTGTTGATTCTCAATCTTTTTAATCCAAGCACAATCACATGTGCATTTATAAAAGGTTTTTAAAACAAACCAACATGTTTGTTGTATAACAATTTTTTAGGTGACATTAAAAGTTGAAATTTTCTTTTAAGGTAAAACAGGCATGTTTTAAACCAACAAGAAATACACAACTCTGGAACTTACAAAGTTCAACTTTTGTAGAAATTAAAGGCAATATCAGACATGAGTATTTATAAACTGTGTTTGATATTGCATTCAGCAGATGGGGTGAAGTCACCCCTGGAAAAGCCAAATTTTGAAGATGCACACAAATTGCCGATGTCAACATGTGCTAGCTGCCATCATGGGGGATCAATGGACGTGTTTTGTGGGTGCAACCCCTTCCTCTCAGCTACTTTATTATTGAGGAAGGGGTTGCACCCCCAAAAAGCGTACATTGATCTCCCGTGATGGCAGATAGCACATGTTGACACAGTGTGTGCATCTTCAAAAATTGGCTTTTTTAGAATATGTAAAATAATGTTCAAAAAAATGTCAGAAAAACAAAGCAGAAATAAGTTAGGGATTTTGAGGGGTTTTAAACTCTTCCTAAAACATCAATGATGCTCTTCATTTTGTTTTGAACATCATTAATGTTTTGCTTGATGTTTTCCAAGTCCCTATTACACCCCATGATCTCCCTGATCAGGATCTGTGGACTTTCACTGGTGAAATGACTTTCATCCACAACATCACGATCACCTAAAAATATATATATAAAAAAAAAAACACCATGTATTATAAATATGCAGGCATCCATCTGTTACCTGAGCATGTGGTCGCAGACACTCACCTGTTTTGGTGACAATTTCTACAAATTCCTCCTCCTGTTGTGTTTGTGGGATTTCCCCTTCTTCCTGAGGTGGGGTGTCTGTTGTCTCCTCTGATGAGTGGTGTCCTCCGAGTCTTTTCTCCCCTATGTAAAAAAAAAAGGTATACTTAGCACACAGATATTTGATGGCAGAAATAGGAATATGAAACATTGCTTGGAAGTGGGGTACAATTGTCTGTTTTGGAATAGTTGTAAGATGAAAAAATATTTTTTTCCTTTGTCAAGCTTGAACCTGTTTTGTACAAGCTTCACAGATGGAGTCACCCCTATAGTATAGCCTGGAGCACCTGTGTGGGCCCCCTAATAAAAAGGGTGTTCTGGTGTCCCACACTAGTGCTCCAGCGTCCAGATGTGTAAACAGCTGCTGAGTGTCCTCTCCTTACACAGAATCTAGTTTGCATTTCATTCTAGTTACAAACCCATCTAGACAAAAAACTTATTTTAAGAGAAGTAGGCCAGAAAAAATGTATTGAAATGCATCTGGACAAAACATGGTGTTTTATTGGCCGAACGAACAATGTTTCCTACGAGCGAATAATGTGTCAATGAAGATGAAAGTTGCCATTTTAAACTGTACAACAGTAAAGAAAAGCACATGGAGCAGCATGAACGTTATAAAAATAAAGAATAGGAACACAGGACAACTTACTTTTTTGCAGCACTCTCCTGATCCTTCTATACTGATCGTGCTCCCTTAATTTGAGGTCCGACCATTGCTTCCTCGTACCCCAAAATTTCTGTGCAGACTCTTCACAACTTTCGCCATGATCTTGGCCTTTCTGACATTGGGGTTGGGGTGAGGTCCATACTTCCGTCATAGTCAGCCCTCTTCAGTATGTCGACCATCTCCACCATCTCAACAAAGGATATATTTGATGCCTTAAATCGTCTCCTCCGGGATCGTGACGTTTCTGGCTCCGGGCTTTCCTCCTCCTCGTTTCTGTAATTAGCACGCACCTGTTGTGTCTCCACCATGTGCTCTTCCCCACTGGGCCGAACGAGAAGGGGCGGGAAATAGACTAGAAAGAACGTCAGGGGCGGGCGAACTTTCACGCATTCGCAGTGTATATAAAACGTAACACGCGTGCGTAGTACGTACGATCTGTGAGCGGAGGAAGGAGTATAGGAAGCGCCGATCGTGATAACGAAGGTAACATTTGAACTTGTGCCTATACTGCTTAGAGATTGAGGCCTATATTGGGACAAGATTAGGAGACTTTAGCCTGACATTAGGGTTTGTCTTGTGTATTGCGGATAAAATGGATGGCTTCAATGACCACAACTTCCTCCCCCTGTTCATAGACAAGTACAGGGAGCTGCCCTGTCTGTGGCAGGTGAAACATCCGCATTATAATCATAAACAAGAGGCAGGCAGCGCTGGAGAAACTGTTGGAGTTGGTGAAGCCGGTGGTCCCCACGGCAACCATCCCCTATTTAAAAGCCAAAATTGGTGGCCTGAGGAGCACTTATCTTAGAGAGCGCAAGAAGGTCCAGGATTCCCAGAGATCCGGAGCTGCAGCAGATGATGTTTATGTCCCCAGGCTGTGGTATTATGAGAGATTGCCATTTCTGTCAGACCAGACTGAAGTCAGGGAATCCCTCTCAACCCTTCCTTCCACTCTTCTTTCCACCCTATCTTCCACCCCAGCTGAGGCTTCCGATGTCCAACCTGGGACTTCCAGCCAGGAAGAAGTGGAGGAACCCAGCTTGAGCCAGGTATAGCATTGTTCTACAGATTTCTGGTCAATAAATAAATTATGTTTACCAGATGTTATTGATCACTAATTGCAGAATCAATAAAGGCGTTTACATATCAATAGACAGTAGTGGGCAAAAATAATTGGGACAAGAATGAAAAATGCTGGGCTTAGAATGATAGTCTGTTATATTTGTTAACATTCAATTTGCAACAGTCATGAGGTGAAAATTGTGTGTGATTGATGAAGAAAAAACTAAAACTATGTCCCTTTTTCATACACAGGAAGACCTCAGCCAGGAGGAGGCTGTGGAATGTGGCACACAGGAGGAGGCTGTGGAATGTGGCAGCCAGGAGGAAGCAGGGGTTAGTGGCAGCCAGGAGGAGGCGGGGGTTAGTGGCAGCCAGGAGAAGGCCGGGCCCAGTAGGAGCCTCAAAGAATCCCAGGTCCCTCCCCTCCGCCTTCCAAACAAAAGACCCAGGAAGGGGAGTAACGTGGAGGATTCAGCACTCAGGCTGATTCAGGAGGCTTCTGCGTCCCTCAGAGCCACCCCCACTTGTGAAGAGGCCTTTGCCTGCATGGCTGCCACAAAACTGCAGGAGGGCCAACGCCTCATGTGTGAGGACATCCTTTATGAAACATTAACTAAGGGGGTGAGGGGCGAAATCACACCCAATACCCACCTGTGTGAGTTGCATCATCCTCCTCCTGCCACAACTCCACCACCACAGACACAGTGTGGAAGAAAGCATGGAAGGAAGACAAGAGAGTGATGACCTGGGTTCAGTCTGGTCTGACAAAAGATGCAGGCTCTTGTATGACCACAGCCTGGGGACATGTATGTCATCTGCTGCTGTTCATGATCTCTTGGACTTCTGGACCAGATTGTACTCCCTTGTATATGGACTCCTCAGGACAGCAATTTTGCAGTAAAATAATTGATGTGTTCCCTGGGGGCCAAAGGCTTTGCCAACTTCTGCAGTTTCTCCAGCGTTGCCCCCCTCTTTCTTTGGTTAGGACCCCTTAATACATTTTTGCTTTGTTTTATCATACTCACCTATCTGTGTTTTCCTTCAAAAAGGACAGTTTGTGAGGAGGCAGGTACATTTCAAAAATACAATGTGAAATTAACAAGAGACACCAATACCAAGCAATCTCCTTGAGATTAAATAATACAAGATAATAATGGTGTTTTGGTAACTTGACACACAAAACACACCCAAAACTATTCTGGAGTTAAAAAAAAAAACACAAGATCAGGATTTAAAAAAAACAAAAAAAAAATGTTTTATCTAAAACCATCAAAAACTATTTTTTTTTTCGGTAGATGTGACAAATAAAAATATTATATTGATGAAATCACGAAAAATAACCAAGAAAAAAGTTTGTGAGAACTCTGTGTGAATATGAGCAGCAAAACAACTTCATTCTTCTAGCATTATAAAGAAGAAGAGAGTGCGCTGCATTAAACAATTTAAAACATTGCAGCATAATGAAAGTGCTATATCCAATACGAATGCTAATTTTACCAGACCGAGCAGTTCCCTCTCTGAATTTATTCTGAGCATGCGTGGCACTTTGTGCGTCGGAATTGGCCACACACGGTCGGAATTGACACAATCGGATTTTGTTGTTGGAAAATTTTATAGCCTGCTCTCAAACTTTGTGTGTCGGAAATTCCGATGGAAAAAGTCCGATGGAGCCCACACACGGTCGGAATTTCCGACAACAAGCTCCGATCGCACATTTTCCGTCGGATAATCCGACCGTGTGTATGGGGCATTAGAGCTGTGAAAATGTGGAATAGTCTCCCGCAAGGCCTGGATTCTTCCCTAAATGTACATAATATAACTGGATACTAATATTTATAGGTAAAGTTGATCCAGGGAATATCCGATTGCCTCTTGGGGGATCAGGAAGGAATTTCTCCCCCTTTTCCCCCTGCTGGAGCAAATTGGATCATGCAATTCTGTTTTTTTTTGCCTTCCTCAGAATTAACTGTGTGTATCAGACTGTGTATATAGGATTGCACTCCCCCCCCCCCTTTTTATTGGTTGAACTGGATGAACATGTGTCTTTATTCGGCCAGATTAACTACCGTGTTTCCCCGAAAATTAGACCTACCCCGAAAATAAGCCCTAGTTTAAGTGGTTGTAAAATCCTAAAATACACTGTATTACAGTAGTATATAATGTAAACTGTGTATGCTTCTGTAATGTATATGTGATAAATACCTCTTCTCCCAGCTGTCAGCGGGGGATCTTGGGCCACCCTCCCTCTGCAGTGCTCGGAGCGGGTAAGACTGATCAGGTGAGCCATGGAAGCGCCGAGCGGTGCTCAGCTGAAACCCCTGCTGCTCTCCTCTTCTGCCAGCTGTCAGCAGGGGATCTTGAGCCCCTCTCCCTCTGCAGTGCTCGGAGTGGGAAGACCGATCAGGTGGGTCAAGGAAGCACCGTGTGGCGCTATAAGAAGGTATTTATCACAAATATATTACAGAAACGTGTACAGTTTACATGTTATGCTACTGTAGAACAGTGCATTTTAGGGTTTTACACCCACTTTTACTCAGTTCCACTGGCCACTTTTCTTGCTAAAATTAATATAAGACCTGGGCTTATTTTCGGGGGAAACAGGGTATGTAACTATACATACAGTTTATACTGCACATCCAGCAGCCTCACATGCCAGTGAGGGACATAATTTGTTTGGGCCAAGCTGGCCCAGACAAACTATATAATGTCTAACAAAAGCTGGAGTTCAGCTTTAAGGAATTTAGTATGGGAGTTGTTGCAGATACTGGACATCTGTTTTTTGAGCATCAATGCAGTCAGTCTCTCACCCCCTGGAAGGGGACCAAGGGCTTTTTCCAGGCTTGGGCAGTCATTTTATTAGCTGACAGGAAAATGTACGAAGCTAGCTTCCACTGATGAGCAAATAAGCTTGTAATAGGGCAGTGTAATAAGGCAAACTTGGCCTCTCTACGTATGGGTAAATAGGAGGCCAAATACATGGGACCAGATCCAGTTAATCCCAGACATGTCCACCATGTGTGCAAAATGTCACCCTGATGGCCACAACCAAGGAAGCAGCAGTCATTATAGGTCAGATTTGCATGGGCAACATGGGCAGGGACCCAACACCAACATAAAAATGACCTTATACGCCACCTCCAAGGTGGCAGTGTTAAATGAACATTTAGCTACAGAAAACCAGGCCCTGTTCATGTCCCCCAATTCTATCTCAAATGCCAAGTCTCATTCCCACTGAGTGACATAGGAGAGGGGGAGTTGAAGAAGAGCGACTATATAGGGATGCATAGAGGGCTGAGATGAGTTTCAGAGATCCTGGGGAGTATTGGTAGGTATGCTCAAATGCAGTTTTCTGGAAAGGGTACGTGGAAGTTCTACATAGCAAAGTAAGCCAGTGTCGAAGTTGGAGGTACTGAAAGAATTCCGACTGTGGAATATCATGGATCTCTCATCAAGAGGCCCATGTAGGGAACGACCTGGCAGATAAAAAGGGCGCAACAAAAAAGGAAAAGGGCGCACTGACCTAGCACATTACCTCCATAAAATGTATTCAAAAAGTAAAAACAACAATAGATATAGTCACAAACACATATTGTCTAAATGCATGTCATAGCAAGTGGGACCAGTCATCTTCAGGTCCGCTGTAGTCTATCGGTGCTGCGGAAAGACCCGGCGGTGTCCGTGTTGGCTGATGAGTTTTGAGGGTGAACCCTCTTCCTCAGATCCAAGGTAGTGAATAACTATCCTACAACCTCAATGCACATATACAGTATCTCACAAAAGTGAGCACATCCCTAACATTTTTGTAAATATTTTATTATATCTTTTCATGTGACAACACTGAAGAAATGACACTCTGCTACGAAGTAAAGTAGTGAGTGTACAGCTTGTATAACAGTGTAAATTTGCTGTCCCCTTAAAATAACTCAACACACAGCCATTAATGTCTAAACCGCTGGCAACAAAAGTGAGTACATCCCTAAGGGAAAATGTCCAAATTGAGCCCGAGGTGTCAATATTTTGTGTGGCCACCATAATTTTCCAGAACTGCCTTAACCCTCCTGGGCATGGAGTTTACCAGAGCTTCACAGGTTGCCTTTGGAGTCTTCTTCCACTCCTCCATGATGACATCACAGTGCTGGTGGATGTTAGAGATTTGCGCTTCTCAATCTTCTGTTTGAGGATGCCCCACAGATGCTCAATAGGGTTTAGGTCTGGAGACATGCTTGGCCAGTCCATCGCCTTTACCCTGAGCTTCTTTAGCAAGGCAGTGGTCATCTTGGAGTTGTGTTTGGGGGTAATTATATTGGAATACTGCCCTGCGGCCCAGTCACCGAAGGGAGGGTCTGAGCACTGACAGGCTGACCCCCCACCCCTTCAACCTCTGCAGCAATGCTGGCACTCATACATCTATTTCCCAAAGACAACCTCTGGATATGGCGCAGAGCAAGTGCGCTCCACTTCTTTGGTCGACCATGGCAAGGCCTGTTCTGAGTGGAGCCTGTCCTGTTAAACCGCTGTATGGGAATTATAGAAATGTGTCTGAGTGCATCTGAGGAAGGCAGGGACCCATGTTTCAAGGCGTTAAAATAAGGTGAGGCTCCGGAAGCACAGAGAATGTTTTATAGTAAAGGCCAGAAAAGCCATCAGGGCCTGGGGCCATTAAGGGCCTCAAGGACTTAATAGCCTAAAGAACTTCAGCCACAGTGATATTAGCATTAAGGTCATCATGTGCTGCGTTAGACAACACAGGAAAAAAAGACTCCGCTTGGTAGGGGAAATGGGTCGGGTTTAGCATAAAGATGTGAGAGGAATTCCACAAAGCCCAATGTAATCTGCTGGGGATTGGCGGTAAAGCCTCCTGTGGGCAACCATAACCGAACAGGCTTATGGGTTTCCCGACTGATTTATAATAAAAGGGGAGAGAAAATTGTGAATTTAAATGAGACATGCGGATATACATGTCTCCATCCCTGTATCTGTATATAAAAAGGGGGGAATTTGGGAATTTAAATGAGGTAATTGTGACTAAAGGATGAGTCAATGTTGAAGTATAACTTTTATTCACAAACATGATAAAATATATAGAACATACATTTGACATTTGGCATGATCCTGACAGTCACACATGGTAAAAACATGTATGCATGAGAGCAATCAAAAGTGTACATAATAACATAACCCTGATATAATAAAGGACTGATGTCCCCATGTAAAAACATTTAAAATTACACAACCATAGTCCGTTGGAGGTGATGGAGATGAGTGCATCCAAAAAGACAGACACATTTCATGGTTACAACCACTCTTTAGGGGCATGTGCACGACAGGATAACAGTAAATCTGAGACATGTGAAAGCCAGATACACTAGGAGGCTGCTGGAGATGTCACTCCCAGGAGCTGTGGTAGGGGTCCATACAGGAAACACAGAGTGTACAACCGCATTCCCCAAGAAAGGGAATAAATATTTGGCAAGTGATACTGTATATGTGGGCACCAATTTCGGGATTTTTGGATGCACTCATCTCCATCACCTCCAACAGACTGTGATTGTTCAATTTAAATGTTTTTACATGGGGACAGCAGTCTTTTATTATATCGGTGTTATGGTATTATGTACACTTTTGATTGCTCTCATGCATACATGTTTTTACCATGTGTGACTGTCAGGATCATGCCAAATGTCAAATGTATATTCTATATATTTTATCATGTTACATAGTAGGCGAGGTTGAAAAAAGACACAAGTCCATTAAGGTAAACCTATGTTTGTGATTTTATGTCAGTATTACATTGTATATCCCTGTATGTTGTGGTTGTTCAGGTGCTTATCTAATTGTTTTTTTTTAATTTATCAATGCTCCCTGCTGAAACCACTGCCTGTGGAAGATAATTCTACTTCCTAACCACTCTTACAGTAAAGAACCCTCTACCCAGTTTAAGGTTAAACCACTTTTCTTCTAATTTTAGTGAATGGCCGAGTGTCTTATTAAATTCCCTTTTGCAGAAAAGTTTTATCAAAAATTTTTTTAATATTTTGATCAAAAAATTATTTTAGCGATTTTTTTGCGTCTTTCTAGCATCTTTCTACCTCATACACATCCATTTACCCTTAGTTCATTAGAGGATGATTATGTAGAGATGTAATTCCATTGGTTCACCACTGGAGGGAGTTCCTAGGTTATATCTGCTTACTTCATGTATTTAAATGGGTCTTAGGGTAGAGTTGCAATTATGTTTTTAAATATGTTTTATTGTAAAGAGTATGTATCTATATGTGTTAAATTGTTACTTTTTATGGATATTATGTTGTTTGAACGTAGTGCAGAACGCATATAGCGGCATGATGATGCATTACACTCCCTGGTCACTATGGCAACCGGCATGCACACTATAAATGTTAAGCAAGGTCGTCACATGGTCACCTTTGAAAAATTCATATGTCTAGTGATGAAACCAGTCGGGAGGAGCCAGTGACGAGCAGTGCTGTGTGTAGTGTGTGAGGAGATCCCAGCTGTTAGCTGTATGCAACTGACCTTACCATATGCGATTTATTTTGCTGAAAAGTGTGAGTGAAGTTTTACCCTTAGTTTATAGGAATTACATATTACACTACCTGCGCAATGGTCTCTTTTTTTGTTGTTTCATACTGCGGAAGTTCTTTGAAAGCTAGAAGCCAGCCCATGCTAATGAGCAGCTGAATATATGAGAAAGCCATCTATCACTGGGGATTACTCATTGAAACTTGTCTATATTCATCAATCACCAAAGACATTATATTTCTTCACAGCAGTATGCTGTCCTATTGAGATATCTGTGCACTATGGTTCATCACATTAATATATCTTATCTTTCTTTTTCTTTTTTTTATTGTGTTCAATAATTTATTATCACATTGATATTTAGTTATAGGATTTTGTTATGGTGAAGGATGTTATGTTATTTATATTAGGCTCCATTTGATTATTTTACACATGATTCACTGATTAACCATTAGGAGATCACACCGTGTTATATTGGGAGGTTAATATTAGCGCATGATACATTCTGAATATATACAACACTTTTTGTGTGATATCAGTTCACATACACAATAATTGCAGCTATATTATTTGGTCATCTTCTAGTGTTTGTCACTTAATTGTTTGCTGGTTCGTATCAGCGCTTTAGTACACTTTTTACTTTATCAATAATATGGGGTCACTAGTACGGTATTTGTACATTGAAATCATATCCCCTCTCAAGCGTCTCCTCTCCAGAGAGAACACGTTCAGTGCTCGTAACCTTTCCTCATAACTAAGGTCCTCCACGTTTGTGAATAAAAGTTATACTTCAACATTGACGCATCCTTTAGCCACAATTACCTAATTTAAAGTCCCGAATTCCCCCCTTTTTGTATCCAAACTGAGTTACAGGGTAACTCCACTTTCGTGGGAAAAAAACTGAAAATAAAGAAAAAAATATTATAGCACATGTGATTGCGACACTAATCATTTTGTAATTGAATGTTATTAAAAATTACCTTTCTTTTCAATCTGCAGCCAATGTAATTATCTAAGAATACATTGAAATATGGCTATCTGGAACAGGGCCGGCACCAGGTGGGTGCTTGGGTGTGCTGAAGCTCCCCCAAAAAATCTTCAAGCACCCTCATAGCACCCCCAAAATTTGCAGGTATTTGCAGGTATTACAGTACAGTCACAGGATTTTAAACAAATTATTTGGTACCTGCTGTGAATCCTGTCTGCAAGAGGCTAGAGACTCTTTTGTAAAGTGGAGGGATACAGCCGCTAATGATCAGTTAGACCCGGCAGGGGCTGGGTGGTGAGGAGCCTGCATCAGTGGCCGATTGATCCAGTGCTGGTCTCCTGCATTTGCCGTCAAAAGAAGAATTTGGATGGAAGCAGCAGAGAGAGCCCAGCCCTGTGCAGTGCCACAGGAACCTGGAGGAAGCAGGTATTCTAAGGAGAGCGAGAAGGAGAGAAGCTGTGGTTCCTTATATGGTGGGGGAGGAGTGAGAGAGCAGAATGGAGCTGCTGCACTCAGTGCATTGCAGTTTGCAGGGCTTACTGAGTCTGCCGGTGTCAGAGGACAAGAGGGTTGTGTGTGTGTCACATGGTGTGGTCCAAGGAGGAAGGCTTAGGAGGAGCGAGGCTGATCACTGCTGCAGGGATCATTCTGTTTTTAATGTAGCTACTGAGCCTGGAAGGAAGGGGGATGGGGTCACCCTCCTGCTGTGGGCACTGTGTGTTCCATTTGTTGAAACTAGCAACACACTCAAATGCATTATTATTATTATTATACAGGATTTATATAGCGCCAACAGTTTACGCAGTGCTTTGCAACATTAGGGAGGACAGTACAAGTACAATACAATTCAATACAGGAGGAATCAGAGGGCCCTGCTCGTTAGAGCTTACAATCTAGGAGGGAGGGTCAAGTTATACAAAAGGGTAATAGCTGTGGGGGATGAGCTAATGGAGAAAATAGTGCAGTTGTTAGATGGAGGCAGGATAGGCTTCTCTGAAGAGGAAAGTTTTCAGGGATCGCCTAAAAGTGGATACATTTGGAGACAGTCTGACAGATTGGGGTAGGGAATTCCAGAGGATGGGCGAGGCTCGGGAGAAGTCCTGGAGGCGGATATGGGAAGAGGTGATGAGGGAGCTAGAGAGCAGGAGGTCCTGGGAGGAACGGAGAGGGCGATTAGGTTGGTATTTTGAGACTAGGCTAGTGATGTAGCTGGGGGCAGAGTTGTGGATGGCTTTGTAACTTATTGTTAGTATTTTGAATTTAAATTTGTTGGGCGAGTGGCAGCCAATGGAGGGATTGGCAGAGAGGGGTAGCAGACACTGAACGGTTTGTAAGGTGGATGAGTCTGGCAGCAGCATTCATGATGGACTGAAAGGGGGATAGTCTATTTAAAGATAAGCCAATGAGGAGGGAGTTGCAGTAGTCGAGGCGAGAGATAACCAGGGAGTGAATCAGGAGCTTTGTGGTTTCATTGGTTAGAAAGGGACGTAGTTTAGAGATGTTGCAGAGGTTGAGGCGGCAAGCTTTGGAAAGTAATTGGATGTGGGGCCGAAAGGAGAGTTCAGAATCCAGGATAACAACTAGTACCCTGACATGTGGGGACGGGTGGATGGTTGTGCCATTGCTTTTGACAGACAAGTCAGGGGAAGAGGCACGTGGGGGAGGAAATATTATAAGCTCGGTTTTGGACAAGTTGAGTTTGAGGAAGTGGTGTGACATCCATACAGATATGTCGGTTAGTAAGTTAGTGATGCGTGAGGAGACTGATGGAGTGAGTTGAGGGGTGGAGAGATAGATTTGTGTGTCGTCAGCGTAGAAATGATATTGAATATAAATGATATATCAGCTGACCCAGGGAAGAGGTGTAGATTGAAAATAAAAGAAGTCCAAGAACAGAACCTTGGGGGACCCCGACAGAGAAGAAAAGAGGAGTGGAGGAAGTAGAATTGTAAGTGACTCTGAAGGTACGTTGGGATAGGTAGGATGAGAGCCACTGAAGAGCACAGTCACGGAGACCGAGGGAGTAAAGTTTTTTTGAGGAGGAGGGGGTTGTCAACCGTGTCTAAGGCAGCTGAAAGATCCAGAAATAGGAGTACAGAATAGTGTCCGTTGGTTTTTGCAGTTAGTAGGTCATTTGTGAGTTTTAAAAGTGCAGTTTCTGTGGAGTGTTGAGGGCGAAATCCAGATTGAAGGGGATCAAGAAGGTTGTTTTTAATGAGGCGGTCACTCAGTTGGTTGTAAACCAGGCGTTCAAGGAGTTTAGAGGAAAAGGGGAGCAAGGAGATAGGGCGTAGGTTGTTAAGATTGGTAGGATTCAAGGACGGCTTTTTAAGTATGGGGGTGACCAATGCATGTTTTAGAGCACTGGGGAAGATGCCAGAGGTGAGGTAGAGATTGAAGGTGTGGGTTAGAGAGTGTAGGATGGAGTCAGAGGGCGACCATAGCATATGAGAGGGAATAGGATCTAGGAGACAGGTGGTTAGGCATTACACCATTTATGCTTTAAATGTTACAACCTATTTTGAATATTTAAAGTACAGTATTTAAACATTGATACATTTCTGATCACGCTGAGCTTTAAATGTGATTAAGGGGTGTTTTACATCCCTCCAAGGTGAAATTGGAATGTGGACAATCTGTACAACTGTGAAACTGTAAATACATGTGTAAGCTGCTATATGTGCATTTCTGTTGCTTAAATATTTAGAACTTTTTTTTAGTTGTGCTGTGGACACTGTGTATGGGGTCACTGTCGTGCTGTGGGCACTGTGTATGGGGTCACTGTTGTGCTGTGGACACTGTGTATGGGTCCACCGTTGTGCTGTGGGTACTGTGTATGGGGTCACCCTCCTGCTGTTGGCACTGTGTATGGGGTCACCGTTGTGCTGTGGGTACTATGTATGGGGTCACCCTCCTGCTGTGGGCACTGTGTATGGGGTCACCGTTGTGCTGTGGGTACTGTGTATGGGGTCACCCTCCTGCTGTGGGCACTGTGTATGGGTCCACCGTTGTGCTGTGGGTACTGTGTATGGGGTCACCCTCCTGCTGTTGGCACTGTGTATGGGGTCACCGTTGTGCTGTGGGTACTGTGTATGGGGTCACCCTCCTGCTGTGGGCACTGTGTATGGGGTCACGGTTGTGCTGTGGGTACTGTGTATGGGGTCACCCTCCTGCTGTGGGCACTGTGTATGTGGTCACTGTTGTAATGTGAGCACTGTGTATAGGGGTCACCCTCCTGCTGTGGGCACTGTGTATGGGGTCACCCTCCTACTGTGGGCACTGTGTATGGGGTCACCGTTGTGCTGTGGGCACTGTGTGTGGGATCACCCTCCTGCTGTGGGCACTGTGTATGGGGTCACCCCCCTGCTGTGGGCACTGTGTAAGGGGTCACCGTTGTGCTGTGGACACTGTATGGGGTCACCCTCCTGCTGTGGATACTGTGTATGAGGTCACCCTCCTGCTGTGGATACTGTGTATGAGGTCACCCTCCTGCTGTGGACACTGTGTATGGGGTCTCCGTCGTGCTGTGGGCACTGTGTATGGGGTCACCGTTGTACTCTGGGCCCTCTAAAAAGGGGCACTCTCCTGCTCTGGGCCCTCTAAAAGGGGGCACTCTCTCTCCATGGAGTCACTCTTTTTCTCTTTGCACTCTAAAGGCTCACTCCTAATCTGGGCACTCTAAGGGTTAACTCCTGCTCTGCACTGTATGCTGTGTACTGCTCAATGACCTCCACTGTATGCTGCTCACTGTTGTGCTGTGTGTTCTGGCTGGCCCTAACATGTACTAGGGGTTATCATTGCTGGCTCTTATACATGCTGGGGTTTATCATCTCTGGTTCCATTTGGGCTTGTTTTACTCCCACAATCATTTATGTGTGCCCGAAGGTCCTATTTTATCTATACAATGGGAGAGACAATGAAAAAATACACACTTTTTGCCCACACCCACTTTTGACCACGCCCACAAGAGGGCGACGCATACCGCATTAGCACCACCACTTATACTTTCAGCACCCACACAGCACCCCCCAAAAAAAAGGCCGCCCCTGGCCTGGAATTTTCTGTACACACAGTGTGTACTGACCATTCCCCTAAAACATAATTTCCTGCTTGTGTGATTGGATCACCAATTTTCCCAGAAGACTGCCTAAGATAAAAGTCAGATTTCAGGCATCCCTTGCAACAAAAATGTAATTTTTTGAGAGATGCTTTCAGTGGGAACCCATCTAAAGGGATGCAGGCCCAGCAGATTTCCTCATTAGTGCCCTGTTGCTCCACACCTGACAGTAAATTTTGAAACCACTCCCATTAGACCTACTCAGAACAGAGGCACAGAGAAACACACATGGATTTTTTCAGAATAACAAAAGGTAGGAATCTGCAACAAAGTTTGTTATAATTAGGGCTGTAACTAACGATTATTTTCATAATCGATTAGTTGGACAATTATTGTTTTGATTAATAACCTTAAAAAAAGTGTTGTTTTTAATTTAGGCCTCTTTCACACGGGGCAGATCAGTCATGATCCGCCCCGTGAACATCCGCTTGCTCAGCGGGGATAGCTCCGCCGATCCCCGCTGAGCAGGAAGATGACAGGTGCATCGCTGCACACTGTGCAGCGACGGACCTGTCAGAGCGCCGCTCTCCCCTATGGGGGGATCGGATGATGACGGTCCGTAGTGTCCGTCGTCATCCGATCCGATCCGAAAACGGAGGAAAAAGTAGGTTTTTCCTCCGTTACACTTTTCGGATCGGAGCGGGTCGGATGTCAGCGGACATGTCACCGCTGACATCCGACGCTCCATAGGGATGACTGTATGTCCGTTTTTCATCCGAAAACGGAAGGATGAAAAACGGACATACGGATCATCCGTGTGAAAGAGGCCTTAGTTAATATGTAAAAAAAAGGCAATTTATTCTTAAATATTTGTATGCAGTGGTAAATATAAATAACCAGCTATATGGTTATGGAGCAACATCTCTAGTCCACTCTGAGAATAACAGACTTAAGAGATATATTGAATATACTATTAGGAGGTTAAATCTGGTAAATATTATCAGACTCGGATCAATTTTTTTTATTTAAAGAAACAAAAAGTTAAAGACTATTTTGCAGATTTTCAAACAGAACTGTAATATATTACATGCTGGCCACACAAAAACAATTTCTTCCTTCAAAAAAAATGTCATTGTAAGAACGTTCGTTCAATTTTCTAATCGTTAGTGGGGTCAAATCGATGTTCATTTTCAACCACAGTGAAGGGAAAATGTAGAAATAATAGAAAACTTCTTGGTCAAGGGAATTTTCAGACAGTGAACAGTATGTGATTTTCGTTGAGAAATGACATTCATTTTAAAACTGAATGTTAAAAGCAAGTGAAAATTTCAAACAACATTCTTTCATTCAGCGAATGTATAAAGATTTTTCCTGACGCCTCTATGGCAGCACACACTGGGTTGTGACTCCGCCCCCACAACCTGACAGGATTGGTTAGCTATAAATTTGAAGGGGAGACACCCTGCTGCATTCTCTTTTTTATCCTCACCTGACAGATTGGGATAAGCAAGCTTGCTCCTGTTGTCAAGATTAAAGAAAAAGCTTCTTACCACACTCGCCCCAGCAGGTTCAAGCCTCTCCTGTTTGGAAATCCTCCTGTACAGTCTCTACAGGAGCTTCTATGGAGGGAACCCCGGGTCTGGTGGTCTCAGGGGGCGTCTGGACATCTGGCACAGTAAGCTTTAAAGAAGCTTCATATTCTGCAGTGGTCTCCTTTCTTTTTTTGCCTGTACCTTTGTTTCTGTCAATATAGGTGTTTTTCCCCTGCTTAGGGGGATTGCTGGCACTTGCTGTCCACCGCTGTGGAACCGTCATGGCCGCCGACGCCTCCTGCTCTGCTCTGCAATTGGGCTCAGAGCTAGGTACTGCCTTGGGAAGGTTATGCCCTTCTCCAAGATGGCGTTGAGGCGTTCGGGGCGCTCTGCACATGGGCGGGAGCCTCATTTTGCAGCAATGGCGGCGCCAAGTTTAAAAACACAGGCATTTCTGTATTTATTTGCTGAGGATTCTTACAAAGAGCTGGATTTTGCCGTGCGTTGCACTGCTTTGCCGGAAAACAACTCAGCAAGCCCAGGTAAGTTGGATCATCTAATTTAGACTGTCTACAGCTTTTTTTTTAAAAAAAGAAAGGGAATTTAAAAAAAAATAAAAATTTTTTTTTATTATTACTCTTCAGACTTCCTGTCACTATCACTATGGAGACCACTGCCCGCGCAGACCACCATCAGCAAACGAGGTAAGTGGCCATCCTTCATTGGTAGGTATTGAAGAAGGGGAGAGAAAAAGAGAGCCAACCACTAACGCTGCGTTTTTGGCAGCCCTACCAGGTCAAGAGCCGCAAGTTCCAGGCGTGAAGGGAGATCAAGTCATGCGTCAAGCAAGAAGTCTCGCAGAAGCCGTTCAAGATCTTCTTCCCGCCACCGAAGACATAGCCACTCACGTCACAGCCGCTCAAGACGCAGCCGCTCCCGTCATAGTCGGTCACACTGCAGACGGTCACCTTCATCACACCGCCAGAGCTGCCACACCCGTCCTGCAGCAAACGTTTGCTGGGTATGCGGCGCGCCGGCCTTGCCAGATAAACTAGTCTGCAGATCCTGCTTCAATGAAGCAGCAAAGGACAAAGAACTAGACGCAAGAGTGGCTAGGGAGCTCATAAGAGAATCTGTGCAGGAATCCATAAGGGAGACAACGGCACCACTAATGGATGGGCCTACGCCCAGCACATCGGTAGCGGACGACCATCAGCCCCAGGCATCAGAACCCTCCTCAGGAGATGAGGATCAGGACATGTCAGCAGGTTTTAATTTCTCCCTTGTACAGCCTTTCGCAAAGTCAGTTAAAGAAGCGATAGGCTGGGAAGAAAATAAAGTGGAACCGCAGAAAGTTCGGAAATATTTCCCAAATTTAAAGAAAGAACCAGAGAATATCCCATTTATAGGTGAACTGGAGGATCTAATTAAAGATGAGTGGGAAAGATCTGATAAACGGGCCAGTCTCACCAACAGGCTGACAAAGATGTATCCTCTGAAGGAGTCAAAAGTCAATTCATTGATGAACACCCCAGTAGTTGACTCCTCCTTGATGCGTCTTGCACGGCATGTCACTCTGCCTATTGAAGACGCAGTTTCCTTTCGGGATGTTCTTGATCGGAAATTGGATCTGGAATTAAAGAAAGCATATTCCACGGCTGGGGGCGCTTGCAGACCTGCAATTACCACAGCAGCAGTGGCAAAAGCCATATCAGGTTGGGCAACCCGGGTGGAGAAGGATCTCCAAGACGGTACTGAAGTAGACAAAATAATATCTTCTCTTCAGGACATCAAGTTGGCAGGCGACTTCGTGGCAGAAGCTTTAGTGGATATTATAAGATCCTCGGCAAGATCAATGCTAGCCTCAGTCACGGCAAGAAGGACCCTGTGGCTGAAACCATGGATGGCCGATACTGCATCTAAAACAAACTGGTGCAGAATTCCATACGATGGCTCAAACCTGTTCGGGTCTAAATTGGACACCGCTATCTCGAAGGTAACAGGAGGGAAGTTGGGATTAATTCCCTCAGACAAGAGACCCAAGGCCCAAAAGGGTCCGTCCTTCAGGCGCAACCTTCCTGAGAAATATAAGGAAGCTAGATCCTACCGTCCCGGTAGGGAGTTTAGAAGAGACTGGAAAAACACAAGACCTTCCTTCCTAAGGATGCAGAAGTCCAAGCCTACCCCGGCAGGGGAGCAGCAGAAGTCCTTTTGAAGGTTCGCCTGCCCACCCAGCACAGGTGGGTGCCAGGCTCAAGGACTTCATACAGATTTGGTCAAGCCATATAAAGGATATTTGCGATAGTAATGGAACCATTTTTGTGCAGAATCAGAAATAATAAGGAGATAACAGGGACGTATATAGGCCATACGGAACATAAAGTAAATTTGGACACAAGGGGAAGTTTATGGGCAAACTTCAGAGAAATCACTTCCAATCAACAAGACTGCCATCTTCACTAATCAAGAGGAAGTTACTAATAAAATATATAGTGGAATTGAAGGAGAAAGGGGCAATCCTGGAGGTTCCATCAGATCAAAAGGGGAGGGGGGTTCTATTCCCCACTATTTTTGGTAAAGAAGAAGACCGGAGACTTACGCCCTGTATTGGATTTAAAAAATCTCAACAGAAACATAAAAATAGAGGCCTTCAAAATGGAGAGCCTGCAGTCCATACTTCTGGCAGTGAACCTGGGCGACTGGATGCTCTCAGTAGATTTATCGGACGCTTACCTACATATTCCAATTCATCCCGCCTTTCAAAAATTCCTCCGATTTGCCATCAACAGAAGCCACTTCCAATTCCAGTGCCTTCCTTTCGGCATCTCGTCGGCTCCCAGGACATTCACCAAGGTCCTCCTAACCCTGGTTGCATTCTTCAGGGAAAAGGGTCTGCGAGTCCACCATTATTTGGACGACATCCTTCTCTTGGCAGAAGATCAAGAAACTTTGCTGTGTCATCAGAGGATCTTACTCACGACTCTCCAGGACTTCGGTTGGCTAGTCAACTGGAAAAAGAGCAGTCTACAACCCACGCAAAATATGGTATTCCTGGGAGCGGATCTGAAAATCAAATTGAACAGGGTACAACTCCCTCAGGAGAAGATTCAGCCTCTAGTACAAAAGATGCAGAGATTACTATCAGCGAGGCATCTTCCAGCCAGAACCTGCTTGAGTGTGCTACGGTCCATGGCTGCAACCCTGCCCATGGTGCAGTGGTCACAATGGCACATGAGAGTCCTGCAAAACTCCTTTCTGAGGCAGTGGGATGGAGTATCGATGCGTCAGACCATTACCATCTCCAGACCAATGAAGCAATCAGTGTGGTGGACACACTTGACCAACCTCAGGAAATACAAGCTGATAGTTCCCCCAGATCCGATAATAGTCACTTCGGATGCCTGTCAGAGCAGCTGGGGAGCTCACTGTCAAGATCAAGCAGCACAGGGCCGATGGCAGTTCCGGGCCCAGGATATAGTATCGAATATACTGGAACTCAGGGCAGCCTTCCAGGCCCTCACTGCATTTGCACCAGTCCTCAGAGGGAAGAACGTGCTTATCCGGATGGACAACAAGGTGGCAGTGTCCTACATCCAGAGGCAAGGGGGTACCAAGAGTCTCACACTGATGGAGGAAGTCCGTCCTATCTTGGAATGGGCACAGGCACACCTAGCAGACTTAAAAGCAATATATGTTCCTGCGGCACAGAACATGTTAGCCGATTACCTGAGTTGAGAGACTCTTTCGAACAACGAATGGTCCCTGAGTCTCCAGGCCTTTTCTCTTCTTACGGAGACATGGGAAGTGCCAGAGATCGACTTAGCAGCCACTCCTGCGAATACGAAGTGTCGGAGGTTTCTGTCCAGAGCATCGTTCCCTTCAGCCGAAGGGATAGATTGTCTAATTCATCCATGGAACTTCAAGTTGGGGTACATATTCCCACCAACTCCGTCAATTGCGAGATTCCTGTCCAGGCTTTGGAGATCTTCAGCCACGGTAATCGCGGTAATTCCTCTTTGGCCGAGAAGACCATGGTTCACGACCCTATTGCAGCTCAGCCTTCAACCTCCAATCCTTCTTCCGGTAACTCCGGATTTGCTATTTCAAGGCCAATTTCTACACTCCAAAGAAGTTGCATCTGACGGCATGGAAGTTGAAAGGGTTAGGTTAAGGGAACAAGGCTGCTCACAGGAAGTAATATCAACACTGATGCAAGCCAGGAAAAGTACCACCAACACGGACCTACAAGACCTACAAGAATTTGCAACAAATTCTTTACCATGGCACAGCAGAAGGGATGGGATCCTATTGCTCCAGAACCTTCTAAAATCCTAGAGTTCCTCCAGTCAGGGATCAACAAAGGTCTAAGTTCAAGTACCCTTAAGGTACAAGTATCCGCCTTGTCGGCCAAAACAGGCACCAGATGGGCATTACATCCGCTGGTAATCCAATTCCTGAGAGCTTGTCTGAAAATCAAACCTCCCAAGAAACCAGCTTTTCCATCATGGGATCTCTCAGTAGTTCTTGATGCCTTCACCAATCATCCTTTTACTCCATCTGAATCAATCTCTCTGTGGGATCTGACTCTAAAACTGTCTTTTCTCATTGCAATTACATCAGCAAAGAGGGTATCTGAAATCCAAGCACTGAATTTCAGGCATCAGAACCTTACTTGGTATTCTTTCCTGATAAAGTAGTACTAAGACCTTCAGACCACTTCATCCCGAAGGTAGCAACTTCCTTCCACTACAACCAAGATATTGTCTTACCATCCTTCACTAATGATCAAGGTGAACCTCATCCTCTGGATGTTAAAACTACCATCATTAGTTACCTGGCGGCTACAAATTATTTTAGGAAGACGGATACCCTCATGGTCATTCCACATGGAAACAGACGAGGTCAAGCGGCTACTTCACGTACTATCGCCTCCTGGTTAGTCAAGTCCATCAAGAAGGCATACTCCATGCATCATATGGCAATTCCTGAAGGCAACAGGGCTCACTCGACTAGGGCAGTGGCTACCTCCTGGGCAGCGTATTGCAGGGTTTCACTGGAGACGATTTGCAAAAGCAGCAACTTGGTCCTCCAGACATACTTTCATTTCTCACTATAGAGTAGATTCTGCTCACTTGGCTATGGCAGACTTCAGTAGATCTGTTATTAGAGCCAATTCTTCCGCATTATAAGGAATAAATATTATTTTCTTGCACCCACCCGACTGGCGAGTTATTTCCCAGTGTGTGCTGCCATGGAGGCGTCAGGAAAATGGAAAATTGTATACTCACCTTTCCGTAATTTTCCTTTCCTGACGCCTCTCCATGGCAGCACACAGATTCCCACCCTGTTTTTATGGTGATATATTTACAGAGAATGCAGCAGGGTGTCTCCCCTTTAAATTTATAGCTAACCAATCCTGTCAGGTTGTGGGGGCGGAGTCACAACCCAGTGTGTGCTGCCATGGAGAGGCGTCAGGAAAGGAAAATTACGGAAAGGTGAGTATACAATTTTCCGTTTTTGCATGAATATTCTCGTTTGAAAATTGACCAGCATAAGGCTCGGTACAAACCTATGCATTTTGCTTTTGATCTGTTTCTGCAGTGCTTTTTGATTTTTGCGCACGTGATTTTGCTGCGATTTGTGTTTTTTAATTTTTTTTAATGCTATATATTGAACCAATAAAAGCACCGTTTTGCAGTGAAAAAAGTCCTTGACCCTTTCCAAATACGCAGCAGCTGAAAAAAGCATATATGTGAACGTGTTCCATAGGAAACCGTGTTAAATAAACTGTAGTGTGTTTCTGCAAAAAGCACCAAAAAACACATAGATGTGAACCAGACCCAAGACGTTTAGTAACATAATGGGGTTAAAAAAACGAAAATTAGCCCTTTATAGTACAAAAACAGCAAATGGTCGCTACTGTAAGGGGTTCATTTTTTTTTTTTTTTTTTTTTTTTTACTGTGCAACAGTGAAAGTAATATTTACAGTAGCGATTTGCTCTTTTTGTACGATAAAGGGTTGATTTTAGTTTTTTAACCCCATTATGTTACTGACCGATTATGAAAAAAATAATCGATTTAATTTCATAATCGATTAGTTATTTTGGCCCTAGTTATAATCCTTGCAACGTACAATGATCACTCAGAGGGGAATGTTTTTTTTCTCAACAAAAGGAGTTACGCTTTAAGTTTCCTAGCTAATATTCGTCCAGGCTTGCCTGCACAGGTATAATACACAGAAGTGGAAAGCAAGTCCAATTTCGTAGCCAGGGCCTTGTGAGCCACTTGTGGGCAGTAGTAGGGTGTGCCTTTCAGCAGGATTCAGCATCAGCCCAGAGGGAGTAAAGTTCCAAAAGGGGACGTTCCCTATCCCGCTTCCATGCGGAAGCAGTCTGGATGATCTGGCCATGAACAGTAATCATGTGAGCCTCCCACAAGGACAATGCCAAGGAGACTGAGCCAACATTATCTGCAAAATAAGTTTGAATAAAAGACTGAATGTGCTGGCACATGGCCTGGGTAGTCAACAGGGATTAGTTAATAAGCCAGTGAGGGGGGCACCTAACAAGGCCCCAAAGAGTAATTAATAGGACCAGTGGGTCATGGTCAGACCTGGGGAGAAGGGAATGGTATTTCTCCTTACCAAGGGAAGGTGTTGAAACTGTGAAAAACACGTGATCAATCCTGCAAAAACGATCATGAGGATTAGAGTAGTAAGTAAAGTCGCAGTCGGTTGGAGTTCCCTCCAAACGTCAGCTAGACTGAAGGTCTACAAAAGGGAGCACATGAGGGCTTCTTGTGCTGAGTCCACATTTTTTTAGCATTTTCTTACTTGCATATGTGTATAGCCCCATACACACTATCAGATTTTTTGCTGATTTTTGTCTTCAGATTTACCAAAACCATGTAGTGCAAGGGCCTGCCTGATTGCATACTAATTGAAACTCCTAAGGTTTGACCTAATATTATAAGGTTTTGGTAAATCTGTAGGAAAAAAATCAGCAGAAAATCGGATAGTGTGTATGGGGCTTATGATTTGATAATCTTCTATGCTAAGAAAGATTATGCTCTGAGCTTTTTGGTCTTTCTCTATCCACTCATCTGGTATTCTGGCCTGACTTACTTTATACATTTCCACGTACCTTCTCTTATTGGCAGGGTTGCTGGCTGCAGTAGTCTAAGCTGAGAGTGTCTGTTACACTCTCTTTCATATTGCCCAAACCCAGCACTAATAGTTCGCCCCCCAACACACAGATGGGAGAGGAGAGAGGGCTCGATCTGCTCCTCTCCCTCCAGTGAGGCCCGGAATGATGGAAAGAAGAGGAATAGTGCAGGGCCGGGCATGACAGTGTGTCTAGTGACAAACATAGGGTTAATGTTTCAAGGAAAAGTGTGGGAGGAGATAACAGGAAAGTAAGGAGGAGTGGCCTTATAAAAGAGGGGAGGAGCAAAAACGGAACAGTGTGCTGGGAAGGAGACACGAGGAGGCAGAATTTCTCTGCTCCTCAGACACAATGGCGGACGTTGAGGCGATTTTGGCGCGGTTGCAGCAGGCGGCGGCGGCGAATGGATCCGACTGGCTTCGCAGCCAGGTCACAGCGATGCTCGGGGGAGAAGCAAGCCATGCAGGGGGTGAAGGTGAGCCGTCTGTGCGTGCGCGGAGATCGCGGCCTCCGGCGCGCTATTCACCAGGGCCAGGACATGGACAGGGTCGTCTGACACGGAGCCCAAGGGGGGAACAATCGGCACCACCGGCCAAGAGGAGCCACACGGGTGATTCGGTGGGGCCCGGGCGGGTTACACGCCGCGGTCACGGAGCGGTGGGCGGGGCCACGGGCCAACATGGCGCCACTTCCCCGCACACTGGCACTGCACGGAGGATTTCGAACAGCCCCTCAGTACCTCTGCACGAGTGTGAGAGGTACTGAGGGTGGACAGAAGGGGGAGAACGGCGCCGAGAGCAGCAGCGTCCGGGTCGCGTGGATCGAGCGGCACCGCGGGTGGGCGGAGCTTACCGGGCGAGGGGGACGTGTCCCAAGATGGCGATGGAAACAGTGCCCAGGCTGGCCCGGTAGCTGGAAGTTCAGGGCAGCAGGGAGCAGCAGTGACTCGTCGCACGGTGCAGGCCTCACACCAGCGTGGGCTTCCGGCCTCCAGGAGGGCTTCTCCTGGGGGGCTACCTCTGACGCCAGTCCCAGTGCAAGGGGAACAGTCCGAAGACGAGGTGTCCGATGAGGAAGATGGGCTACAGCAGCCGGAACCAGCAAGAGAGAGCAGCACAGCGGCTGTTGGGAGGAATCCTGGTCAGCCCGGTAAGTCTAGTGATAACTTTTCCTTTACCAATGCTTTGCAGGGCTTGCTGGGGGGGATAGCAACAACTGCAGGAGGGATGGGGACACCTTTGCAGAGCGGGGTGGGTCAGGTTACTGACCAACAACTGGCGAGTACTGCACCTGCCAGTTCGGGGTCAGGGGGACAGCTCCAGGAGCTATTGGAGGGTTTAAGGGCCCTGGTTGGTCGCTTTGGAGAGGGACCAGGGCAGGCTCCGCAAGGGGATGCACAAAGGGCGACAGGGGCTGCGGTTACAGAGGTGCCAGCTACCACAACGCCAGAGAAGGTGGCAGACAAGGAAACAGCAGGTGAGAAGGGGGCTGCAGAAACAAAAGGCAGGACTGATGTGATTAGGCTGGCAGATGCTGCAAAATGTGAGATATATGTTTGTTTTGAAGGCCCGTTGGGGGCACACTTGAAACCTGAAGTGAGAGAAAAAATTCATAAAGGTGAGTACGTGGAAATTTTCTCCTTGTTGCCATTGGAAAAGTTTAACCTGGATAGGGTTAAACCCGACGATTCCAAGAAGGAGGATGAGGAGAAGAGGAGATATAGATTGATACCGCGGACGTTTGTGAATTGGTTGCAAGCGTTCGCTATCATGGCTAGTGTCATTGGCGAAAAGAACCCTGAACATTGTTCGGGGTTGTTTTGTTATATGGATGCTATAGGTGAGGCACATAGAGTGTACGGGGGAACTGCGTGGTTACATTACGATGAGCAGTTTCGTCAACGCAGAGCGGTGCGTCCGGCTCTGCGTTGGGACCATAAGGATATTAGCCTATGGATGAAGCTGATATCGTCGGCTAGGACCCCGCCTCAGTTATTTCAAGGGGGGGCCGGGGGTACTAACTCCTCAGGACTACCGGCCGGCAGAAAATGGGGGGTATGCTGGCAGTATAATGAAGGATCCTGTAAATTTGGGGGGTCCTGCAAATTCAAGCACGAGTGTTCAGGCTGTGGGGGAGCCCACACCCTGTCTCGGTGTTTCAAAAAAGGTAAACGTACCGGGGAGTTTGCTCACAAGAGGGATGACGCCGGTGAAGGTGGAAAGGATGCAACCTTTCCTAAGTAAGTATCCGGATAGGAAAGCGGCGTTACTGATCACTGAGGGTTTTAGAGAGGGGTTCAAAATTCCATGTTCATTGGCGGTGGTTCCTCCAGTAGCACGGAATTTAAAATCTGCGTTGCAACACCCGGGGGTGGTGGGGGAGAAATTGGAAAAGGAAGTGGCTTTAGGACGGATGGGGGGGCCATTTGAGGCAAAACCATTGAATGACTTGGTGGTGTCCCCTCTGGGGGTGGTGCCCAAGAAAGAGCCGAATAAGTTTCGGCTCATTCACCACTTATCATTTCCAAAAGGGGGTTCGGTTAACGATTTCATTGACCCGGACGTCTGCACCGTGTCATACACTTCGTTTGATGCGGCGGTTCGATGGGTCAGGCGCTATGGAAAAGGGGCACTGATGGCAAAAGCTGATATTGAGGCAGCGTTTAGGCTGCTGCCAGTACACCCGGACAGTTTTTGGCTGCTGGGTTGCAAGTGGCAGGAACAATTTTATGTGGACAAATGCTTGCCTATGGGTTGCTCCATTTCCTGCGCCATGTTTGAAGTTTTCAGTTCCTTTTTGGAGTGGGTGGTAAGAGATTTGTCCGGCCTTGAATCTATGATACACTATTTAGATGATTTCCTATGCATAGGCCCACCGTCTTCCAGTGTGTGTGCGATTTTATTGTCAACGTTGCAACACACTGCAGAACGGTTTGGTGTTCCCCTGGCCGCTGACAAAACTGAGGGCCCCACCACGGAGATTAGCTTTTTGGGCATTGTTATTGATTCAATGGCAATGGAATGTAGGTTACCGCAAGGAAAGTTACTGGATCTGCAGACGGAAATAAGGCGGGTCCATGGGATGAAAAAAAAAAATACAGCTGAGGGATCTCCAATCTTTGCTTGGTAAGTTGAACTTTGCTTGTAGAATCATACCCATGGGTAGGGTTTTTTGCCGACGGCTGTCTGCAGCTACGGCGGGGGTAAAAGCACCGGCCCATTTCATTAGGCTTACTAAGGATCATCGTGAGGATTTAAAGGTATGGTATCAATTTTTGTCGGAATACAACGGGAGGTCAGTGTGGATGTCTGGTCCGGTAAGCAACTTCGATGTAGAATTAGTTACTGACGCGGCGGAATCTACTGGATATGGGGCGTTCTTTAAGGGTCAATGGAGTGCAGAACCATGGCCAAAATCCTGGGTTGAAGCAGGTTTCCTTCGTAACTTGGTACTATTGGAATTGTTTCCAGTAGTTCTGGCTATGGAATTATGGGGCAAGGCTTGTCAGAATTTAAAGTTGCGGTTGAACTGTGATAATATGGGAGTGGTGCAGGTAGTCAATCGCTTGTCAGCGTCTTCTCAACCTGTCATAAGACTATTGCGACAGTTGGTATTACGGTGCTTGCAATTGAATATTTTTATATATGCTGTGCATATACCTGGGATTGAAAATACGCTGGCTGATTCACTGTCTCGCTTTCAGTGGGACAAGTTCAGGGAATTAGCTCCGGCTGCAGAGAAGGAAGGGATTCCTTGCCCGGGTTGGATCTGGGAGCTGGCATTGGAGTCATCGCAGGATGGATACAACAGTCTGTGAGTGAGTCCACATGGTCGGCCTATGTGAAGGTATGGGGTGAATGGTTGAGACTTGTACGGGAATCCGGAGCAAAGGATGACGGGGGAGAGTTGAGATTATTGGTCATTTATTTTGTGTCCAGGAATATGGAAAATGGGGTGGGGGTATCGTCTATTGGTAAGAAATTGGCGGCGCTGTCGTTTCTGTTTAAGTTACAGGGGATGGAGGATTGGACGAAGGAATTTTGGGTACGGCAGGCATTAAAAGGGTACCGGAAAGGGCACAAGAAAAAAGATAACCGTAGACCGGTCACTTTTGCCAACCTGTTGGCAATTTGTGATCAGCTAGGGTTGGTGTGCAGCTCAAGTTATGAATGTTTACTTTTTACAGCGGCTTTTTCGCTGGCGTTTTTTGGGGCGTTTCGGGTAGGGGAGTTGGTCAGCCCATCCAAAAAGGAAGCGGGGGGTATTTTGGTGCAAGACGTGCGGGCACGCACGGGAAGTGTGTGTTTACGGCTGAGGAGGTCGAAAACAGACCAATTGGGAAAGGGCATAGATGTGTGGCTGCATGCATTACCGGGATCGCCAGTATGTCCGGTGAGGACGGTTAATGAATTTGGGAAGATTAGACCGGTAGGTGAGGGTCCATTTTTATGTCATGAGAATGGTGCTTACCTTTCAAAGTTTCAATTTGTGGCGGTGTTTCGAAAATGCTTATCGATGATAGGTTTGGATGAGAAAGCATACGCCTCACACTCCTTCCGCATTGGGGCGGCCACAGAAGCTGCCAGATGCGGGTTGGATGAAGCAGCGGTGCGGAGGATCGGTAGATGGGAATCAAAGAGATTCCGTTCATACATTCGCCCTCAATTAGTAGTGGAATAATAAAAAAAAAAAAAAAAAAAAATATATATATAAATAAATAAATAAATGAAAAATAAATGAAACCCGTATGTTGTATAAGTTGGGTTTTCGCATATAGGTAGTGGGTGTTTTTGGTCTGTTGCGTTGGTGATATCACCCTGCCTTGTTGTCTTTTCGTTTCAGATGGAGTGTCTCCACGCCTCGTCTGGATAATGGGACACTCCTACGTTTGTTGGGGGGCAAGGAGAGGTGATGCGAGACCAGATGGGCGCCAGTTAGGCATATCGAGAAGGGAGGCTTTTATCAAGTGGCTGGGGAGACCAGGAATGATGTGGGGCAGAGTGGTTTCAGAGGTGGAACGATTTGCCTGGCTAGATAGACCTCCGGATGTGTTGGTCATACACGCTGGAGGTAAGGATTTGGGGGTGAGGACGGTCCGGGACCTGATAGAGGATGTAAAAGCAGATTTGTTGCACTTGCACACTAATTATCCGAACACTTTGTTACTATGGTCTGATATTGTGGCACGAACTTCGTGGCGCAATGCTAGGTCTGTGGGAAGGATTAACAAGGCTCGTATACGTGTCAACAGGGTGGTGGGGAGGTTTTTGGTTCAACAAGGGGGCATGGTGATTCGGCACAGAGAGCTCGAGATAAATGTAGGCCTCTATTTGAGGAGGGATGGGGTCCACCTCACAGATGTGGGGACGGATCTTTGGACCATGGGTTTGCAGGAAGGAATAGAACGGGCCTTGAGGGTGTGGAGGGGCCCTTAAGGATAAGGTTTCATCCTTTCGGGCTGTGGCTGGTTTGTTGTTGTTGGTCGGTGACGGTAGCGGTAAATAAAAGGTTAAAAGGGGTGGGGGGTCAGCAATAGTATGGCCCCTCCTGTGTATTCCTGAAAGGAATACCGGTATGTTGCACTGCGGGAGGGGGTTGTCTCCGAGCGGTACAGCTGGAGGCCTTATCAGTTTTGAAACATGTTCCTGCAGTGCCCTCTTGTGGATATGTGGTAAACTGGGGTAGCTCCGTCATTGACCAACAGATTGTTTAAAACATGTTGTTTTATCTGAGTTTATATGTTATTCATATTGAAGTTAATATTGGAGGTAATTTTATACAGTTGTTTAATAAAAGGCTGTTATGGCCATTTATACTCCAGATGAAAGGTGTGGTCTCGTTATTTAAGTTGGTAAGAGGGTGGAGTATGGTGGCCAACAGTATGGGTAAAATTGGGGTACATCTGGACTACACTAGTCAAGTGAGGCCCGGAATGATGGAAAGAAGAGGAATAGTGCAGGGCCGGGCATGACAGTGTGTCTAGTGACACACATAGGGTTAATGTTTCAAGGAAAAGTGTGGGAGGAGATAACAGGAAAGTAAGGAGGAGTGGCCTTATAAAAGAGGGGAGGAGCAAAAACGGAACAGTGTGCTGGGAAGGAGACACGAGGAGGCAGAATTTCCCACCCTCCCTCCCTGGGTAATGTGTTGTTGGTGTTGTTAATGTGTGTGTTTATTTTTCAGGTTTGGAAGCATTTGGTCGTCATGACAGCTGGATGGTTGGCTGGTTTGTTGTTGTTGGTCGGTGACGGTAGCGGTAAATAAAAGGTTAAAAGGGGTGGGGGGTCAGCAATAGTATGGCCCCTCCTGTGTATTCCTGAAAGGAATACCGGTATGTTGCACTGCGGGAGGGGGTTGTCTCCGAGCGGTACAGCTGGAGGCCTTATCAGTTTTGAAACATGTTCCTGCAGTGCCCTCTTGTGGATATGTGGTAAACTGGGGTAGCTCCGTCATTGACCAACAGATTGTTTAAAACATGTTGTTTTATCTGAGTTTATATGTTATTCATATTGAAGTTAATATTGGAGGTAATTTTATACAGTTGTTTAATAAAAGGCTGTTATGGCCATTTATACTCCAGATGAAAGGTGTGGTCTCGTTATTTAAGTTGGTAAGAGGGTGGAGTATGGTGGCCAACAGTATGGGTAAAATTGGGGTACATCTGGACTACACTAGTCATGCCCACACCCCTCTGAGTCTGCCCGTACTCCAATCCCCAGCACCGTGCCTCATAAAAGGAAAGTGGGGGCTGGAAATTTGAAGTCCAGCAGCCTCAGATACATCTGGATGAGAGGTGCTGACTGCCAAGGGGTGAGTGAGCTAACCACCCTTTTCCCTCCTGCCACTGAGTGAGTACACAAAGGTAAATCAGGGTTCTCAGAGCACCCCTTAGATCAAAGTTCCCCTTTACACCAGAAGCCACAGTGTTCCCCCTTACATCAGAGTTCTCAGTGTTCCCCTTTTAAATCGTGATTCCCAAAGCATCCCTTATGTTAGAGTCACCAGAGTTCTCTCTTATATCAGAGTCTGCAGAGTCCCTCCCTTACGGTGTAAGGGAATGATTTGAGTTCAGATGTAAAAGGGGAACTCTGTGGACTCTGATGTAAAGGGGAACTCTGTGGACTCTGATGTAAAGGGGGACTCTTGTGATTAACTTCATATGATTAGAAATGTTATTTAATTGCAAAATATACAGTGGGGACAGAAAGTATTCAGACCCCCTTAAATTTTTCACTCTTTGTTATATTGCAGCCATTTGCTAAAATCATTTAAGTTCATTTTTTCCTCATTAATGTACACACAGCACCCCATATTGACAGAAAAACACAGAATTGTTGACATTTTTTCAGATTTATTAAAGAAAAACTGAAATATCACATGGCCCTAAGTATTCAGACCCTTTGCTCAGTATTTAGTAGAAGCACCCTTTTGATCTAATACAGCCATGAGTCTTTTTTGGGAAAGATGCAACAAGTTTTTCACACCTGGATTTGGGGATCCTCTGCCATTCCTCCTTGCAGATCCTCTCCAGTTCTGTCAGGTTGAAAGGTAAACATTGGTGGACAGCCATTTTTAGGTCTCTCCAGAGATGCTCAATTGGGTTTAAGTCAGGGCTCTGGCTGGGCCATTCAAGAACAGTCACGGAGTTGTTGTGAAGCCACTCCTTCGTTATTTTAGCTGTGTGCTTAGGGTCATTGTCTCGTTGGAAGGTAAACCTTCGGCCCTGAGCACTCTGGAGAAGGTTTTCATCCAGGATATCCCTGAGCTTGGCCACAATTATCTTTCCCTTGATTGCAACCAGTCATCCTGTCCCTGCAGCTGAAAAACACCCCCACAGCATGATGCTGACACCACCATTCTTCACCGTTGGGACTGTATTGGACAGGTGATGAGCAGTGCCTGGTTTTCTCCACACATACAGGCATGTACTGGCCATCGGGACTACCGGGAGATTCCCGGTGGGCCGATGGCTCAGTGGGCCAGTCAGGTGCGGTCCTGGAGCCACTCCTCTCTGACAGTGAGTGATCGCAATTTTACTCCTGTCAGGAGGAGCAGCTTCCGTCATACGCTGGAGAGAGCATTAGACGTTATGCTTCCTCCAGCCTGCAGGGGGAGATAGACTAACGGCAGACTTTCCTTCCTCTCTCCCCTTATCACTTGTTATCACATGACTGGAGAGAGGAACGAGAAGCTGCCTTAAAACTGTGACTACATGTGGGAGGGGGAGGACACTCTGATGTGAAGGGGACTGCTGATGGGGGCTTTCTGATGGGGACTCTGATGTGAAGGGAGCTGCTGATTGGGACTCTCTGATGGGGACTCTGATGTGAAGTGAGCTGCTGATTGGGACTCTCTGTGAAGGGAGCTGCTGATTGGGACTCTCTGTGAAGGGAGCTGCTGATTGGGACTCTCTGTGAAGGGAGCTGCTGATTGGTACTCTCTGTGAAGGGAGCTGCTGATTGGGACTCTCTGTGAAGGGAGCTGCTGATTGGTACACTCTGATATAAGAGGGACGCTGTTGGGGACACTCTGATGTAAGCGGGACGCTGTTGGGGACACTCTGATGTAAGGGGGACGCTGTTGGGTACTCTCTGATGTAAGGGGGACGCTGTTGGGGACTCTCTGATGTAAGGGGGACGCTGTTGGGGACTCTCTGATGTAAGGGGGATGCTGTTGGGGACTCTCTGATGTAAGGGGGATGCTGTTGGGGACACTCTGATGTAAGGGGGATGCTGTTGGGGACACTATGATGTAATGGGGACGCTGTTGGGGACAATATGATGTAAGGGGGACGCTGTTGGGGACACTCTGATGTAAGGGGGACGCTGTTGGGGACACTCTGATGTAAGGGGGACGCTATTGGGGACACTCTGATGTAAGGGGGACGCTGTTGGGGACACTCTGATGTAAGGGGGACGCTGTTGGGGACACTCTGATGTAAGGGGGACGCTGTTGGGGACACTCTGATGTAAGGGGGATGCTGTTGGGGACACTCTGATGTAAGAGGGACGCTGTTGGGGACACTCTGATGTAAGGGGGACACTCTGATGTAAGGGGAATGCTGTTGGGGACACTCTGATGTAAGGGGGACGCTGTTGGGGACACTCTGATGTAAGGGGGACGCTGTTGGGGACACTCAAAATTAAAGTGGGCCGGTCATGATGAAGTCCAGGGCCATATTTTTGTCCCAGTCCAGCCCTGCACACATACCACTTAGAATTAGGCCAAAAAGTTCTATCTTGGTCTCATCAGACCAGGGAATCTTATTTCTCACCATCTTGGAGTGCTTCAGGTGTTTTTTTAGCAAACTCCATGCAGGCTTTCATGTGTCTTGCACGGAGGAGAGGCTTCCGTCAGCCACTCTGCCATAAAGCCCCAACTGGTGGAGGACTGCAGTGATGGTTGACTCTCTCCAACTTTCTCCCATCTCCCGACTGCATCTCTGGAGCTCAGCCACAGTGATCTTTGGGTTCTTCTTTACCTCTTTTACCAAGGCTCTTCTCCCCTGATAGCTCAGTTTGGCCGGCCAGCCAGCCAGCCAGCTCTAGAAAGGGTTCTGGTCGTCCCAAATGTCTTCCATTTAAGGATTATGGAGGCCACTGTGCTCTTAGGAACCTTAAGTGCAGCAGATTTTTTTGTAACCTTGGCCAGATCTGTGCCTTGCCACAATTCTGTCTCTGAGCTCTTCAGGCAGTTCCTTTGACCTCATGATTCTCATTTGCCCTGACATGCACTGTGAGCTGTAAGGTCTTATACAGACAGGTGTGTGGCTTTCCTAATCAAGTCCAATCAGCATAGGCGTGCCCACGGGGTGTGCCTGGGCACACCCTAATCCCCTGAGCAGTGTTTAGTCCCATGCCCTCTGTATCCTGAGATCTGCCTGGGCTGATGTGCAATGTGTACCCCGCACCACCTGTGAGGCAGTATAACATTGCCGATATTGGGGCTCGTAAGATCTGCTTAGTGTGACACTGTCCTCCTGTATAATAACTGCATGCAGAGAGAGAGAGGACCTGTCAGAATTCATGTATGATGTCAGGGTGGGCGGGACCGAGCAGGTACCGAATACCAGCCAATGGGATGAGTCTGGCGGGGCCGCTACGTGTATGTAGCCCCACCCCCTTTCTTAAGCTGCTCGTTCCTGCTCGGATGTCACACAGGCACAGCGAGCAGAGTGAAGCCGCCTCCCCCTCCAGTGTTTATGTGTACACAGGGGGAGGGGACCTGCTGTGCCTGTGCCACGCTGATCAGAGGTACTGAATGGGATGGGGGGAGAGGGGTCTGTCTGTGCTGAAGGGGGGGTTTATGCTGAATGGGGGCTCCATCTGTGCTGAAGGGGGGTGTGTGCTTAATGGGGGGCTCCATTTGTGCTGAAGGAGGGGTGTGCTTAATAGGGGGTCCATCTGTGCTAAAGGGGGGGTTTGTGCTGAATGGGGGGCTCCATCTGTGCTGAAGGGGGGTGTGCCTAATGGGGGGCTCCATCTGTGCTGAAGGGGGGTTTGTGCTAAATGAGGGGGCTCCATCTGTGCTGAAGGGGGGTGTGCTTAATGGGGGGGTCCGTCTGTGCTTAAGGGGGGGTCCGTCTGTGCTAAGGGGGGTCTGTGTTGAATTAGGGGGGTCTGTGCTGAATGGGGGGGTCCATCTGTGCTGAAGTGGGGTATGTCTGAATGGGGGGGGTCTATGCTGAAGGGGGAGGTCCGTCTGCGCTGAAGGGGGGGTCTGCGCTGAAGGGGGGGTCTGCGCTGAAGGGAGGGGTCTGCGCTGAGGGGGGGGTCTGCGCTGAAGGGGGGGTCTGTGCTGAGGGGGGCTGAATAATGTAAAGGGGTCCAGTGGTGCACAGTGGGGTGTTTTTACATTTTAACGTGGGGGGTGCCAGATATATGATCGGCCCGGGTGCCAAATGCTCTAGGTAGGCCCCTGGAAACCCCCCTTTCCTCCGTCAGTGCTTCCGACTAATGCCACCTGTCTATGCCAGTCAGTGCTGCCTGTCAGTTTGTGAGTGCCAATTAGTGCTTCCAATCAGTGCCACCTGTTAGTGCCAATGAGTGCCAGCGCCACCTGTCAGTGCCAAACAGTGCCAGCGCCGCCTGTCAGTGCCAATTAGTGCTTCCAATCAGTGCCACCTGTCAGTGCCAATGAGTGCCAGTCAGTGCTTCTATCAGTGCCACCTGTCAGTGCCAGCCAGTGCCGCCTGGCAGTGCCAATTAGTGCTTCCAATCAGTGACACCTGTTAGTGCCAATAAGTGCCAAGTGCTTCCAATCAGTGCCACCTATCAGTGCTTCCAATCAGTGCCACCTGTCAGTGCCAATCAATGTCAGTGCCAGGGGCGGCTCCAGACATTTTTTTTGGGGGGTGCTGTGTGGGTGCTGAAAGTATAAGTGGTGGTGCTAATGCGGTACGCGTCGCCCTCTTGTGGGCGTGGTCAAAAGTGGGTGTGGGCAAAAAGTGTGTATTTTTTCATTGTCTCTCCCATTGTATAGATAAAATAGGACCTTCGGGCACACATAAATGATTGTGGGAGTAAAACAAGCCCAAATGGAACCAGAGATGATAAACCCCAGCATGTATAAGAGCCAGCAATGATAACCCCTAGTACATGTTAGGGCCAGCCAGAACACACAGCACAACAGTGAGCAGCATACAGTGGAGGTCATTGAGCAGTACACAGCATACAGTGCAGAGCAGGAGTTAACCCTTAGAGTGCCCAGATTAGGAGTGAGCCTTTAGAGTGCAAAGAGAAAGAGAGTGCCCCCTTTTAGAGGGCCCAGAGCAGGAGAGTGCTCCCTTTTAGAGGGCCCAGAGCACAACGGTGACCCCATACACAGTGCCCACAGCACGACGGAGACCCCATACACAGTGTCCACAGCAGGAGGGTGACCTCATACACAGTATCCACAGCAGGAAGGTGACCTCATACACAGTATCCACAGCAGGAGGGTGACCCCATACAATGCCCACAGCACAACGGTGACCCCATACACAGTGCCCACAGCAGGAGGGTGACCCCATACACAGTTCCCACAGCAGGAGGGTGATCCCATACACAGTGCCCACAGCACAACGGTGACCCCATACACAGTGCCCACAGTAGGAGGGTGACCCCATACACAGTGCCCACAGTACAACAATGACTCCATACACAGTGCCCACAGCAGGAGGGTGACCCCCTACATAGTACCCACAGCACAACGGTGACCCCATACACAGTGCCAACAGCAGGAGGGTGACCCCATACACAGTACCCACAGCACAACGGTGGACCCATACACAGTGTCCACAGCACAACAGTGACCCCATACACAGTGCCCACAGCACGACGGTGACCCCATACACAGTGCCCACAGCACAACCGTGACCCCATACACAGTGCCCACAGCAGGAGGGTGACCCCATACACAGTACCCACAGCACAACGGTGACCCCATACACAGTGCCAACAGCAGGAGGGTGACCCCATACACAGTACCCACAGCACAACGGGGGACCCATACACAGTGCCCACAGCAGGAGGGTGACCCCATACACAGTACCCACAGCACAACGGTGACCCCATACACAGTGCCAACAGCAGGAGGGTGACCCCATACACAGTACCCACAGCACAACGGTGGACCCATACACAGTGTCCACAGCACAACAGTGACCCCATACACAGTGCCCACAGCACGACGGTGACCCCATACACAGTGTCCACAGCACAAATAAAAAAAAGTTCTAAATATTTAAGCAACAGAAATGCACATATAGCAGCTTACACATGTATTTACAGTTTCACAGTTGTACAGATTGTCCACATTCCAATTTCACCTTGGAGGGATGTAAAACACCCCTAAATCACATTTAAAGCTCAGCGTGATCAGAAATGTATCAATGTTTAAATACTGTACTTTAAATATTCAAAATAGGTTGTAACATTTAAAGCATAAATGGTGTAATGCCTAACCACCTATCTCCTGGATCCTATTCCCTCTCATATGCTACGGTCGCCCTCTGACTCCATCCTACACTCTCTAACCCACACCTTCAATCTCTCCCTCACCTCTGGCATCTTCCCCAATGCTCTAAAACATGCACTGGTCACCCCCATACTTAAAAAGTCGTCCTTGAATCCTACCAATCTTAACAACCTACGCCCTATCTCCTTGCTCCCCTTTTCCTCTAAACTCCTTGAACGCCTGGTTTACAACCAACTGAGTGACCGCCTCATTAAAAACAACCTTCTTGATCCCCTTCAATCTGGATTTCGCCCTCAACACTCCACAGAAACTGCTCTTTTAAAATTCACAAATGACCTACTAACTGCAAAAACCAACGGACACTCTTCTGTACTCCTATTTCTGGATCTTTCAGCTGCCTTAGACACGGTTGACCACCCCCTCCTCCTCAAAAAAACTTTACTCCCTCGGTCTCCGTGACTGTGCTCTTCAGTGGCTCTCATCCTACCTATCCCAACGTACCTTCAGTGTCACTTACAATTCTACTTCCTCCACTCCTCTTCCCTTCTCTGTCGGGGTCCCCCAAGGTTCTGTTCTTGGACTTCTTTTATTTTCAATCTACACCTCTTCCCTGGGTCAGCCTCTCACAGCTTTCAATATCATTTCTACGCTGACGACACACAAATCTATCTCTCCACCCCTCAACTCACTCCATCAGTCTCCTCACGCATCACTAACTTACTAACCGACATATCTGTATGGATGTCACACCACTTCCTCAAACTCAACTTGTCCAAAACCGAGCTTATAATATTTCCTCCCCCACGTGCCTCTTCCCCTGACTTGTCTGTCAAAAGCAATGGCACAACCATACACCCGTCCCCACATGTCAGGGTACTAGTTGTTATCCTGGATTCTAAACTCTCCTTTCGGCCCCACATCCAATCACTTTCCAAAGCTTGCCGCCTCAACCTCTGCAACATTTCTAAACTACGTCCCTTTCTAACCAATGAAACCACAAAGCTCCTGATTCACTCCCTGGTTATCTCTCGCCTCGACTACTGCAACTCCCTCCTCATTGGCTTATCTTTAAATAGACTATCCCCCCCTTCAGTCCATCATGAATGCTGCTGCCAGACTCATCCACCTTACAAACCGTTCAGTGTCTGCTACCCCTCTCTGCCAATCTCTCCATTGGCTGTCACTCGCCCAACAAATTTAAATTCAAAATACTAACAATAAGTTACAAAGCCATCCACAACTCTGCCCCCAGCTACATCACTAGCCTAGTCTCAAAATACCAACCTAATTGCCCTCTCCGTTCCTCCCAGGACCTCCTGCTCTCTAGCTCCCTCATCACCTCTTCCCATATCCGCCTCCAGGACTTCTCCCGAGCCTCGCCCATCCTCTGGAATTCCCTACCCCAATCTGTCAGACTGTCTCCAAATGTATCCACTTTTAGGCGATCCCTGAAAACTTTCCTCTTCAGAGAAGCCTATCCTGCCTCCATCTAACAACTGCACTATTTTCTCCATTAGCTCATCCCCCACAGCTATTACCCTTTTGTATAACTTGACCCTCCCTCCTAGATTGTAAGCTCTAACGAGCAGGGCCCTCTGATTCCTCCTGTATTGAATTGTATTGTACTTGTACTGTCCTCCCTAATGTTGCAAAGCACTGCGTAAACTGTTGGCGCTATATAAATCCTGTATAATAATAATAATAATAATGCATTTGAGTGTGTTGCTAGTTTCAACAAATGGAACACACAGTGCCCACAGCAGGAGGGTGACCCCATCCCCCTTCCTTCCAGGCTCAGTAGCTACATTAAAAACAGAATGATCCCTGCAGCAGTGATCAGCCTCGCTCCTCCTAAGCCTTCCTCCTTGGACCACACCATGTGACACACACACAACCCTCTTGTCCTCTGACACCGGCAGACTCAGTAAGCCCTGCAAACTGCAATGCACTGAGTGCAGCAGCTCCATTCTGCTCCCTCACTCCTCCCCCACCATATAAGGAACCACAGCTTCTCTCCTTCTCGCTCTCCTTAGAATACCTGCTTCCTCCAGGTTCCTGTGGCACTGCACAGGGCTGGGCTCTCTCTGCTGCTTCCATCCAAATTCTTCTTTTGATGGCAAATGCAGGAGACCAGCACTGGATCAATCGGCCACTGATGCAGGCTCCTCACCACCCAGCCCCTGCCGGGTCTAACTGATCATTAGCGGCTGTATCCCTCCACTTTACAAAAGAGTCTCTAGCCTCTTGCAGACAGGATTCACAGCAGGTACCAAATAATTTGTTTAAAATCCTGTGACTGTACTGTAATACCTGCAAATACAAGCAAATTTTGGGGGTGCTATGAGGGTACTTGAAGATTTTTTGGGGGAGCTTCAGCACACCCAAGCACCCACCTGGTGCCGCCCCTGGTCAGTGCCAATCAGTGCTTCCAATCAGTGCCACCTGTCGGTGCCAATCAGTATCAGTGCCGCCTGTCAGTGTCAATCAGTGCCACCTGGCAGTGCCAATCAGTGCCAGTGCCGACTGTCAGTGCCAATTAGTGCTTCCAATCAGTGCCACCTGTTAGTGCCAATCAGTACTTCCAATCAGTGTTACCTGTCAGTGCCAGTGCTGCCTGTCAGTGCCAATCAGTGTCAATGCCACCTGTCAGTGCCAATCAGTGCCACCTGTCAGTGCCAGTCAGTTACACCAGTGCAAATGAGTGCCACCTGTCAGTGCCAATCAGTGCCGCTTATCAGTGCTGTTAATCAGTGCCCATCAGTGCACTGAGTGCAGGGATGGGGGTGATGAACTCAGCAGCCAGGCACATTGTCCAAGGGTGTGCCGGCCTGGTGGGGCACAACTGAAATCTGTTGATGTTTATTAATGCCACATGCTGATTTTATTATAATAGGTAATCACTACACTACTATTTACAATAAACTACTGGAGGTAAAATAAAAAAAAGTGTAATTGAAAGGCCGGCCACTAAGCACTGTTATGTGTTCCCACACCACAAAAAAAAAAAAAAGTGCAGCGCTAACTTACTGATCAATAACTTAACAATAATGGTGGAATCCTCTAATATATGGAAATCTCAATAAACTTCAATATTATCACAATACCAGGCTCTGTGATACGCAACTTCACATATAATACACATCAAGCTAAAAATAACACATACTGTATAAAAATAAACTTAGCAAGGATGGTGGAAACCCCTCCTATAGATATTTACCATACAGATTAATCTCAAGTGAAACAACATTTTAGTTGGGAGGTTCCCACCATTATAGCACTTTTGAATTTTTATTTTTTGAGATCGTTACACTTAATTTTAGATGTTTTAGTTACTATTATAATGTGAATTTTTGCACTTGAAGGTAATTTTCCAACACCCTTGCTAAGTCCATGTCTTTATGAACCATACTTTGTGCACTGGTGTGCAGTCATGTTGGAACAGGAAGGGGCCGTCCTCAAACTGTTCCCACAAAGTTGGGAGCATAAAATTGTCCAAAATGTCTTGGTATGCTGATACCTTAAGAGTTCCCTTCACTGGAACTAAGGGCCCAAGCCCAATCCCTGAAAAACAACCCCACACCATAATCCACCCTCCACTGATGATTTGGACCAGTGCACAGAGCAAGGTCCATAAAGACATGGATGAGCGAGTTTGGGGTGGAGGAATTTGACTGGCCTGCACAGAGTCCTGACCTCAACCCGATAGAACACCTTTGGGATGAATTAGAGCGGAGACTGCGAGCCAGTCCTTATCATCCAACATCAGTACCTGACCTCACAAATGCCCTTCTGGAAGAATGGTCAAACATTCCCATAGACACACTCCTAAACCTTGTGGTCAGCCTTCCCAGAAGAGTTGAAGCTGTTATAGCTGCAAAGGGTGGGCCAACTCAATATTGAACCCTACAGACTAAGACTGGGATGTCAATAAAGGTCATGTGTGTGTAAAGGCAGGCGTCCCAATACTTCTGTCTGTTTGAGCTTTGGGGTACACACCCTAATGCAATAGGCTGCGCACGCCTATGCCAATCAGTATAATCAAACACAGCTGGACTCAAATGAAGGTGTAGAACCATCGCAAGGATGATCAGAAGAAATGGACAGCACCTGAGCTAAATATATGAGTGTCACAGGAAAGGGTCTGAATACTTAGGACCATGTGATATTTTAGTTTTTCTTTTTTTTCATAAATCTGCAAAAATGTCACAATTCTGTGTTTTTCTGTCAATATGGGGTGCTGTGTGTACATTAATGAGGAAAAAAATGAACTTAAATGATTTTAGCAAATGGCTGCAATATAACAGAGTGAAAAAGTTAAGGGGGTCTGAATACTTTCTGTCCCCACTGTATGTATAGCTTATACGTTTATACTATATAAAAAAAAAAATTGCTTTGCGCCGCTAAAGTGTTCGGGTTAGACTTGAAGAAAAGGTGGCAACCTTAATTCCACTGTCCTGGTGCTCAAGGACCTTCAAAAGTGTGATAGGTAGAAAAATGAGATGTGTAATTTATGCTCCTAGAACGCCTAAAGGTACGACTTCACTGTTGGGCCACTGTATGTAGACTGGCTGTGTAAAAATCTCACATGTGGTATCGTCATAGTCAGGATGAGTAGCAGAATGTGTTTTGGGGTGTAATTTTTGCTATATAGATGTTATGAGTTAGAAATATCTTATTAATTGACAACTTTGTGTAAAAAAAAAAAATAGGTTTTCATTTACTTTCCACATTTTCTAAAGATGTGTAAAAAAATTAACCGTTTAAAAGACTCCTTATGCTTCATAGAATATATGTTGGGGTGTTTGTTTTCCAAAATGGGGTCATTTTGTGGGTAATTCCATTGTCCTGGTGCTCCAGGGCCTTCAAAATTGTAATAGGTTGTTAGGAAATTAGAGGTGTAATTTATGCTCCTAGAATGCCTGACGGTGCTCCCTGCATGTCTGACATCTGTATATGGCCAGGCTGTGTAAAAGTCTCACACATGTGGTATCACCATACTCAGGAGGAGTAGCAGAATGTATTTTGGGGTGTAATTGGAAGTATGCACATGCTGTGTGTGAGAAATAACTTGTTATGACAATTTTGTGAAAAAAAAAATTCTTCATTTTCCCAAGAATTGTGGGGAAAAAATTACAACTTCAAAAAACTCACCATGCATCTTACTAAATACTTCTGTGATTTAGGGACTAGAATGTATTTTTTTCACGAAAGCAGGAACGCGTAAGTTCTGTTTTAATATTAAAATACAGAATTCTCAATACGTATTATAAAACGTTGTACTTCAAAAAGGGGTCATTTGGGGGGTATTTGTACTTTCCTGACATTTCAGGGCCTCAAGAAATGGAATAGGCCGTCAGTGCATCAGGTGTGATCAGTTTTCAATGATTTGCACCATAGCTTGTAGACTCTAACTTTAACAGAGACTAAATAATATCCACTAATTTGGGTTATTTTTACCAAAAAGATGTAGCAGTATAAATTTTGGCCCAAATTTATGAACCAAAATGACTTATTTGTAAAATTTTATCATAGAAACTAAAAAAAGTGTGTTTTTTTTTTCAAAATTGTCTCTATTTTTTCACTTATGTTGCAAAAAATAAAAAACCCAATGGTGATTAAATACCACCAAAAGAAAGCTCTATTTGTATGAAAAAAATGATAAAAATTTTGATTGGGTACAGTGTTGCATGACTGAGTAATTTGCATTCAAAGTGTAAGAGTGCTGAAAGCTGAAAATTGGTCTGGGCAGGAAGGGTGTGTAAGTACCCTGTATTGAAGTGGTTAAAAATATGATTGATGACTGATGGCAGGTTCTCTATTTGTGTGAAGAATGCGCCAGCATATCTCACACAGAATATGCACTTAGGCCCCTTTCACACATGCAGACAGTATGTCCGTATTTCATCCATCCGTTTTCGGATGAAATACAGACATACATGCATCCCTATGGGATAGCGGGTGTCAGCAGATGTACATCCGCTAACACCCGATGTTGTCCGGCTCCGCTCTCGTCCGATTCTGCGGACGGAAGAAAATCCTATTTTTCTATCCGTCTGCAGAGCGGATCGGAGGAACACGGACAGACGGTCCGTGTTCCTCCGATCCCCCATAGGGGAGAGCGGAGATCTGACAGGGCAGTCCCTGCACAGTGTGCGGGTCCCGCCCTGTCATCTGCCTGCTCAGCTGGGGAAAGCGGAGCGATCCCCGCTGAGCAGCGGATAAACACGGGGCGGATCAACACGGATCCGTCCCGTGTGAAAGGGGCCTTAGCTGCAGCAGAGAAGTGTACATCTCAAGGAAGTATTACTGTTCAGACCAGTATAAAAAAGGCCTACAAGAAGGTGTTTTAGGGACTAGAGTTTATTTTTTTCATGAAAGCAGGAACGCGTAAGTTCTGTTTTACTATTAAAATACAGAAATCTCAATATGTATTATAAAATGTTGTACTTTACAGTTGAACTGTAGCAGACCCAAAAATGACAAGCTAGTCCAAATTAACTCTTTCCTTCGCTAATCGATTCAACAGCTGTCAGCACTGTATAAACTGTATGTAGCATCAGCTACACATAGTAGACAGCGCTGTATCCTAACAGTGGTATGGGGTTCCCTGAACATAATCCAGTTGGGTTGAGTGCTGCTCAGCCATTCACAGGAAGCCTTGTGGTTTTTTTTTTTTTTCTTTTTTTTTTTTTTTTTTTTAGAATAAATCCAGATAGCAAGCAATTGAGCTGCAAGTTTGAAAATGACTTGCTAAGCTATTGTAAGATGAGACTTGCCAGGCTTTACAAGTTTGTTGCACAATTGCAGAAAGTCTGCATTGCATGACTTCAGATCAACTTTCTTTGCAAACATTTTGCAATTCTGCTTCAATTTCTAGTTCAGTTATGTTGTGCAATAGACAGAGGTCACTGCGGCTGAATTTTCATGCTTTAGACTTGCAGAGCTCTTGCCTTAGACTCATGTGCAGCAGACCTGCAGAATGTTTGCAAAGAAAGTAGATCTGGAGTCATGCAATGTGGACTTTGGTGAAGTCCGGCAACTGGTGAAGCCTGGCAAGTCTAGCAAAAGCTTAGCAAGTCATTTTTAAACTTGCGGCACAATTGCTTGCTATCTGGGCAGTTTATACAGTGCTGACAACCCCTGCATAGATTAGTGAAGGAAATTGTTAGATAAGCTCATAGTATACATGGAATTAGTCTTTAACCACATCCCACCTGCACTATAGCCGAAAGAAGGCTACAGAGCAGGCTCACATTGCCAGGAGGTCATCTATGGACGTGCTGCCGTGATCGTGCTTACCACACACTCACTGCGGCACGCATCAGCCCGGATCTGTGATTGCTGTGTCCTTCAGACACAGCTGATAACAGATCGGGATCAAGAGCCAATCGCTGCGGCTCTTTACCATTGGGCCAGCTGTGTCCAATCAACAGGATTTGTCGGTTATCGGCAGTCCTCTCCACATGCTAACAGCTTTTGAATAGAGCTGATAACCGGCAAATCCACATAGGGGACATTTACACTGATAATCTGGGCACTGATCATCAGTGTTCGGATTAGGGATGAGCTTCAAGTTCGAGTCGAACTCATGTTCGACTCGAACATCGACTGTTCCCCAGTTCGCCGAACAGCGAACAATTTGGGGTGTTCGCAGCAAATTCGAAAGCCGCGGAACACCCTTTAAAAGTCTATGGGAGAAATCAAAAGTGCTAAATTTAAAGGCTTACATGCATAGTATTGTCATAAAAAGTGTTCGGGGACCTGGGTCCTGCCCCAGGGGACATGGATCAATGCAAAAAAAGTTTTAAAAATGGCCGTTTTTTCGGGAGCAGTGATTTTAATAATGCTTAAAGTGAAACAATAAAAGTGTAATATTCCTTTAAATTTCGTACCTGGGGGGTGTCTATAGTATGCCTGTAAAGGGGCGCATGTTTCCCATGTTTAGAACAGTCTGACAGCAAAATGAAATTTCAAAGGAAAAAAAGTCATTTAAAACTACTCGCGGCTATTAATAAATTGCCGGTCTGACAATACATATAAAAGTTCATTGATAAAAACTGCATGGGAATTCCCCACAGGGGACCCCCGAACCAAAATTTAAAAAAAAAATGACGTGGGGATCCCCCTAAATTCCATACCTGGCCCTTCAGGTCTGGTATGGATATTAAGGGGAACCCCAGCCAAAATTAAAAAAAAAAAATGGCATGGGGTCCCCCTGAAAATCTATACCAGACCCTTCAGGTCTGGTATGGATTTTCAGGGGAACCCCACGCCAAAATGTAAAAAAAAAATGGCGTGGGGTCCCCCCAAAAATCCATACCAGACCCTTATCCGAGCACGCAACCTGGCAGGCCGCAGGAAAATAGGGGGGACGAGAGAGCCCCCCCTCCTGAACCGTACCAGGCCACATGCCCTCAAAATTGGGAGGGTGCTTTGGGGTAGCCCCCAAAACACCTTGTCCCTATATTGATGGGGACAAGGGCCTCATCCCCACAACCCTTGCCCAGTGGTTGTGGGGGTCTGCAAGCGGGGGGTAATCGGAATCTGGAAGCCCCCTTTAACAAGGGGACCCCCAGATCCTGGCCCTCCCCCCTGTGTGAAATGGTAAGGGGGGGTACAAAAGTACCCCTACCATTTCACAAAAAAAGTGTTAAAAATGAGAGTTTTTGACAATTCCTTTATTTAAATGCTTCTTCTTTCTTCTATCGTCTATCTTCTATCTTCTTTCGGTTTCTTCTTCTTCTGGTTCTTCCTCTGGTGTTCTCGTCCGGCATCTTCCTCCGCAGTGTCTTCTCTTCTTCTTCTCAGGCCGCTCCGCATCCACCATGATGGGAGGCTCCCGCTGTGTGATGCTTCTTGTCTTCTAATGGTTCTTAAATAACGGAGGGTAGGGCCACCCCTCTGACATCACAGGGAATGCCACAGGGAAGTCCCCTTCAAGTCCCCGTGCGTCAGAGGGGGGCGGGGTCACCATGTGGCCCCGCCCTCCGTTATTTAAAAACCGCAAGTGTCACGAGAAGCGTCACACAACGGGAGCCTCTCATCATGGTAGATGCGGAGCGGCCCGAGAAGAAGGGGGGAAGAGGACGCCGCGGAGGAAGATGCTAGACGAGCACACCGGAGGAAGAACCAGAAGAACCAGAGGAGGAAGAAACCGAAGGAAGATAGAAGATAGAAGAAAGAAGAAGCATTTAAATAAAGGAATTGGCAAAAACTGTCTCTTGTCATTTTTAACATTTTTGACACTTTTTTTGTGAAATGGTAGGGGTACTTTTGTACCCCCTTACCATTTCACACAGGGGGGAGGGCTGGGATCCCCTTGTTAAAGGGGGCTTCCAGATTCTGATAAGCCCCCTGCCCGCAGACCCCCACAACCACCGGTCAAGGGTTATGGGGATGAGGCCCCAAAGCACCCTCCCAATGTTGAGGGCATGTGGCCTGGTACGGTTCAGGAGGGGGGGCGCTCTCTCGTCCCCCCCCCTCTTTTCCTGCATCCTGCCAGGTTGCATGCTCGGATAAGGGTTTGGTATGGATTTTTGGGGGACCCCACGCCATTTTTTTGTTTTACATTTTGGCCAGGGTTCCCCTTTAATATCCATACCAGACCTGAAGGGCCTGGTATTAAATTTAGGGGGACCACCACGTCATTTTTTTTTTTTTTTTATTTTGGTTCGGGGGTCCCCAGTGGGGAATTCCCATGCCGTTTTTATCAATGAACTGTTATGTGTATTGTCGGACCGCCAATTCATTAATAGCCGCAAGTAGTTTTAAATGACTTTTTTTCCTTTGAAATGTCATTTTGCTGTCAGACTGTTCTAAACACAGGAAACATGCGCCCCTTTACAGGCATACTATAGACACCCCCCAGCTACGAAATTTAAAGGAATATTACACTTTTATTGTTTCACTTTAAGCATTATTAAAATCACTGCTCCGGAAAAAACGTCCGTTTTTTAAAAAAAATTTTGCATTGATCCATGTCCCCTGGGGCAGGACCCAGGTCCCCAAACACTTTTTATGACAATAACTTGCATATAATCCTTTAAAATTAGCACTTTTGATTATTCATGTTCGTGTCCCATAGACTTTAACGGTGTTCGCGTGTTCAAGCAAATTTTTTGCCTGTTCGCATGTTCTGGTGCGAACTGAACAGGGGGGTGTTCGGCTCATCCCTAGTCCTGATAATCAGTGCAGCCTTAACAGTGCCCACAAGTGCTGCCTATCTGTGCCCATCAGTGCTGCCTGTCAATGCCCATCAGTGATGCCTATCAGTGCCTCCCCATCAGTGCCCATCAGTGCAGCCTCACCAGCACACATCAGCACACATCAGTAAAGGAGAAAAAAACAAACTAAAAAACACTACTTATTTTTTATTCTTTTTTTTTTTTTCAAAATTTTCGTTCTTTTTTCGATTGTTTTAGCAAAAAACATTTTGCGTTTGAAATGCCTCTAAACACAGCTTCTGAACACATTTTTTTGGATTCCAAAAAAAAGCCTCTAAACACAACTGCCTAGAAACGACTATAAACGAACCAGTGTATATGTACTGAAAAGATAACATAGAGGAGGGTTTAGGAGCAGTTGAAAAAAATGCCCAACTGCTCCTAAATGTCCATTTATCAACAGCAGTGTACATGAGGCCTAAATCATCACTGTGATTTAAGAATTGAGCATCCCAGATAGCAAGCAATTGTGCTGCAAGTTTGAAAATTACTTGCTAAGCTATTGCTAGATTTGCCAGGCTTCACAAGTTTGCTGCACAATTGCAGTAGGTCTGCATTGCAGGACTCCAGATCAACTTTCTTTGCAAACATTTCTGCAAGTTCTGGTGGTTCAGTTATGCTGTGCAATAGTCATCCCACCACAAGGGTCACTGTGGCTGAATTTTCATGCTGTAGACTTGCAGAGCACTTGCCGTAGACTCACCACTGCAACATTGCTCTTGCTAGAGACTCGCCATGCAAATTTTATACAAATTGGAAAAGTGTCAACTAGAACTTGTGCATCAAGTGTTCTTCAAGTGTACAACCTGCCAGTGAAAATGTGCAGCAAGCTATAATTGAACTGTTTCAACTGTTAACTTAAAATTCAACACTGCCACAAAAATGTGGCAAGTTATCCTTGCTATCTGGGATGTTAGTTGATCAGTAAATTGACAGGCAATAGCTTGCAGTGAGTGAGGTGTCAAGAGGAGAGTGTGGCTATTTAATCGCACTTTTCTTTCACTGGGAGGTGGAGGCTTATTAACATTTCTCTTTTAAATGTTGTAGAGTGCTGCTAGAGAAATTATTGTTAGTTGCTCTGTATTTATTTGTTTAGCATATGTTTTATAAGACAGCTGTCTACCATATTAGTATTGGTAAGAGTTTTAACCCCCCCCCCCCCCCCCAAGAGCGAGTTGTATTGGAATATAGAGAATTTATTTTAGAACGGCAGCTTACTGTATTTTTTGTGCCACATCCAGTATTAAAGCTAAACAACAAGAAAAAACCCCTAAAGGTGGACAATAAACAATAAAAACACAACAATGGTGTAACATCTATTATTTGGAATGCATAGCAAGCATTTTTACATCAATGTATATACAGTATTGAAAAGTACTCTTGCACTCAACGCATTTCAGAGTGTGTGTACCTCCTTCCTCAAGGGTGGGTATGAGCTAGAGACATTTCTGTTCTAGAGAAATATATTGAAAAAAGCAGATGTAAGCGTTCAAGCATATATATGAGTGTAACAGTTCATAATGTAGTCACCATGTTTTTTACACTTACGTTTTTATAATGTATTGCTGACTTGGCATTCCATATGACTATAATTAAAAACAACAGCAGTGACACGGTCTGTCTACCAGATAGATTCTTGATTCCAAAGGAAAACGATGGTCTGAATATTACAAGAAATTATTTTGTATCCGTACCCAGGTGAAAACAAAAATTTGTTCAAAAAGTATGTGTTTTTTTTCATCTAGTGATAATAGGGGAGGGAAAGAACCCTCCCTAAGCCTTCTAAAAGGAGAGAGGCCAATAGAGGACGTAATAACGGGGTATATAATCTGAGGATTCACTGAGGCCGAAAGGCAGGTCCTGCAAAAAACATAATAGTAAAAATGTATAGTAGAGTATCATGTTTGTTTATTATTATTATAAGTAAAAAGCATTAATTTTATTTGAGTTAGTAGGAGATAATTTAGTGTGCAGACATTAAATCATACCTGAAAGTTGTTTAGGAGCTCAGTGACTGATGTTGCTGGTATATAAGTAGTAACTATAATAGTAACAAATGAATAGGTCACTTATTTAATTAATTGAATGGCCAGTTTTAAATATTATGTAGAAACATCACAGATGTACTGTTATAATTGCTATATTGCTATGGCATTCAAACAAGGTAGATTTACTTGTTAAGGATTATTTCTGTATAATAAAAAATATAGAACGCTTAAGCCTTGATAAAATAAGATTATACTAATATTGTTAATTAAATAGTTAATAGCATTGTCTAAACCAGAGCGGAGCCTTGGTCTAGGCATTGGAAGCTAAAGACAGCACACAAAGGAAGCGGTAACGGTCACAAAAAAGTTCCCTACCTATATAGTTCAGAGATGAGGGAATCTCTAACTGCTCAGACCGGTGTCACTCAGAGTGCAGTGGATATCCGGCATGCTCTTACAATACTGCTATAAAGCCCTTCCCCTCCAATCAGCTGTCACTACTGATTGCAACAGCTGATGGTGTGGGAGGGAGAGGGAGCAGGAATTAGCCAGGTATGGCCCCAGAGTTGAGTTCGCACCGCCCCGTCCATGGCGCCCATGTGCGGGCACGCACGCACGTCAGAACGGGGCCACGCCCACTCCACCCGCCGATGCAGTAGGCTTCCCCAGTGGACTGCGCATGTCCACTGGGGTCGCTATATGGAGGTCAGTCATAGATGGAATTTACTGTACCCTCCCATTACACCGCCATGGGTTGCATGGCCCGAGCGGCTTGGTGTGCCGGGCAAACCTCAGATTTGTTTACAAAAGTAATGATAATAATTATTGGGTACAACTATATCCTATATATGGATCTTGTGGCAGCAATAAGTCCATAATTGCACTTAGCAGTAATCAATGACCTTGCGGAAACAAGAAAATAACGGTAGCAGATGTTGATTAATATGACAGGGTTACATAACATTGCAAATTGCATAGAATGGAATACATTGAGCAAGACAAACATAAATATCCATCATACAGTCTGATGATGATAACTGTTAAATGGCATGGCCAAATTACATAATGCATTTAGTCATGCGGAGTGGCATATATTTTTTTGGCAGGATCAACATAGATATATCTCATTCAGGCAAGATATGATACATTAAATCAGACAATATTAGTGATAATAGTTGTTAAATGGCAAGACAAAGTTACATAAAGTGTTTAATCGTATGGGGTGGCATATATTTGGCAGGATCAACATAGAATACTTCATTCAGATATGTTATATATATTTTCTTATGTTGGCAAATTTTTTATCACCAATGTGGTATGTAGATGTAATTAATAGTACGTGCCATATATTAGTTTTAATAGCCAATTATCATAAATAGGTATATATTGGCTATTTCAATCTAAGTTGTTTATCCATTTCTTAGAAAAAGAATATTCTAACATTACTGTTCCCTTCCTCCCGAGGAAAAACCCTCGAGAAAGGGTTTGAACCAGATTGTTTCATTTAAACCAGGAGGCTGGGTGGCCTTTAATCTGAGGATCCATCGTGATTCCATTTGCAACAAAATCTTATTCCAGTCCTCTCCTCTGGGACTTAGGTGTATGCGATCCAAGATAAGAAACCTTATTTTCGGAAATTTTCTATTGTGCACTAATGTGGTATGTCAGCCGAGAGGGAGATCGGGGTCGCAGGTTTGCATGCTAGTTAGAGGTCTATACGCCCTTCTCCAATATTCCAATTTCGTTTTGCCAACATAGAAGCATGTGCAATCGCACAAAAGCATGTAGATTACCCCAAATGTTTTACAATTAGCAAAATGCTTTGGGAAAAAAGTCTGGCCATTAGGATTTTTTGTGTGAGCATGAATTTGCAGTAATTACATGCCCCGCATTTAAAGGTTCCTTTATATTTGCAATGAGGTTTGTGCATTTCTCCTTTTGTATTCACTGGTGACCATCCTATCCCTAAGGGATGTGGCTCGTTTAAATATAAATAATGGTCTGGGTGGGACAAATTGTCCCAGTGCTGGGTCACATTGAAGCATATGCCAATATTTATCTATGATGGTTTTAATTTGCTTTTGCTGATTGCTATATTTGGTAATGATTCTGATAGCATTGGTGTCACTTTTAGGTTTTTGAGGGTATAACAGCTTGTTCTTTGATTGTAGGGACGCTTGTTTGATAGATTGTTTTAACGAGACATGAGAGTAGCCTTGCAGCAATAATCTTTTACGTAGTTTGTTTGCTTCTATTTTGCAGACGGTGTCGTTTGAACAGTTCCGTCTTACCCTGAGGTACTGCTGGCTGTAGGGAATAGAATCCATAGGAGGTTTGGGGTGGAAGCTGGTAGCGTGCAAAATTGCATTGCTTGATGTAGGTTTCCTATAGAGCCTGCTCAAAATGGCTCCTCCCTCTCCTCCTATAGGCTTCCAAAAATGTGACACATGATTTGTCAAAGGACATGGTAAAATTTAAGTTAAAGTCGTTCCTGTTCATCCTTAGAAGACATTGTTGGCGTAGGTCTGGTGGTCCATCCCAGACGATGAATATGTCATCGATGTACAGTACCAACCAATGATGTGGTCCGTGTACATCGATAAGGCTTCATCGCCCAGAAACATGGCCTCCCACTCCCCGGGGTACAGGTTGGCATACGATGGGGCATAGCATGTCCCCATCGCAACCCCTGTACCCGGAGGTAGTGGGAGCCATTAAAAGTAAACACGTTGTGGTTAAGGATATATTCTAACAAAGAAATAATGAATTTTCAATACTGTATATACATTGATGTAAAAATGCTTGATATGCATTCCAAATAACAGATGTTACACCATTGTTGTGTTTTTATTGTTTAAACTTAATAAATTATATTTGTATTAGAAACATTTTTTTATATTTGTTTATGTGCCTTAAAGGTCCACCTTTAGGGGGGTTTTCTTGTTTAGCTGTATTGGAATATAGAGTTTTCAGTTCAGTGTACCAGAAATGATAAGAACCCTGGATTTCTGTCAGGATCAGCGAGTACTATATTTTTCTGTACTTTTAGAAAATATTCCCAAATAAGAAAACCTGCAGCAACCACATCTAAGGAATGGTAAGGTGAAATGTATTACATTTTTCTCCCATTTAACCCATGGTGCACTATTTGTCTCCTACTGCACAGTCTTTACTTGCTCCCCATGAAACCTGCACCATGTTATACTTCTGCCAATGATAACACATGCAAGGGTATCCCATGTATGCTCTTACAGGATTTTTAAGCCTATGCACTTCAGCGTAGACACAGACTGCAAATGCTAGAAATGTGGCAACATCTCCCTTAAAATTCAGACATTCCCAGGGGCATCTCAAAGAAGCTGGAAATGTGGGAGCAGAAAGAAATTGTAAATAACTTGTTCATGTTTTATTTTATTGCTCCAAACTAACTAATACTTTTTTTATGTTTAAGTGGATATTATTCGATCCATATTTTGTGGCCTGACAGAGAGAATAAGCAAAACAATTTCCAAGCAAATTGCATGTGACCTGTATGCGACAGAAATTTTCACCTTAGAAGAGATGAATTATGTCCTTTCTGACCAAGTAGCTCAAGAAGTTGCAAGAAGATTGGTTACATCTATTCTTAATAAAGGAGAAGAGTCTTGTAGATATTTCCTTCAGTCCCTTGAAAATAAAGATAGATTTTTATTTCACAGTTTAATGGGAAAAAGTGAGTATGGCTTTTCTAGAAACATTGTTTGGACCTGGATTAATATGTTTGTTTGTTTTTCTTTCATACAGAATAATCGCAAATGGCTAATGCAAGATAAAATGCAATTCTGCTACCTTATAAATATATTTGTTGTGCTAATGGCATAAATAACCCCTTCATGCCAACCGTACACAAATATGCGGCCCTACGGCGCGCTCCCAGCACGGAGACCAGGGTCTAATGATCGGGACCTGGATCTCCTGATTCCAGGTCACCTAATTGCTGTGATAGCCTCTGGTTGCCTATCACAGTGATCAGTCACTGTGAAGCCCGGCCCTGTTTTTTTTTCCCTCTATGAATGGGAGAGACATGCATCATGTACAGTTTTCCTAACACATGTCAAAGTTTCAAAATTGTGCTTAAGCTTTTAGATTTGTTTTATTCTTAGGCGCAAAGGGTTAATACTTGATTTATAGTCACAATAAAGTTCATATAGGGTAGAACCATCCACTCTGATTATGTGAATTACATCCACCACCGTAATTGCTATAAAAAGAAGATTAATGTGAGTGCCACCACCGTTGGGGACAAATGTACCAGCTCATTTTGACCCTATATACAAAGAGAGGTAGAAAAACACTTTTATTCAGAATATGTTGACTATATCACCACTGTATCCAAATTGATCCAGCCACCAAGCACCTGGAATCCATATAGGGTTGCCACCTGTCCGGGATTCACCCAGGACAGTCCATGTTTTCAATCATGTGTACGATTTTCAGCCCCCCTGGAGAGAGAGAGAGAGGATTAGGTGTTCTCTTCCCTCCAGCCTGCAGGGGCAATAGAGAGCCGGCACAGACTGAAGACTCATTCTCAGTAGCACTGCCAAAGAATGAAGACAGTGTGTGTGAGACTGGAGAGAGAAATGATGAGCTTCTTTGCAGTTAGTGATCACTGAGTACAGGTGGAAAGGGGGAGCTCCGGTGGGCACACCTGATGTAAGGGGGAGGTCTGGTGGAGACACCTGATGTAAGAGGGACCTCTGGTGGGCACACCTGATGTAAGAGGGAGCTCTGGTGAACACACCTGATGTAAGGGGGAGCTCTGATGGGGACACCAGATGTAGGGGGCACTCTGATTTGGACACCAGTTGTAAAAGGGGGTACTCTAATGGAGACACCAGCGGTAAAGGGGCACTGTGATGGGGACACCAGATGTAGGGGGCACTCTGATGGAGACATCAGATGTAAGGGGGGCAATTCTGATAGAGACCCCATATGTAAGGGGGACACTCTGATGGGGGCACCAGATGTAAGGGGGACTCTGATGGGTATATGTAACCTGGTTCTATATTCTTTTAATTGAAATATGAATGTGATTTGCCAACTTTTAGGTTATATTACAGAGCAATTTGGACCTCAGCTGGAAGAAAATTTTAGCAATTGGACCTCCTTGAATTTTAGTTTATTACCCCTGTTCTAGGTGGACTTTTTTGTGTTGCAGGAATGTGCACAAAAACACACAGCCCTTTTGCAGATGTGCAGTGGTGCCTTTAAGTCTCAATGGCACTACCACACCCCTTGCTTTTGCGCTCATTCACCTGCGGCAGAACGTATGTGTCACATACCTGGTTGGTGAGCCTGACGTGCAGAGGAAGTCCTCTTGTACAGCTCTGGCTCAAGGACCATGATGATGAGACAGCAGACAGGCTGGCAGGCTTGACTGATGACAAACTGTGGATGCACGAACAGGAAACAGGGACCTGAAGATGCTTAGCTGGATTGAAGGAGCTATAGCAGGCTGGAGGAGCTGGAAGCAGGGTCAGGCGAGCCAGGTTGATAATGGACGGGCACATCAAGCATAAGTGGGAGGCAGTAGCGTAGTCGGGTCACAGGCAGGGTTGGCAACAGATGCAGGATAAACAGGAGCAGCAGGCAGAGACAGAAAATAATACTGGGAGTATGCTATAGGCCCTGTAACCTGAGGGAGGAGGGGAAGGCGGACCTCCTATCACAATTTGGATTAGCAGCAAGGATGGGAAGTATCATCATAATAGGGGATATTAATTACGCACACATTCGTCTAAGGCTCGCCAGTTCCTAAATGTCTTGCAGGACAATTTCATGATTCAGATGGTAGACTCACCAACTAGAAATAAAGCGTTACTGGATCTACTGATTACCAACTATACAGACCTGATCACAGATGTGGAAATACAGGGCAATTTAGGAAACCGCGATCACAGGTCAATTGGCTTCAGTATAAATCACACAAATAGGAAACATAAGGGGAATACAAAGACACTGAATTTCAAAAGAGCCAACGTCTCTAAACTATGAACCTTGCTAGAAGGCATGAATTAGGATAAAATCTTAGGAACAAAGAACACGGAGGAGAGATGGGTTTGCTTTAAGAGCATATTAAATAAGGGCATTAGCCAATGCATCCCATTGGGTAATAAATTTAAAAGAGTGAACAAAAGTCCTGGATGGCTTAACTCCAATGTAAAAATGCATATAAAAGCAAAGGGGAAGGCCTTAAAAAAATACAAGGTTGAGGGATCATCATCAGCATTCAGACTTTATAAAGAATGCAACAAGAAATGTAAGGGTGCAATTAGGGCTGCTTGGATAGAACACGAAAGACGCATAGCGGAGGAGAGCAAAAAAAATCCCAAGAAATTCTTTAAGTATGTAAACAGTAAAAAAGGGAGGACAGACCATATTGGCCCCATAAAGAATGATAAAGGACATCTGGTTACAAAGGATGGGGAGATGGCGAAGATATTGAATTTATTCTTCTCCTCAGTCTTCACGAGGGAATCGGGGGACTTCAGTAACCAAAACTGCAGTGTTTATCCTTATGACACATCACAGGAAGCACCTCCACGGTTAACAGAGGACAGAAAAAAATTTGACTTGGGAAACATTAATAAATCACCGGGACCAGATGGCTTGCATCCGAGGGCACTTGGGGAACTCAGTCAAGTAATTGCCAGACCATTGTTCCTAATTTTTAGGGATGAGCCTAGCACCCCCCGGTTTGGTTCGCAGCAAAACATGCAAAAAGTTTGTTCGAACACCATTAAAGTCTATGGGACACGAACGTGAAAAATAAAAAGTGCTAATATTAAAGGCTTATATGCAAGTTATTGCCATAAAAAGTGTTTGGGGACCCGGGTCCTGCACCAGGGGACATGTATCAATGCAAAAAAAAAGTTTTAAAAACGTTTTTTCGGTAGCAGTGATTTTAAGAATGCTTAAAGTGAAACAAAAATTAAATATTCCTTTAAATATCATGCCTGGGGGGTGTCTATAGTATGCCTGTAAAGTGGCGCAGTTTTCCAGTGTTTAGAACAAGCAAAATTACATTTCTAAAGGAAAAAGTCATCTAAAACTGCTTGCGGCTGTAATGAATTGTCAGGTCTCGGCAAGATAGATAAAAATCATTAATAAAAACAGCATGGGTCCCCCCCCCAGCCTATTACCAGGCTCTTTGGGTCCGGTATGGATATTAAGGGGGACCCACACCCAAATTTAAAAAAAATGGTGTGGGGGGGCCCCCGGGCATTATATATTCTCTGAACAGAAGTATAAATACTATACAGTCTGCCCTATATACTCTGCAGAAAATTGGGCCTTAGGTGTTGGTGGTACCATAACACTGTAACCCCTCACAGATACTCTTGGTGGGTGCAGGAATGGGCCCTGCTGTGAAATATTAGATCAAAAATTGTAATTACAATACAGAGCAGCCATAGTGCAGTTGCTACTACTTTTCTGATGGTGTACACAGCACACAATACAGTTTAGTGCGGTGTTGCAAAACAAAATATACATCATGTCCGGAAGGCCAAGGAGAGGCAGATGCTCACAGGCCACTAAAAGAGGGCAAGCAGGCTCTGTGTCTACAGTCAACAGTGCTGGTCGTGGATATGGTGCAGCCTCTACAGGTGGCCGTGGGGCACGCTTGTCCTATTTCTCTGCCACTTGGACACCACATGCTTGACCAGACATATGACGACTTCCCATGCAGTCTGTTTCCCGTATACTATATTTGAGATTTAATATCTCTCAGATATGATTTGAGTTAAATGAGAGTTCTTTGACCATGAGTGAAAGCTTTAACACAATAACAACTTTTATTGGTGAGTAGTTGAAAGTCTATCTAATACACAACCATCTATCTATAGTCTACACCAAGGGAGAAAATATTAGGGTATAATAAGAGAATTACATGGAATACAAGGAATACAGAGTATACTCCTTAAAACAATAATCTACAAACATATTTAGTTACAAGTAAAATGCAGGCCTTTCCCATAATTACCCTTTGCACCAAGGTTCCATTCTGATGGCTGCTCTCCCATAAAAGTGTGTTTCCCTCCCATCTAGTCTGTGTATATAATTACAGGCTGATGCCTCATTGGTTGGCATAGCGTGGCTTTGATTGGTGAGCTTCCCTATTCCTGGTTAAGGACTGGCTACATCTCCAATCCCTATACTTTGCATAAGTCAGCCCCTTTAATGCAAATTCTTGTGACTATTCTGAGCAGGAGATTACCTTGAATTTTCCCAGAAAGTTAAATATTGATTACGGGTTGGCCTCCCTTCATTGCATATCCCAGCATGGGATCCTTTTGAAGTGAGTATGTGTAAAACAATGAGGTTTGGATCCTATTGTTTGTATACACAAGCCTAGGCACCGACTTGTCTGGTCTACCGAAGATTTCTGTGGAGATAATATGTTCTACCCTACATAGATACAAGCTAAATGAAATATATTCATAATTACAATATTTTACAGCTATTAATGGAGATTTCACATAAACTCATAAGGCAACAAGTCCGTTGGCAACAGCACTTGAAAGACCCACACCAAAGAAAAAGGCGGACTTCTCCTTGCTCCTCATCCTACTATACCTCCAGTCCTCTCAAAAACCTGCACTGAGAGGAATGAAGGTATAGCAATAGGTGTCCCAAGTACTTGCAGCCGATCTGCTAGCAGTACACCACCATCTGATTTTAGCAGGCAAATTTCCCTACCCCAGTTGCTGAACCGTAAAAAGAAATTCGATCCCAGCCATCCGCATGCTCAGCGTCTGAATGCTAGCTTGGCGAAATTGCTAGAACTGCAACTGCTGCCTTTTCAGTTGGTAGACTCTACCCCCTTTCGTGAATTTGTGGAATGTGCTGTACCTCAGTTGCAGGTTCCAAAATGCCATTTCTTTTCACAGAAGGCCATTTCGGCTCTCTACCGGCATGTGGAAGGCAATGTCTTGGTCTCATTGAACAAAGAGAAGCACACCGCTCCAGGCAAAATCAGGTGCAGGACGGATCACAGGTGCAGACTTCGGCTCACCACCGTGGAAGACTAACAAAACAAGGAATTGGACGCACACTGGAACTCCAAATTATCTCAATGTCATCTTTATTGTCAAAAGTTTTAGACAGATACAGGCAATGGTAGACGTTTCACAAGCGATAGCTTGCTTGTTCACAACCAATGTAACACTAAACAGGCAGGCCTTTTAAGGGAGTCCACCCAAATTGGGATACACCCAAAAACACACCCTGGCTCTAATAGTGCCACATGCAAACAACATTTCAACCAACATTTTAAAAACATTGCAACGTTTAAAACGCATACATATGTCTAAACAAATGCACACAAAAACAGTAACAGTCATAATAAAAATATATATGTAAGCTTGCGGTCATTTATCCAAAATTAAATCACAAGCAAATCATGAAAAAGGTGAAAAGAAAAGGACAATAGAGCCTAGAAAAAAGACACAAGTGTCCAAATCCAGGCTTATAAATGCCCAAAAAGGGTTAACCAAAAACACACCTGTTCATTGAATACATGAATGCAAAATGTCTATGCACACATTATGAACTCCGACAAAGGAGGTTTGGTGGTAGTAATGGAGGTGTGAGGCTGAGAGACAGGTGTCTGATCGTGACGCATACTCTAGACCAAGGGTCTTCAAACTATGGCCCTCCAGTTCAAGAACTACAATTTCTATCATGCCTAGCCATGTCTGTGAATGTCAGAGTTTTACAATGCCTCATGAGATGTGCAGTTCCGCAACAGCTGGAGGGCCGTAGTTTGAGGATCCCTGCTCTAGACTCACTGGTGATCCCACCAAAAAATACAAAATGCTGTTGACCAACCTCGTGAATGAAGGGGTGTCTCTGGGTGTCTTTGATAAAAAAAATGACAGCCAATTTAATTCCGGAATACCCGATATCCCCGATTTTTTTTTTTTTTTTTTTTTTCACCATCTCCCAAAAACTCATAAGGGGTTAAATCCGCTGCATGGAAGGCCCATTATTGCAGAGATTGGATCCCTTAATGAGAGATTGGGAGAATGGTCAGACAGCGTCCTGCAGTCTCCCCAGCTATCTCAAGGATACTAACATCTGAGTATTGTCCAGGACATGACATATCACTGTGGGTCACATGTGATGTCTCGAGTTTATTTTCCTGCATTCCACATGAGAAAGCTCTGGAGGTCATAGTGTTCTATTTGGAACGAGTCACACAGTATACTATTGAGCATAGACTTTTTGTTTTAGATGTCCTACAATATCTCTTGACACATAATTTTTTCACTTTCAATGGAGACTGGCTCCTCCAGAGATGTGGAGCAGCCATGGGAGCCAAGTTCTCACCATCATTGGCTAACCTGTATATGGGTTGTGGGAATGCCGTCACATATATGGTGTTGACAATCCTTTTAGGTCATCGATTAAACTATTCTATCGCTACATAAATGACCTTATTTTTATTACAGACGGAGAACTTGGCTCCCTAGAGCTGTTTCTACAACACCTCAATTCAGATGACAGAAATTTACAGTTTACAGGACAGTGTAATTCAAAGGATATTGATTTTTTGGACATACATCTGTGTGGCTTTGAAAATGGCATTCACACCAGTTTGTTCATGAAACCCATGTCTGGCAATACTTTGCTAATGGCTCAGTCGGGCCACCCCAAACATACCTTCAGGGGTATCCCTGTTGGCCAGTTTTTGAGAATCCGCAGATTGTGCAATGACCAATCATCTTATGAGAAAGAAGCAAGAGCTCTTTACTCGCGGTTTTTACAGAGTGGATATTCCAAATATATGTTAGAGCCTGTGCAATTGCGGATTCCAAAGACAGGTCAGAACTTTTCAGCCAATCCAAATATGGAACAAAAGATAAACAGAAAAAACAATTTTTCAACAAAGAGAGACCCACTTTGAGCACATCCTATAGTAGGGAATTTAATGAGATCAAAACCAGTGTACATCGATATTTGCCTATACTTATTGAAGCTAGTGTATGCGCAGACCTACTTTGGGTAATTCTTTGTCCCCTAGTTTGTTTTATCCTGCCACCTTGAGGTCCACCACTTGGTTGCACTTCAAAGGAAATTATGGTTGCGGTGTGACTGGATGTTCGTGTTGCAAGCACATCATTAAGGGGGATTTAATACGATCCTTCTCTAATAAATAAATATATATATATATATATATATATATATATATATATAGAAAAAAGTCCAAGAGGTTGCTGCACTTAAAAACTTTGCTTTATTTCACAATATCTTCAGGAGAGATTTACAAAGCAAGTATAATCCTTTCAAGCAGTATCAAAGGCAACAAATGCCTACACAGTTTCAGACATGAGTAGATTCAGATATGGATGGATGGATTACGTTTCGGGCTAGTCAGCTTACGCCCTTCCTGAGATCCATTGAAGCACATCTGAAGGTTTCATTCCAATCATTCATTTAAATACAGGTTTAGTGAAGTACTTCACATATGGAATCAATATGGCTAATTTGTTCAAATCGCATACCATTTAACATCTATATATGCATATGTTTATCTATAACACGCCATTAAAGCAAGGATAAGCAGCAGGTGTCAAATCTCTCAATCTCCTCACTCGCATTTTAATATATTCAGAATACCTATAAAAATGCAGGGAAATGGTACATTCATGAGTAAAAACAAAAAGATATCCCCATCATAAAGTTATTTTATCTGGCTACATTTAAATGCTTATTCCAACAATTAAACAAATAAATAAAGATCCAAATCAACATTTAAGCCTTATGGAGCAATAGTATTTAAAAAATGTATCCAGTATACTTCTCTTTTTCTTAGAATCAATTCACGGTTGCCCCCTCTCCTATTTTTCTCAATACCTTCTGGGACAATATATTTTAATTGTGATACATTGTGGCCAAATTCCAAAAAGTGTCTCGCCAACGGTAATTGGATTAGTTTATCTCGTATTGAGTATTTGTGTCTCGCTATCCTGTCTTTTATTTTTTGTGTAGTCTCCCCTACATAAACTAAACCGCACAAAATAAAAAAAATAAAAAAAGACAGGATAGCGAGACACAAATACTCAATACGAGATAAACTAACCCAATTAACGTTGGCGAGACACTTTTTGGAATTTGGCCACAATGTATCACAATTAAAATATATGGTCCTAGAAGGTATTGAGAAAAATAGGAGAGGGGGCAACCGTGAATTGATTCTAAGAAAAAGAGAAGTATACTGGATACATTTTTTAAATACTATTGCTCCATATGGCTTAAATGTTGATTTGGATCTTTATTTATTTGTTTAATTGTTGGAATAAGCATTTAAAAGTAGCCAGATAAAATAACTTTATGATGGGGATATCTTTTTGTTTTTACTCATGAGTGTACCATTTCCCTGCATTTTTATAGGTATTCTGAATATATTAAAATGCGAGTGAGGAGATTGAGGGATTTGACACCTGCTGCTTATCCTTGCTTTAATGGCATGTTATAGATAAACATATGCATATATAGATGTTAAATGGTATGCGATTTGAACTAATTAGCCATATTGATTCCATATGTGAAGTACTTCACTAAACCTGTATTTAAATGAATGATTGGAATGAAACCTTCAGATGTGCTTCAATGGATCTCAGGAAGGGTGTAAGCTGACTAGCCCGAAACGTAATCCATCCATCCATCCATATCTGAATCTACTCATGTCTGAAACTGTGTAGGCATTTGTTGCCTTTGATACTGCTTGAAAGGATTATACTTGCTTTGTAAATCTCTCCTGAAGATATTGTGAAATAAAGCAAAGAAGTTTTTAAATGCAGCAACCTCTTGGACTTTTTTCTATATACAAGGTCGGTGGGAAGACCTGATTGCTGGCACTAAACTGTAAGTAGAGTGCGGTTCTCCTCTACAAGAGAATATAGATAGATAGATAGATAGATTGATCTCAATTCCATATCTTTTTGCATTATTTTGTCACTGTTGCGATTTGCACATTCTGATGTTTATATTTTACACAGGAATCCATTGCTTTTGTTACAATGTTCCTTTTGACCTTATGTCCTTCGTAGATTTGACTTTTGATGGCTAGTTTTTCATCACCAGTCAGCTCTATGCGTTTTTCACATCAATAGTCTGATTACATTGAGGTTCAGTTTAGCTGAACAAAGTTTTGGTTCTGAACTTTTAATTCTCAATGAGATTTTGCTTTATACATCTATTTACATACACACCTATGAATGTTCATAATGTGTGCATAGACATTTTGCATTCATGTATTCAATGAACAGGTATGTTTTTGGTTAACCGTTTTTGGCATTTATAACCCTGGATTTGGACACTTGTGTCTTTTTTTCTAGGCTTTATTGTCCTTTTCTTTACTTTTCTCCTTTTTTCATGATTTTCTTGTGATTTAATTTCGGATAAATGACCACAAGCTTACATATATTTTTATTAAGACTGTTACTGTTTTTGTGTGCATTTCTATAGACATATGTATGCGTTTTAAACGTTGCAATGTTTTTAAAATGTTGGCTGAAATGTTTGTATGTGGCACTATTAGAGCCAGGTGTGTTTTTGGGTGTATCCCAATTTGGGTGGACTCCCTTAAAAGACCTGCCTGTTTAGTGTTACATTGGTTGTGAACAAGCAAGCTATCGCTTGTGAAACGTCTACCATTGCCTGTATCTGTCTGACCCTTTTGACAATAAAGATGACATTGAGATAATTTGGAGCGCCAGTGTGCGACCAATTCATTGTTTGTTTTTTTTAAAGGTGTATATTACCGCTGACTCATGGTCTAGCAGGCATGGGCAGGGACGTTACCTTTCCTTCACGGTGCACTGGGCAACTGCTGGCAGCTGGGAAGGATGCAGAACAGGGTTCGGTATTGTTGGAGCTTGTTCCGCCACAACGCCTCCAAAATGCTAGTGGTGATTCTGCGACAGCTCTCTCCTCCACTCCCTCCTCTTCTTCTTCCTCTATGGCCTCTTCTGCAGATTTGTCCTCTGAACCAGCTCCATAAGCGTTCAAGGGGCTACGCAAGCACTCAGGCAAAAAGATGCCATGCAGTCCTTGAGTTGGTCTGCTTAGGGGACAGGAGCTACAGTGGGGTAGAGATTCTGTCAGCTCTGCAGGGGCAGGGTCAGAGGTGGTTGACGACATGCCAGCTTCAGCCAGGAATGGGGAATGGTTGTATGCGACTATGGCACCAACCTTCTCTCCGCCCTCCGACAGGGACACTTGACCCATGTTCCATGTTTGGCACACGTCCTGAATTTGGTGGTGCAGCGGTTCTATAGCAGGTACCCAGGCTTACAAGATCTCCTGAGGCAGGCCACAAAAGTCTGGGGTCATTTCCCCCAGTCATACAATGCCAGTGCTCTGCTGGCTGTCATTCAAAGGGAATGCAACCTGTCCACCAACCGCCTCATTTGTGACATGCCCACCAGGTCAAGCTCAATGTTGACAATGCTGCAACACCTGCACACGCAGCAGAGGGCCATAAATGAGTACCTGTGTGAGTATGGCACCAGGACAGGATCAGGGGAGTTTGGCTGCTTTTCACCACACCAGTGGCTACTGATCAAGGATGCATGCACTGTCCTGTCACCATTTGAGGAGGCCACGAGGATGGTGAGCAGCGACAATGCATGCATCAGTGATACTGTCCCTCCTTGTCTTCCTGTTGGAGCACACGCTTCATGGAATAATGGACAGAGCACTTGTGGCTGAACAGTGGGAGGAAGAGGAGAACTTCCTTACCTCTCAAGGCCCCCTTTATCCAGATAGTATTCCTGTGGGCCCACCAAAACACACAGGAAGAAGAGGAGGAGGGTTGGGTCAGCATGGACGTGGAGGATAACACTCAGCAGCAGTCTTCAAGGGATGGTTTTTTAGCCCTCAGAAACCCGAGGAGTTGTACGTTGCTGGGAGGAGGTTGTTACGGATCATGTGAACCTTAGTGACCCAGAGGACTCAGAATCGAATGCCTCTGCAAACTTACGCTGCATGGCCTCCCTGATTCTGCAAAGCCTGCAAAAGTACCCTAGGATTCGTGGTATCAAGGAGAGGGATCATTACTAGCTGACAACCCTTCTTGATCCACTTTAAAAGGGTAAGGTAGCAGAACTCACACTGACTTCACAAAGGGAGCAGAGGATGAAACATCTTCAGGAGGCCTTGAAGAAAGGTTTGTGCAATGCATTTCCAGACCCTGGGAGGTTACGATTTCCTGGTGCTGGATAACGTGTTGCTGAGGCTTCGTTCAGTCAGAGGAAGAGCGGTGGAGAAGGTGGCCTGCTGACTGATGCCTTTAGACAATTTTTCAGCCCTCAGTGCCAAGGTCTGATCGGTTCAAGCAACCATCGCCAGCGTCTGCATTACATGGTGCAGAATATCTAGGGGCAAGAGCAGACTTGGAGACCATTCCAGCAGAGCATCCACTGGGTTACTGGGTCTTGAGGATGGACCACTGGCCAGAACTAGCTCAATATGCAATTGAGCTACTGGCCTGTCCTACATCCAGTGTTCTATCTGAACGCACATTCAGTGCTACTGGAGAGTTTGTAATGGATCATAGAGTGCGCCTTTCCACAGACTCCATTGATAGTGTTGGATCAGCAGCTATCAAGCACCTGATGCTGATGTAACTGATTTTTCTATGGATGTGGGATCCCTTGAAGTCTGCCTATACTGAGTGACTATCCTATTCCTCCTCAATCTTGATGATGCTAGCTTCCAACAATATTTTTGGTTTAGGGCACCACCATCACTGCCTAAGGCCCAATTTTTCTGTCCCTGTTTAACAGGGGCATGTAATTACAATTTTTGATCTAATATTTCACAGCAGGGCCTGTTCCTGCGCCCAACAAGAGTATCTGTGAGGGATTACAGTGTTGTGGCACCACCACCATCAAAGGCCCAATTTTTCAGCCCCAGCAGCAGAAAAAAAGGACAAGCGTGCCCCACGGCCACCTGCAGAGGATGCACCATGTCCACGACCAGCACTGTTAACTGTAGACACAGAGCCTGCTTGCCCTCTTTTAGTGGCCTGTGAGCATCTGCATCTCTTTGTTGGCCTTCCAGACATGATGGGGGTTTTGTTTTGCGACACCACACTACACTGTATTGTGTACTGTGTACACCACCAGAAAAGTAGTATCAACTGTACTACGGCTGCACTGTATTGTGTTGTGAATGCACTGTACATATAGGCTATACTGGATGCTGCAGTGTGTGTGTGTGTGTGTGTGTGAATGTACAACACTGAAGAAATTACACTTTGCTACAATGTAAAGTAGTGAGTGTACAGCTTGTATAACAGTGTAAATTTACTGTCCCCTCAAAATAACTCAACACACAGCCATTAATGTCTAAACCGCTGGCAAAAAAGTAAGTACACTAAGTGAAAATGTCCAAATTGGGCCCAATTAACCATTTTCCCTCACCGGTGTCATGTGACTCTTTAGTGTTACAAGGTCTCAGGTGTGAATGGGGAGCAGGTGTGTTAAATTTGATCTTATCTCTCTCACTCTCTCATACTAGTCACTGGAAGTTCAACATGGTACCTCATGGCAAAGAACTCTCTGAGGATCTGAAAAAAAAGAATTGTTGCTCTACATGTACATGGCCTAGGCTATAGGAAGATTGCCAAAACCCTGAAACTGAGCTACAGCACTGTGGCCACGACCATACAGGGGTTTAACAGGACAGGTTCCACTCAGAACAGGGCTCGTCATGGTCAACTAAAGAAGTTGAGTGCACGTGCTCAGCATCATATCCACAGGTTGCCTTTGGGAAATAGATGTATGAGTGCTGCCAGCATTACTGCACAGGTGGAAGGGGTGGGGGGCCAGCCTGTCAGTGCTCATACCATACACCGTATACTGCATCAAATTGGTCTGCATGGCTGTCGTCCCAGAAGGAAGCCTCTTCTAAAGATGATGCACAAGAAAGCCCGCAGTTTGCTGAAGACAAGCAGACTAAGGACATGGATTACTGGAACCATGTCCTGTGGTCTGTTGAGACCAAGATAAACTTATTTGGTTCAGATGGTGTCAGGCGTGTCTGGCGGCAAACAGGTGAGGAGTACAAAGACAAGTGTGTTTTGCCTACAGTCAAGCATGGTGGTGGGAGTGTCATGGTCTGTGGCTACATGAGTGCTGCCAGCACTGGGGAGCTACAGTTCATTGAGGGAACCATGAATGCCAACATGTAATGTGACATACTGAAGTAGAGAATGATCCCCTCCCTTCGGAGACTGGGCCGCAGGGCAGTATTTCAAGATGATAACGTCCTCAAACACACCTCCAAGACGACCACTGCCTTGCTAAAGAAGCTGAAAGCTTAAGGTAATGGACTGGCCAAGCATGTCTCCAGACCTAAACACTATTGAGCATCTGTGGGGTATCTTGAAACGAGCGCAAGGTCTCTAACATCCACCAGCTCTGTGATGTCGTCATGGAGGAGTGAAAGAGGACTCCAGCGGTAACCTGTGAAGCTCTGGTGAACTCCATGCCCAAGAGGCTGCAAAATAATGGTGGCCACACAAAATATTGACACTTTGGGCCCAATTTGGACATTTTCACTTAGCGGTGTACTCACTTTTGTTGCCAGCGGTTTAGACATTAATGGCTGTGTGTTCAGTTATTTTGAGGGGACATCAAATTTACACTGTTATACAAGCTGTACACTCACTGCTTTACATTGTAGCAAAGTTTCATTTCTTCAGTTTTGTCACATAAAAATATACAATAAAATATTTACAAAAATGTGATGGATGTACTCAATTTTGTGAGATACTGGGGGTTATTTACAAAAGGCAAATCCACTTTGCACTACAAGTGCACTTGGAAGTGCAGTTGCTGTAAATCCGAGGGGGACATACAAGGAAAATAGAAAACAGCATTTTATCTTGCACATGATTGGATGATAAAATCAGCAGAGCTTCTCCTCATTTCAGATCTACCCCTCAGATTTACAGCGACTGCACTTCCAAGTACACTTGTAGTGCAAAGTGGATTTGCCTTTTGTAAATAACCCCCACTGTGTGTATATATATAATATATATATCAAATACACCGCCTAAAGTATATTAGAAATAGTACACGTGTGGGGGCGATGGGCGGTAGCTCCCCCTTCTCCTCCCTCCTCCCCCTAGGCCAATTGGAAAGCTTCTCCTTTTGGCCAATCAGGAAATGGGTCTCACGACCCACTTCCTGATTGGCTGGGAGGAGAATCAGCGTGACAATAGCTTATATTCATTCGCTATTGTCACACAACTAGGTGGGCTTGGGGATCAGTGCTCTGCGCCCCGAGCCCTCCCTTTTTTTGAAGCCTATTAGAGCCTCAGGCTCTTATCACATGCGTCATAAAAAAACATGATTGGAATCCATGTGTCCGGCGCCCCGCATGTAGATTAGGGAGCCGAATACGTGGATTTGGGGGGGGGGGGGGTGGCGCTGTGCGCCCCTAATGGACAGGCCGCAACTGACTTCACTGCTTCTATAGTAAACTTTGGGGATGAATTACTCAACAGTGGCTGTAACAATAGAGATCACTTTGGCTTCATTCACACTTACGACGTTAGGGGAATGCATGCAAAATCACATGCTTTTCTGCAAAGCACAAAAACGTGCTGCTCTTTTTCAGATTCCAGCAGTGCCTTACGAATGGTACTGCTGTACCATGCATTTTGGTGTGGGGAAATTTTTAAAGATTTTGTGTGTTCCTCGTGCATAAGGCAGACAATTTATGGGCTGCCCTAAACATGATACAAGGGAATGTGCAAAAAAGTGTGCACTTTCAGTCTCACATCCATAGTGTGAATGGAGCTTATTATTAGGTATTATTTTAAAGTCGCACTGAGGACCCACTAAGAAACAGAGAAGGCAGGCTTTTCTTGGAGAAGAGACATGCACTGTCTTTTCTGCCATAAAACGCACCTACCTGCCTGCTCTTCTCTGCCACTGTAAATTGAGCTGCACATGCACAGCTAAGTTTACAGTGCCGGGCCTGTCTGAGTGCTGGGATGACTAGCTCCTGTGCATGCGCAGGAGTTTCATCATCCCCCACTGACCAATTAAGAGGCCAGAAGACCAACATTCAGAAGAACATTCCAGCGCCATAATGGGACCGTTTGACAAGTAGGTAAGTATTCACTCTTTAGTATGGCTTTAAACCTTGTTTACTGCTTGTTAAAAATATGTTAATATTTGAATGCCCATAGCTTGGCCACTGTTCTACTTTAACTTTCATATACACCTATGGCAACATTTACAATTGTCAAAATATGGCAGTAGGAGTGAGAAGTTGGCAAATGAGCACATTAAATGAAATGTTTAAGTAGAGAAAAGCAACCATCTCATGGCATACTATAAAAGCTGCAGGGACATTAGAAAACGTAATTGTATATTCTTATTCATTTCTTTCCCGTGGGTAATGTCAGAGGTTGTTGGGTTAACATGCTTAAGCAGACAGCATAAAAGGATTGCTCAGGAAACTTTAAAGTAGCATCTAGAGCAGGGGTCTTCAAACTGCGGCCCTCCAGGTGTTCAGGAATGATTGGAATCCATGTGTCCGGCGCCCCGCATGTAGACTAGGGAGCCGAACACGTGGATGGGGATGCCTAGTCATGTCTGTGAATGTCAGAGTTTTACAATGCCTCATGGGATGTGTAGTTCTGCAACAGCTGGAGGGCCGTAGTTTGAGGATCCCTGACCTAGAGGATGCTGGTAAAATGTTTTCTCATTGACTTTGGAGACTTCCCGGAGGAGCAATTAGCCAATCACAGAAACAGAAAATTAGATTTCTAGGCCATTCTGTGCACAAAAAGTGACCCTATAATTTTTAATAAAACAACAGTTGAATTTCAACAGTTTTAAAAAATCTTGTAATAGCCTAAAATGATCTGAATTGGGTACTTTACCAATAAAATTACATTACAAAATGGCTTGTTTAGTAATATAATATGTTATTTCAATATTTAAAATCAGTTCTCCTTCAATTTCTTACTAAAGTTTTCCCTGAAATATTTTGGTATCTGTACCCAGTACATAAAAAACGCATTTGCATTAACGTCGTTATCTATTATTTCTGTCTACTTTTTTAGATGTTTTTGGAAGAGTAACAGATGATGATTTGGAAGATCTGGCACGTCTTTTAAAACGCTTGTATAACAGCAAATTCTTTCAGAATATATTCCCACTTGGTAAAGAAATTGACATCATATTTGATTTGGAAACAACTTTTACTGATCCTTTACTGTGGAAAAAAGATATACTCAATCAGAGAAAGGAACAAATTACATTGGAGGATTTACTACACAGACTTGAAAGTCCATGCATCATCGAGGGAGAAGCTGGCAAAGGGAAGACCACAATACTAAAGAGGATTGCTTATCTCTGGGCATCTGGAAAGTGTGAATCTCTTATACAATACAAGCTTGTGTTCTTTATCACTTTGCGTAGTATGAGTGTAAACCTTTATGAGACAATGTGTGACCAGCTTTTTCCTGTTACTTCTAACTGGAACAAACAAGAGTTCATGCATAAAATCTGGAACCTTGGGCCAAATGTTTTATTTTTATTGGATGGCTATGATGAATTCAGCTGTGAGAGCTGTGCAGAAGTGGATGATCTCATAAAACATAACTATAAATTTGGCAGCACTGCCATTGTTACCACAAGAACAGAATCTCTCAAAGAAGTCAGACATTGTGCTTCTCTGATTGTGGAAACCAGTGATTTTACCATCGAAAGTGCAAAAAAACTTATTTCAAATGTCTTGCAAGAAGAAGACTCCACAGCCCTATTGCAGCAGTTGGATGAGACAGATTTCATGAAAAATCTAATGAAGACACCACTTTTTGTAGTAATAGCCTGTGCCCTTCGAATGGGGGAGTATGAATTTCACATGAACACTCAAACAACTCTTTTCTGTACTCTATACAACTTGATGATTGAAAGGAGTCATTACAAGTTGAGAGATGTAGATATAAGCATCATAGAACAAAATATTACCTTCTGTGGAAACCTGGCTCTTAAAGGACTGTTTGCACACAAATTTGAATTTAGAAAAGAACATTTGGGCAGTATTGTAGAGGATATCCTGCTTAAAATCGGACTTTTAAATATGTATGGGGCTCAAAAACCCAAGCCTATATACAGATTTTTTCATACATCATTCCAAGAATACACTGCTGGAAAGAGACTTGCTCAACTTTTGTCATCAGAAGACACGTCCAGTGCTGAGCAAGGAGAATGCTACCTAAATAATATACAGACAGTAAATGATGTCACTAATAGGTACAAAAATCTGCTCTTTTACACGTGTGGGTCATCCAGAACTGCTACACAGAAAGTTATAAATCACATTAGAAATGTGTGCAAAGATGACATAAGTGATCAGAGCACTGACTTTGTGGACTTTGGCATTAACCTTTTTTATGAAAGTGCAACCAAAACGGAACTGAGTAGGGAATTTGAATTCCTCTTTTTTGGAAGAACATTGCACATTAACACATATAATATAGCCGCCCATCATGTTGATTTTTTTGAATACTTACCAAGCTGCTTAAGTGTCCTTCAACTAGTCAAGTTAGATTTATTTGGTTCACATAGTGTTGGATCAAATATAGATAAAAAGGACATCTCTAATGAAGGAGGACTAATGGAGAATAAACCAAAGACATACATTTCTGAAAAGGTTGTCAAGTTGTTTTTTGATTGGACCCAAGCTTTGCAGACTCTGGAGGTCACACTGAAAAACTTTGATCAGCTTAACAAGCATGACATAAAATGCCTTGGAAAGATATGCTGCTGTGCTGACCATCTAAGGCTCAATATTTGCTGCAGCATAGGAATCACTGGAAGCCTTGCAAAAATTGTGGAATACTGCAAAAGAATGCAGGATCTGATTATAGACCGCACGCCTCTGAGTACTGATGATGAGACAAGAATTGTGGAGATGACAAATCTGAAAATATTAAGCATTTCTAATATTAATCGACAAGAGGGTGGTAAACAAAAATTCACAATTACATTACATAAAAAAAAAAAAAAAAAAAAAAAAAAACTAAAATACTAAGGGTGCTTTCACACTGAGGCATCGGCAATGTCGGCGGTAAAGCGCCGCTATTTTTAGCGGCACTTTACCGTCGTTTTAGCGGTGCTATTCAGGCTGGTAGCGGGGTTCATTTAACCCCCGCTAGGGGGCGGAAAAAGCGTTCAAATCGCCGCAAAGGCGCTTTGCCGTTGGTTCGACGGCGCTGCCTCATTGATTTCAATGGGCAGGGGCACTTTAGTAGCACTTTAGTAGCACTTTAGTAGCGGTGCAAACCGCTACTACGGTGCTGCAAAGATGCTGCTTGCAGGACTTTTTTTTACCATCCTGCAAGCGCACCGTTCCAGTGTGAAAGCACTCGGGCTTAGAGAAAACTGGTTGCAATGCCTATAGTAAAAAATATTTCCATTACCATTTGTTAACCAACAGTAAAGGATTGTTGACCAGGAATAAAATAGACGACCGAGGCAACAAGAACTTTTCTCTATTGTTCATTGAGGGGCACAGCGCTGTAGATTCTATACCATTGGTTATGTTGCCACCTACAGAAAAATTGGTAAATAAGTAAAGGGGCAGCCCCATGCAGACTAGATCTTCACTCCTGCTAAACAAGCTTAATTGAACTTAGTATCCTAAAGAGTCGGGGCATTATTCTCCAGCTGTGCTGGATCCAGACTTTTCAAGGGGATTTTGCTGATACTGGTAGTTTCAGGTTGGATATCTATAATTCCGGAAGTTCCTCTATTAATCTAATGAGCACAGGTTTTCCCAATTTTCTCAAATATTTGTTGTATTTTTATGACAGCCTTGTCCATACAGTCGCATACCTGGAGGTTAATTCTATAGAATCGGGCTCTGTTTTCATGTGTCATGGCGAATCACAATGTCGGTGGATTCAGTGCAGTGACAACTAGTGCACAGTCTGACTGCTCCAGTATCCCCCAAAAACAGTGCAGTAGTCATTCATCCATGAATACCCCACTTGTTTGTGCACAGATTTAGTGGTTTCCAGTGCAAATCAGTGGTATCCAGCTTCATTTTTAGGATTGACCCCTGGCAGGTATCGTGTATTCACCTGGGGTGTGAAGTCTAAACCTGGCCATAAACTAGTAGATATTCTAACAAATATTAATACGAACGTTAGTACAAACATTTTCTTCAGTACATTAGATGACTTGGTTTGCTTGTAACATTTAAATTTGGGGAGAATGGACTTTCCCAAATAAACTACAATCACTTTGTAGATGGATCAAAATTCGACCAGTTCAGTAGGGATTGGCCAACTTTCAATCTTTGTGTGAACCTCCCTGTTTGCCAGAAGTCAATCATTAGATTGATTTTTGTCAAATGGCTACACTGGAAAATGTTTATGGATCAGCAGCTGCAGCCACCATCAGAGTATTCTCACAGTTCAACTATCAGAATACAATGTTGCAGACTAGAGGATTCCTCAACCCTCCTCACTTGTGCCCCTTTTTTTCATTCAGCATTCTTTTAATGCTCTAAAGAATTTTGTCAAGCTATAAAGGGTTTGCTATCCCAAAGAATAATTTTTCAAGTTTCAGTGGTTTGAGGGCGTTTGTTCAAACTCTTCTAGAGCCTTATAGAATCTTTCTATGAGCTCATTAAGGTGACAGTCCTTTACAATGTCCTTGTACCGCTGACCAAAGACTTGAGGGAAAAAACGGAAAATTTATTATCAAATACTTACCGTGATTTTCCTTTCCTGATGGATTCCATGGCAGCCTACGTGTGGGTTAACCCCGCCTCCTCTCCAATGCTATAGGAACCCACTCCCATAAAATTGAGCTCACCGCGAGAGACTGCGTTCCATAATTAGCCATCTCTTGACCAATGGGTGGGACCTCCGTCTGCCATGAAGTCCATCAGGAAAGGAAAATTACGGTAAGTATTTGATAATAAATTTTCAGTTTCTCTGACAGACTCCATGGCAGCCTACGTGTGGGAAATAACTAGCCAGTCCACGCGGGTGGGTATGCTGATTAAAGAAAATTTAATTGAACCCATCAACCGACAGGATTCTTAAACCAAAGTTCACAGAAGATAGAGAAGCAGGCTCTATGCAGTAATGTGACATAAAGGTATTAATGGAGGCCCATGAGGCCGCTTTGCAGATGATGCCTGGAGCCACATGCCGGGCTGCTGCCCACAAAGCCACCATACCCCTGGTGAAATGTGCTGTCACCTCTGGAGGAGCCAAGCCCTTAGCCCTATAAGCCTGTTGAATGGACTGGACGATTCAGGCCTCAATCGTTCTGGTCGAAGCTCGCTTCCCTTTGTTACAGCCAGAGTTCAAGATAAACCGGTAGTCAGAGCGTCTAAAGGAGGAAGTAACTTGCAGGTATTTCCTCAGTAATTTGCCTACATCCAGAGGATGAGCTTCGGTGGACCCCTGGGCCCTAAATGTAGGTAGGACAATTTCTCGGTTTTCATGGAACACTGAGGTGACTTTCGGGTTTGAACCGAGCATAGGGATAAGGACCACCCGGTCCGGGAAGAAGGTCAGAAATGGTTCTTCATGACCCAAGGATCCAATCTCAGAAACCCTTTTGGCCGAAGTGACAGCAACTAGGAAGGCAACTTTTGCAGAAAGATCCTTGACAGAAAGCAGAGCTGATCCTGAGGTACTGGAGTCAGACAGTGAGTCAAGAACAAGGGGAAGATCCCATTTGGGGAATCTTGGTCTTCTTTGGGGCCTGAGTCTTGTCGCCTCATGGAAGAACTGCCGGATTAGAGGATGAACGGCCCATGATATTCCGGAGAAGGCCGACAAGGCCGAGACTTGGACCCTTAGGGAGCTGATGGATAGAGACAGATCTAGGCAGGATTGGAGGAAACTTAGGATATCCTAAACTCCTGGATCTCTGAATGATCTGCCTATAGAGGATGAGAATTCAGCGAACTTGGCCCATATTCTCCTATAAACCTTATTGGTACTCACCTTCTCGAGCTCATGAGGATGGAAATCAATCTTTCCCTCTCAAAAACCAGACCATCAGTCTCAACATCACCGGAAAAGGACTGCCCCTGAGAGAGAAGGTCCGGCCTGGAAAGGAGAGGCACCAGGTCCCGGAAGCTGAGCTGAATCAGGAGGGGAGACCATGGCCTGTTTGGCCAGTAAGGTGCTATCACCTGTAAAACCATAAAGAAAAATACTGCGCTATCCCTTAAGTGAAAAATATTCCACACATGTGTTCAGTGAAAGGACAAAGCAAAAAAAGACCAAAAATAACAACAAAATGCTGCTACAACCTTAAATGTGAGACATCCCCCACCTTATTAACTGTACAAATAATAGGCTGCGCTGCTAATAAATGAACGTGATCATGATTGATACAACCAACTTAGTAACAATCAAGCATAAGCAAAATATTAAAAAATATTCAATAACTAAAAAATGTAAATCACATGCATGATGGTGAGTAAGAATTCAGTGATCAATACAATTATAATGAGTCCATATAATCAAAAAAATAGTCCTTGTGGGTACAAAAACTTAATGGATAGAGGGAGAAAGACACCCTTTCTTCAAGTGATGTATAGTGTGCAAGAAAAAACTGTCTCCCTAAGGAGCGTGATATTGTAGGGAGTTCCTCCACCTCAAGTAAGTAAGCCCCTTACCAGATCCAAAGATCTCCTGTCACAGAGATCATACACGCAAGTGGCTGTGTCCCCCAGCCACTGGGTCTCTGTCAGGATGTGTGTCACAAGTCACCTCTCCGGGAAGTCAGCCTAATGATGATGTTTCCGCTCCCAATCCATAGATAAACATAAAAAAGAATGCTCCATAGCGTAATACAGTTAAATGCTACTTTATTAAATAAAAGAAAGGCACTTACAAAGTGTGCAGTTTAAATTCGCCTCTAAAATCACAGATGCGCCGGCCGGCTTCAGCTGCTGCCCGTTCCTTCCGGGTTCAGCGTGGTGTGGTGGTGACGTCAGCACGCCGCTCCTCCCCTATCACCACCACTTCGACCGCTTCCGCTTGGAGTCTCCGAAGAAACTTGAAGATGATCGGGAGCGGGGGAAAGGCGTATGCCCTGTTGAAGTTCCACTGATCCGACAGAGCATCCACTCCAAAGGCCTGGCTGCAACGGCTCTAGTGTAATATTTCTTGATCTTGAAGTTGCAGGGGGGTGCAAATAGGTCCACTTCAGGATTGACTCCCAAGGACAGAATCTATTTGAACGTCTGCGCATTAAGAGGCCACTCATTGTTGTCTAACTGTGTGCAAGACAGGAAGTCCGCTTGGACGTTCTGAACTCCGGGGACGAAGACCGCTGAAATATTGGCCAAGTTTCTCTGAGCCCAGGACATGATGGGCTTGACTTCCTAGAAAAGGGTGGGGCTCCGGGTGCCTTTGCCTCTTCACATAGACCGCTGTGGTGTTGTCCATTTTCAGTAGAACTGACTCCCCTTTGAGGAGATGAGTGAAAGATTGGAGGACACACCAGGCTGCCCGTAGTTCCAGGACGTTTGAGCCCGGGTTGTGAAGACGGGCATCCCATTTGCCTTGAGCAAGATCTGACCTGCAAAAGGCTCCCCAACCAGCACCGCTGGCATCGGTCGTGACCATGACCAATGGGACAGGGGCAATGGAGTGACAGGTGAGCAGATTTCTGCGCTGGAGCCACCAGAAGAGGCTGTTCCTCATCACTGAGGATATGTGAATGGACTGATTGATGTCCCCTGAATTCCATTGTTGAAGGAACCCTGTTTGAAAAGGGCATAACCTCCACAGAGACCATTTAACCATGGAGGTCGTAGAGACCATCGTGCCGATAATTCTTGGGCACTGTGAGGCCTTTTAGGCGTGAGGAGCTCAGAGTCCGTGAGATTCTCTCTCGGATGATTGGGATCTTGTCCAGTGGGAGGGAGAGAGTCTGTGAGATTCTCTCTCGGATGATTGGGATCTTGTCCAGTGGGAGGGAGATGGTGCTTTCCACCGTGTCGAACTGGGCCCCTAAGTATACCAGACACTGGGCTGGTTACAGATGGCTTTTTCCCAAGTTTAGGAGCCACTTGAATTCGGACAGTGTGGAGATAACTTGCTCCCTGTGGATCAACAGCTGCTCTTTGTCCTGGAACAGTAACAGGAGGTCATCGAGATAGTGGTACAAGCGTATCCCTTTTGTTCTGATGAGGGTCACCACAGCCAGAAGAACTTTCAAAAAGACTCGGGGTGAGGTTGTCAGCCCGAAAGGGAGGCAGATGAACTGTAGATGTTCTTGCCTGACTGAACCGGAGGTATTTTTGGAATTCTTTTGGCACAGGCACATGAAAATAGGCATCTTTCAAATCGATTGAGATTAGCCAATTGCCTGGCTGCACTGCTTGTTGGATGGTAGACAAAGTCTCCATTTTGAATCTTTCGGATATTATAAACATGTTTAGGTAAGTTATGTCTATCACGGGGCGCCATGAACCGTTTTTTCTTCTGCACAAGGAAGAGAGGGGAGTATACCCCCTGAAACTCTTCGTCTTTCGGAACAGGCACCGCGACTCCCTAGTACTATCAGTGAATCCATGCAGGACAGTAACATCTGCTTCTTTTCTTCTGACCGTGGTAGCAAGGTGGAAATAAATCTGGGGGGAGGAGTACTGACGAAGGACCATGTGTGGAGACGGTCTTGATGGTCCAGTAATCTGAGATTGAGGCCACCCAGACATGCCGGAAGAGAAGCAGACGCACTCCCACCTGACCTGCCTGGGCAGGCCCAATCTCAAAACGACTTAGCCAGCGTCCACCGGATGCCTGGCTTTTAGCAGATTTTTGGAAGAGTGTCTGGCCTCTGCTCCAGTTTCTTCTGAAATCCCGGCCGGGCCTGTAGGAGCGTGCTTCCCTTGAATGCTCAGTACTGCGTCTTCTGCGCTGGGGCTTCTTCTGACCAAACAGACTCCTATCCTGGGGTGGGAAACCCAACTTCCCAGCCATGGCTCACGCTATTTTGCTATCCAGCCTGTTACCAAACAACGAGGGCCCTTCAAAGGGAATACTACACCAGGCCTGCTTAGATGCCGGATCAGCGAGCCAAGGGCACAACCATAACACCCGCTTAGTCATGACCGAGCATAGCGTAGTCCGGGCCAGCAGGCAGATAAGATCGATCGAAGCCTCCCCCAGGAAGGCCCCCAGGAAGGCCGTTGCCAGCTTCAATTCCTGAACTGCCGAGCCCCTGGCCAGTTCTTCTGAGACGCCTCTGAGTACAGAGTCCACATTCTCTGTCCAGGCTTTCATAGCCTTGGACATGGCTGCGAGGACCAAGGTGGGATTGCAAGCCATACCAGCTAACCCATAACATTCTTTTGAGATCTTGGTCTATTCTGCTCTCAAGCCCATCCTTGAAGGATACAGCATCCTCTAAGGGAAGAGTGACGAGTTTAGCCAGTCGCATCAGTGCTGCATCTATGAGGGGAGCATTTTCCAGATGTTTCACTTCCTCTGCCTTGAAGGGGTATAATCTGGTAGTTTTGCTTGACATAGAAATCTTCTTATCTACCTTGCTCCACTCCTCATCAATGATATCCCTCAATTCAGAAAGGAACGGAAAATTGGAACGTTCCTTTCCCAGGTGTTTAAAGAACTTCCTCTGCTTAGCTGGAGGGGTTGGAAGGATCTTCCCACTTAAGGGCCTCTTTGACCACCTTAATTAGTGAGGAAACCAGGGTGACGTTGAAGGCACCAACAAATTCATCCCCCTCTAATTCGCTGTCTGAAGAGCTGGGGGAGGCATTGTAAGTATCAGCAGACAAGTTCGCCCCTCTAGAAATACTCCAAAGCGCAGAACACCACTTATTCCCTTTGCTCATAGTAAATGGAAGTGCGCATGCGCAAACCGGTGTGCAAACAGAAGCCGTTGCGCATCCCCGTGCTCGCCAATGCTTGCACGCACCCACTATTGACGCTGGCGCCAAACAGTCTATTTAAACCCAGCCAGTGCCTGCTTCCAGTGCTGCTTCGTCTTCAAGCTCCTGTGTACTCTGTTATCTGTGAAACCTGTGTGTGATCTCTGTGTTTACCCGGCTTGTTTTGACCATCCCTTGAACTCCACCTGCATTGACCTCAGCTTGTCCTGTGACCCTTCTTCTGCCTTCTGCCTTGGCTCCTGTTTTCACTCGTCTGGTTCCAGACCTGGTTTGCCTCCAGACTATGTTCCTGCCTGCACCCTGCATCTGAATATCTTGCCGTGTATGACCCAGCTTGCCTGACCTTGCTATCTGTTGCTGTCACCTGCACCAGCTGCCTACCTGCCAAGACCTTCCAGTATCTTCTCCAGCCGTCCAGGACATCCGCCCTGCTGCCTGCAAGATTCCTTGGCACTGGTGCGACTCTGCACTCCGACGCTTTCTGTTCACATTATCAGAAGCCCCAAGTCAGAGGTGTAAGGGAGGCCTTCCTCGTCCCATCAGGCTCTACTACCAGGTACATGATAGTAAGGCTGGAATGGGCCCGGATCCTTCTGGGCTCCATCAGCCAGGGAGCCAGTTAGTGGTGGACTGGCTCCGCGTGCGGGTTGTACCCCACTCCTTTAGGGATTGGTACACCACACGCTTATCGAGAGACTCCATCTGTTGATTTTCCGTCTCTTTCTCCCCAACCGCCTGGGCATAACATGACTCACACAGTGACTTGCCCTCCGGGACTCGTGTCCCACATCTCCAGCAGGCTCTGTGATCAGAGCGGCTGTCATGGATGCAGTGTCTGGAGGAGGAATGGGAAAATCTCTTCTATTGATGGGTCCTAGACAATAAACTGGTGATCCGACCTGCAAGGGCTAAAAAGGAGAAGGGCAGAAAACACATCACGTTAAGGGAAATGTCCATACCAATGTGAACCTGGCCCCCTCCTCTCTCACACTCCATGTACCTAGAGCAAGAGGGCTGGCCGCACGGAGGCGGTGACTTGTCCATTGCACCCTGGCAGACGATAAGTGATGATCCGGCAGCCTTGTAGGAACATGCACGTCCTGAGAGAAGGAGAGTAAATAGCATGTAGCTTGCCCTTTAAGAGCCATCTCTGCCCCCCCTCACCCTGCACCATAACCCCAGGCCGGGCTTACCTTAACCTGGGAACTCTGGTGTATGGAGGAGCTGTTGCAGTATGACAGGGGCTCACAGGGATTTAAATATCCCTGCTGTAATGATGTCACCATCAATTTAGCGTGCCTGCGCGGCCACCAGGACCCCAGCCATAGTGCACATACCCGAAACCAAGCCTCGGCTTCATCCGAGGAGCACGCATGCGCAGAAGCATGCCAGAGCCGTGACCCGGAAGAGGGAGCCGTGTACTGGGACGCACCTGTGTTCCATGCACCATAGAAGGGGAAGAAGAGAGAGAAGGGAAGGATAAGGCACACAAGGGGAGACACAAGAATATAACACCTGCCAGCTGATCCACCACACTTGGGCATAGAGAGGCCGTCCCCACCACCGGACACAGAGGCCTGGAGCCACGCACCCGCCCATGGCTGGGCCCTGGGCTAACCTGACATCGTTAAAAGGTATGCCCGGCATCAACCTCGATCGATTGGACGTCCGTAAACGTAAGTGCATTGTTTGTAGGTCCAAAACAAAGGAGGACAAAAAAGGAATGCAGTCTCTCGTGGTGAGCTCAAATTTATGAGAGTGGGGTCCTATAGCATTGGAGAGGAGTTGGGTTATCCCACACAAAGGCTGCCATGGAGTCTGTCAGGAAAATGCTTTGTTGTCAGGGGTTGGAACTTTAAAATCAAAGTGGTAAAAAAAATTCTTGTTCCTTTTCTGACCAAACGGTCCAGAGATTTGCTTTTTATTATGAATTTACATTACAATTCCAATTTTCTAATTATGCTTTCTGTGTTTTAAAAGTTCTTCATAATTACTTTACATTTGAGATTACTTCTGCTCTGGCCTCTGCTGCAGAACATTGTACAACTTTGCACAGACTATTAGGTATATCACATTTAAGGTTCCACAGCAAAAAAGTACCCTGTATTCTGTAATCCTGCTGTGATCCCGTCACTGGTATCCTATTGGTGCTTCCGATATATGCACAGGTTTCACACCTTTTTTTTTTTTTGCATGCAGAAATGTGTTCCATTTAGTACTGGGTTGCCTTTGTACAGGATGGGGTGGAGTTATTTAGTTATCTCCTTTTGAATTTCCAGGTGGGGGGTATATCCTTATTCTCCTTTTCACTCTGTTAAAGTGGTTATAAATAGACATGTGCACTGATTAAAAATTTGTTCGTTTTCATTTTCGTTTCATTCTTTTTTTGCTTTTTTCGGAAATTTGAAAATTCGAAATTCAGAAATTTGAAATTTCGAATTTTCAAATGTCTGAATTTCGAATTTTCAAATGTCTGAATTTCGAATTTACAAATGTCTGAATTTTGAATTTTCAAATTTCTGAATTTCGAATTTTCAAATGACTGAATTTCGAATTTTCAAATTCCGAATTTTCGAACATTCGGAATTCGAAATTCAAAAATTTGAAAATACGAAAATTAAAAAATCTGAAAAAAAGAATCAGTAAAATTTGAAATAATAACTAATAATTACTATTAAATTATAGGTATTGGAATTTCCTTTCAAATTTGGCTGCTTGTGAATGTAATGAATACAAATGTATCTGAAGTTACGAATTATCTGAAATAATGAATGCCGTACCTAAACAAATGGAATGGAACAAATTAATAATAAATAATAATAATAAAAAGGTTTTATTATTATTATTTATTATTATTAGATCGTTACGTTCCACATTTAGATACAGCATTCGTTATTTCAGATAATTCGTAACTTCGGATAAATTCGTACTCGTTATGTTCATTAACAGCAAAATTTGAAAGGAAATTCCAATACCTATAATTCAATAGTTATTATTATTTCAGATTTTCGGGTTTGCGAATTTTTGGATTTTCATTCTTATTTTCGGATTTTCAAATTTCCAAATTTTTCAATTTTAAAATTTCCTAATTTCACATTTCCGAACTTCTGAATTTCCGAATAAGAATTTTCCAATTTCCGAAATTTTGAATTTCTGAATTCTGAATTTACCAAATTCTGAAATTTAGAATTTTTGGAAATTTGCAAATGTGAAAATTCGGAAATTCGAAATACGGAAATTAAAAAATTTGGAAATTCGGAATTAATGAATTTTTCAAAATTCATTGAAAAACTAATTTGGAACTGAACGAATTGCACACGTCTAGTTCTAAAGGCAGACTTTTTTTATCCTAATGCATTCTATACTGCATTCTATACAATATATAATTAGAATGCCCCCCTCAGCCCCTCTAATACTTATCTGAGCCCCATCTCGATCCAGTGATGTTGCTCGTGAGCCTTGGTAGTCCGGGACTCTCCCTTCTCATTGGCTGAGACAGCAGCAAGCGCCTTTGGCTTCCGCTGCTGTCAAAGTCAGTGAGCCAATGAGGAGAGAGAGGGAGCAGCGCTGAGCCGTAGCTGTGTGTCTGAATGTACACACAAAGCAGCGGCTCATCTCGGGTGTCCCCATAGCAAGCTGTTTGCTGTGGGGGAACTCAGCAGGAGGGAGGGCAAAGAAGCGCCGGCGGGGTACCTGAGAAGAGGAGGATCTGGGCTGCTCTGTGCAAAACCATTACAGTAGCAGGTAAGTATAACATAACATGTTTTATTTTTAAACAAAAACAAACAAGCCTTTAATATCACTTTAGTGTTCCAGTTGTTCCAAGTTTGAAATATAGCATATCAACTGCTGTAACTAATTCATGTCTTGACTTTTTAGGGGATTTGCTACATGGCTTGTGCAATCTTGTGGAAATTGAAAAATTAGTCCTGCACAATATACACTTAAATGAAAAAGATGCTGAAATTTTAGGTGAGTATGGCGTAGCTAATAAAACTGGATATGATATATATTGAAAGATTTGTGTCACAAAAACACAGATAGAACAAATATACTTTTTTTAAATCCATAAACAGAAGAAGAATTTCAACCAAAATTCAGTAACATGATATTTCTTATATAAGTAATACGTGTATTCTCAAGATTTATTGCCAGTATCCAATCAGTGAACTTCTTCACATACTGTATATTGTTAAAAGAATTTCCCAAATATTTTATGGTGCAGTCCCCATGAAATCTATTTTGTATAATACTGTATTTTTAAATCATTAATATTATAACATTATACAGATCTTTTGTATAAATATTGGATTTATACTTGTTATCTTTTCAAATAGTTTTTATTGAGTTTTACATAACACAAAATGTTTCGGAACATAAAGATAAGTCAGAAAAGGATGACTGATTATATAGGTATTATAGTTAAACAATCAAATATCATCGTGTATATATTAATTTAATGTGTTGCTTGAGAGTTTGGGCCAGGAGTTTCACCTGGTCGAAGGCGCTGCCCCGTCCCCCCAGTACGCCATTTGGGAACTAACTATGCTATGGGATACAGGGCAACGCCCCCCGTCTTTCGTGCAAGCATATCCTTAGGACACATTACAAATATGGCTACATTAGTTCTAGAATATTGGTAGCTTTTAAGATATAACTGGTTAATACCGCTAATACCTCTAATATAACAAAGACAGAAAATACAACTAAGAAACAATAATAACATGTACCATAATAATATATGAATGACCAAACATTTATTGTTACATAGCTTTCAAGAATCATCAGTCAATAGCCGGGTGACATGCTACCCAGGAATTCCAACAGAAATTAAATTTAAATAGGTTTTGGAATTTTATAGCGAAATATTTTTCATAAGTGTATTGTAACTGTACTCTTTGTATCACCTCAGACACATTGGGAGCTTTTGTGGACTTCCATTTGGATGTGATAGTTAACTTTTCCGCAATAAAAATATGCGCAATCAGGGATCTGAACTGTGTGGGTACAGTGTGTGTTCCTACGTTAAGTAAAACAATCTGGTGGAGTCGGGATAATGATGAGACCAGGAATGTTAGTGATTGGGGGAAAAAACTGCTTTCCAGAAACTTCTTACCCCTTTGCACCTCCAAAGTATGTGCATAGTGCCTCCCTTTTCCCTGCACTCTCTCCAACAAATGGGAGAGTAATCTGGGTAAATCTGGGCTAGTCTAACTGGTGTTAGGTAGGTTCTATATATAGTTACATAGTTAGTCAGGTTGAAAAAGACACACGTCCATCCAGTTCAACCATAAAAAAAATAAATAAATAAAATAAAAAATATCGTACAATCCAATATACCCAATTCTATACCCACAGTTGATCCAGAGGAAGGCAAAACCCCCAGGAGAGCATGCTCCAATTTGCTACAGCAGGGGAAAAAAATATCTTCCTGATCCCCCAAGAGGCAATCGGATTTTCCCTGGATTAACTTTACCTATAAATGTTAGTACCAAGTTATATTATGTACATTTAGGAAAGTATCCAGGCCTTTCTTAAAGCAATCTACTGAGCTGGCCAGAACCACCTTTGGAGGGAGTCTATTCCACATTTTCACAGCTCTTACTGTGAAGAAACCTTTCCGTATTTGGAGATGAAATCTCTTTTCCTCTAGACGTAAAGAGTGCCCCCGTGTCCTCTGTGTTGACCGTAAAGCACATATAACATCTTTAACCTCAGCTCTCAGTGGTTCTCACAGTGGGAGTAACAAAAGTGAGATTGAATCGCCATTTGCCATTCCCTCTGTGTGTATGCGGAGTCTAGTTCTTTTTCCCAGTTTTGCATTGTGACAGAACCCACTGTCACTGTGTGTTTTGGAGGGGGCTGTGGGCTGGCCTCCTTCCCACAGATTTTGGCCCAGAAGAGACTGAGAGAGAGACTTTCAGTAGTGTATTCAGCACATTAAGACCCCTTTCACACTGAGGCAGTTTTCAGGCGTTTTAGCGCTAGACGTAGCACCTGTAAGGCGCCTGAAAGCTGCCTCCCATGCTGCCCGAAAATAGCATTAAGATAATGTAATGTAATGCTACATCCCTTCTCCACCCCCCCCCTTTTGCTGTGTTTAATTGTGTTGGGTTCGGTCATGGCACATAGACAAAAGTCTGGAGACACCTCCCAGCAGGGGATGTGTAAGGAGGGGCTGTCTGCTTATCATAATCCCTTTTATGTGTTTCAACTGTAGTTGTTTGAATATACAAGTGTTGAGTTTCCATTGGTTCTTCCTTGTCCCCTACCTCCTCTATGACAAGGCTAAGGGGAGTGTCCCTAACTGTGTTTAAAAGTGTATGTTTGGTACTTAATAAAGAGTTTATGCTCTGCATGTTTAACCCTCAACACCTGGTTATGGTGAGTCTGCAGGCTGTGGGTGCGTTTGGAGGACAGGAGACACAGGTCTGGCGGAGGTTCCCATATGGGGTATTCAAGAGTTCGGGAGCAGGCTGCAAGGCATGAGGAAGAAACATCGGGGACCAGCGACAGAGCACACCATGCTCGGCTGGGGGGATGTGATCCATCAGCCAGAGACGCTAAGCTATGAGCGACAACATCAGGGGAAGATCCTTCCCTCCTCCACAGAGATGTACTGGACGCAGTACCGTGTGCGAGAGGTGTTCCTGATGATTTGAAGACGGAGCTCGGAAGATTGGTCCGGGAGGAGATGAGGCTAGACGCCAGCTACAGAGCCCCCTGGTGGTTCACGGCTCAACTGTGGCCAGGTACAGCAGATGGCAGCCCGACAAAAGGCGTTGGCTATGGCGGCGTGGGGCTGCTCCATCAAAAAATGTACCAAGACCCAGACTTTGGGAATGATGAGGAGTGGCGGCTGGAAGACATCCTGGACTTCCAAGATGAGGTGCTGGACCTCCCCGAAGAGGCGTGTGACCTGGAGGAATTGGAGATCCTGGTTGAGCAGGAATGGGAGCTTGAGATCGCCTACAAGCGGCTGTTTGATAGTGACCAGCAGCCCGGCATGGCTCCCGTTGCTTGGGACTGTCCGGGAAAAATAGTGAACAGTCGCGAAAATGCAGAGCAAATGGGTCCAGGTGTGCCTCTACGTTTTTTTTTCCTGTCCTAACCGCAATGGAAGAAGCAGTGATGATACAGAGGGCACTGCGAGTTCTAGAATGCCAGAATGCACCAGAGGTTTCCCAGGCAGCGAGACAAGCTAACAGCATAGAAGTCTCGGAAGGGGGAGTTGAGACGGGCGCTGAAAGGCTGGTAGATGGTGATCAGCAGCAAGTCCAGAGTATCGCATCTGGTGCCCCAGCAGAAGTGCTGGCTACGAGGCAGAATGCCGCTGGCCTCTGTCCACCCTCAGTTAGATCCAGGGAGTCTGAGGGATGACCTCAGTGAGCTGTTTCCCCAACAGCAGATATCCCCACCGGGAGTGGAGAAAGCCATTCTACATCCCCAGAATTTGGACACTAACCCAGTGTTCACCTTCCCAGCAGAAGCACTGGCGATGGAGCAGAGCGCTGCTGGCCTCTGCCCACCCTCAGATTTAGATCCAGGGAGTCCAAGGGATGACCTCAGTGAGCTGTTTCCCCAGCAGCAGATATCCCCACCGGGAGTGGAGAAAGCAATTCTCCATCCCCAGCACTTGGACACTACCCCAGTGTTTATCCCCCCAGCATAAGCGCTGGCTACGGGGCTGTCAGGAAAGGGTCCATCCGCTGGTAAGATATATCGTTTGGCATGCAGTACTGGGGTCCACCAGCAGGTGTCTCCTGGCAGTGTTGAACTGTCAGGAGAATATTTCCCTGCTGGTGTCATTTCATCTTTTGGCCGCAGTACTGATGTCCACCAGCGGATGGATCCTGGCAGTATGGAACAGACAACACTCCCTGCGCTCAGGTGTGACTTGAAGCCAATTATAGTCAGTCCTATAAATACCCGGCAAGCCCTCACATGCTCGCCTTGGTATCTTTCTTCCTTGCGCCCTGAACCTGTATCCTGAACCTGTTATCCTGTAAACCTGTATCCTGTAAACCTGTATCGGACCGTGAACCTGTTCCTGAGCCTGTATCCTATCCCATCCATTATCTCCCTTTCCCAACCTGCCCTTGTTTAGTTGCTGATCTCCTGTGTATGACCTTGGCTTGGCTAACGTTTATGTCTCTGGTATATCCCTTGTTCCTGTTGACCTGCTGTGTATGACCCTGGCCTGGCTGACATCTGTGATTCCGGTATTGCCCTTTGCTGTATATATTATCTGTTGTCTGTGGGGTTCTGTTGGTTGGTTTTGCACTATCTGTATTTTCTGAATTATCACTTATTTTAATAAATATTATTTATTCATTTACATGCGTTTGGGTTATCTCTGTGCAGTCCACACAGTCTGGTCACACCTGTTCATGACAGTATACCAAGGCCAGCCCTGACCAGACGTGGCTGCACTGAGAAACCGTCCTGTTACGGTGGTCGCGCAAAAGATGGACTTTGATGAAATTGGCTATTATTCTCTGCTGGCAGCAGAGGATAATGAATATTGCTGTCAGACTCTTAAAGATTGGACCCGTGACCAACTGCTGGAAACGATCCAAACAGCCCATTTACTAGTAGATCGGGGTCATGCGTTATTTGAGGATGTTCAGCCTTTGATCCAATTGTGTGCAGAGTCGGCCTTGTCATGCATTCCCGAAGGTAGTGACGATTTCTCCCCTCCTTTCAGTTGTGACCAGGTTGAATCCCTGGTATGGTTGTTAGAGGATGATCTGGCTTTCTTTGATGAACATTATTCCGCTTGTTCCCAGCAGGTGTTATCTGATTGCATTTATTCAGTACAATCTCTGGTTAGTCAGGCTGTGTGTGAATCAGCATTTGTTCAACCTGTGCTGCAGGCATGGTCAGATCTCCTGTCTTTAGTTAAGCCACAATATTCCAGCCCTGCCATTAATCATCTGCCTTCCAAAAAATCTACCTCCCCGTCGCCTATGGCAACCTCAGCTACAGCCCAGTTTACTCAACCCCCTACCAAATACTACTACCCAGTCTCCAAGTGTAGCACCTATCCCGCCTTCAATCCTCCTGTCTCTTTTCCTCTACCTGTAACAATCCCACAAAACCCTCCTCCAGCCACAGTTCCTTGGTCTTCCTTCTGTCCAGCTACTTACAGCCCTGCACCTACATACAAAACTGCACGGGCTAAACCAAAAAAGAAACAAAAATTCTTTCCTACCCACACGATCCTGCCAGTAACCCAACTTGCTTCCACACCAACTAACCCACCTGATTCTGCCAAACCTCTGCCTGCTACCCAGTCTGACGCTCCAGTGCCTGCTACCCAGTCTGACGTTCCAGTGCCTGCTACCCAGCCTGACGTTCCAGTGCCTGCTGCCCAGCCTGACGTTCCAGTGCCTGCTGCCCAGCCTGACGTTCCAGTGCCTGCTGCCCAGCCTGACGATCCAGTGCCTGCTGCCCAGCCTGACGTTCCAGTGCCTGCTGCCCAGCCTGACGATCCAGTGCCTGCTGCCCAGCCTGACGATCCAGTGCCTGCTGCCCAGCCTGACGATCCAGTGCCTGCTGCCCAGCCTGACGATCCAGTGCCTGCTGCCCAGCCTGACGTTCCAGTGCCTGCTGCCCAGCCTGCCGATCCAGTGCCTGCTGCCCAGCCTGCCGATCCAGTGCCTGCTGCCCAGCCTGCCGATCCAGTGCCTGCTGCCCAGCCTGCCGATCCAGTGCCTGCTGCCTAGCCTGCCGATCCAGTGCCTGCTGCCCAGCCTGCCGATCCAGTGCCTGCTGCCCAGCCTGACGTTCCAGTGCCTGCTGCCCAGCCTGACGTTCCAGTGCCTGCTACCCAGCCTGACGATCCAGTGCCTGCTGACTGGTCTGATGACCTTGTGTCCATGTTCCAGCCTAAAGTTTTGATACCAGTGTCCCAGCCTGATGTGCCAGCTTCCCAGCCTGATGTGCCAGCTTCCCAGCCTGATGTCTTGCAGCTTGCCTTCCAGCTTGATGTCTCGATGCCTGCCTACCAGCCTGATGTGCCAGCTTCCCAGTTTGATGTGCCAGCTTCCCAGTTTGATATGCCAGCCTCCCAGTTTGATGTGCCAGCCTCCCAGTTTGATGTGCCAGCTTCCCAGTCTGATGTGCCAGCTTCCCAGCCTGATGTCCCGATGCCTACCTATCAGTCTGATGTGCCAGCTTCCCAGTCTGATGTGCCAGCTTCCCAGTCTGATGTGCCAGCTTCCCAGTCTGATGTGCCAGCTTCCCAGTCTGATGTGCCAGCTTCCCAGCCTGATGTCTTGCAGCTTGCCTTCCAGCCTGATGTCTCGAAGATTGCCTCCCAGTCTGATGTGCCAGCTTCCCAGTCTGATGTGCCAGCTTCCCAGTCTGATGTGCCGGCTTCCCAGTCTGATGTGCCGGCTTCCCAGTCTGATGTCCCGATGCCTGCCTATCAGTCTGATGTGCCAGCTTCCCAGTCTGATGTGCCAGCTTCCCAGTCTGATGTGCCAGCTTCCCAGTCTGATGTGCTAGCTTCCCAGTCTGATGTGCTAGCTTCCCAGTCTGATGTGCCGGATTCCCAGCCTGATGTCCCGATGCCTACCTATCAGTCTGATGTGCCAGCTTCCCAGTCTGATGTGCCAGCTTCCCAGTTTGATGTGCCAGCTTCCCAGCCTGATGTCTTGCAGCTTGCCTTCCAGCCTGATGTCTCGAAGATTGCCTCCCAGTCTGATGTGCCAGCTTCCCAGTCTGATGTGCCAGCTTCCCAGTCTGATGTGCCGGCTTCCCAGTCTGATGTGCCGGCTTCCCAGCCTGATGTCCCGATGCCTGCCTATCAGTCTGATGTGCCAGCTTCCCAGTCTGATGTGCCAGCTTCCCAGTCTGATGTGCCAGCTTCCCAGCCTGATGTCTCAATGCCCGCTGCCCAGCTCGAAGTGCCCGCTGCCCAGCTCGAAGTGCCCGCTGCCCAGCTCGAAGTGCCCGCTGCCCAGCTCGAAGTGCCCGCTGCCCAGCTCGGCTTGTTCCTGTCTGCTGCCCAGCTCGGCTTGTTCCTGTCTGCTGCCCAGCTCGGCTTGTTCCCGTCTGCTGCCCAGCTCGGCTTGTTCCCGTCTGCTGCCCAGCTCGGCTTGTTCCCGTCTGCTGCCCAGCTCGGCTTGTTCCCGTCTGCTGCCCAGCTCGGCTTGTTCCCGTCTGCTGCCCAGCTCGGCTTGTTCCCGTCTGCTGCCCAGCTCGGCTTGTTCCCGTCTGCTGCCCAGCTCGGCTTGTTCCCGTCTGCTGCCCAGCTCGGCTTGTTCCCGTCTGCTGCCCAGCTTGGCTTGTTCCTGTCCGCTGCCCAGCTCAATGACTCTGACATGCCAGCCGTCTGCCCGGATGTGCCTGATGACCAGCCTGAAATGCCTTCTTCCACCATTCTGCCTGATGCCATAGACCATGGACAATTAAGACTAGTTGGAGCGTCCGGAGGCCGCTCCTTTAGGGAAGAGTACTGTCAGGAAAGGGTCCATCCGCTGGTAAGATATATTGTTTGGCATGCAGTACTGGGGTCCACCAGCAGGTGTCTCCTGGCAGTGTTGAACTGTCAGGAGAATATTTCCCTGCTGGTGTCATTTCATCTTTTGGCCGCAGTACTGATATCCACCAGCGGATGGATCCTGGCAGTATGGAGAAGACAACACTCCCTGCGCTCAGGTGTGACTTGAAGCCAATTATAGTCAGTCCTATAAATACCCGGCAAGCCCTCACATGCTCGCCTTGGTATCTTTCTTCCTTGCGCCCTGAACCTGTATCCTGAACCTGTTATTCTGTAAAGCTGTATCCTGTAAACCTGTATCGGACCCTGAACCTGTTCCTGAGCCTGTATCCTATCCCATCCATTATCTCCCTTTCCCAACCTGCCCTTGTTTAGTTGCTGATCTCCTGTGTATGACCTTGGCTTGGCTAACGTTTATGTCTCTGGTATATCCCTTGTTCCTGCTGACCTGCTGTGTATGACCCTGGCCTGGCTGACATCTGTGATTCCGGTATTGCCCTTTGCTGTATATATTATCTGTTGTCTGTGGGGTTCTGTTGGTTGGTTTTGCACTATCTGTATTTTCTGAATTATCACTTATTTTAATAAATATTATTTATTCATTTACATGCGTTTGGGTTATCTCTGTGCAGTCCACACAGTCTGGTCACACCTGTTCATGACAGGGGCAGAGTGTTGCTGGCCCCTGCCCAGCCCTCAGTATGTTTTTGGAGGGTTTTGGAGACAGCCCCTGTCAGAAGTCGCCCCAGTAGCTGGTCACAGAACCGGGCAGGGAGAAAACCCTTCCCCCTCTTCAGTGACTGAACTCTACCTTTGTATATGTCCCCCCAGCAGAAGCGCTGGCTAAGGAGCAGAGCGATGTTGGTCTCTCCCCAGCATCAGAAAAAGACGGAGAGTTCAGGAGATTGTCCCCGCAAGATACCTCCCCAGTGGCTGGTAACTACACCAGGAAGAAAGCAAGTACCTCTTCCTCCCCAACAGATTAGCACTACCAGCCTACATTCCCTACCAGCTGAAGCACTGGCATCGAGGCAGAGGGTTATTCACCTCTCCCCAATACCGGCAACCCAGCCTAGGATCACGGGAGTACGTACAGCCAGTCCTGCTCTACAGTGGCTGTTTTTATACACAGGAGATGTATGTGCGGTTTTGCTCCCCAGCACCAGAGTCGTACTGTTTCTTTTTCTGTTTGCCCGGGGTGGGAATTTGTGACTAACGCAGATCCAGACCAGTTGAGGGTCAGGGACCTGGTTAGTCTGTTTTTAAAAGGGGAGAAATATGACAGAACCCACTGTCACTGTGTGTTTTGGAGGGGGATGTGGGCTGGCCTCCTTCCCACAGATTTTGGCCCAGAAGAGGCTGAGAGACTTTGGGGACAAAATGGCATTAAGATAATTTAAGGTAATGCTACATCCCTTCTCGCACATAGACAAAGGTCTGGAGACACCATCCAGCAGGGGATGTGTAAGGAGGAGCTGTCTGCTTATCATAATCCCTTTGTGTTTCAACTGTAGTTGTTTGAATATACAAGTTTTGAGTTTCCATTGGTTCTTCCTTGTCCCCTACCTCCTCTATGACAAGGCTAAGGGGAGTGTCCCTAACTGTGTTTAAAAGTGTATGTTTGGTACTTAATAAAGAGTTTATGCTCTGCATGTTTAACCCTCAACACCTGTGTGGCTTGTCTCGCGATTGAGGGGTTAAGGGCTGGTTATGGCGAGTCTGCAGGCTGTGGGTGCGTTTGGAGGACAGGAGACACAGGTCTGGCGGAGGTTCCCATATGGGGTATTCAAGATCCGTCACAGTGGTGGCAGCAGTAGGATGTCTCCTGCAGTCCGGGACATCCAAACCACCACCAGGATTCAAGATCCGGTCAGCCGCCGAGGAGCGATACGGGGACTGGCCAGCATGAGAGCAGAGTTCCGGAGCAGGCTGCAAGGCATGAGGAAGAAACATCGGGGACCAGCTACAGAGCACACCATGCTCGGCTGGGGGGGATGTGATCCATCGGCAAGAGACGCTAAGCTACGAGTGACAACATCAGAGGAAGATCCTTCCCTCCTCCACAGAGATGTACTGGACGCAGTACCGTGTGTGAGAGGTGTTCCTGAGGGAACGACTGCGAGATGATTTGAAGACGGAGCTCGGAAGATTGATCCGGGAGGAGATGAGGCTAGACGCCAGCTACAGAGCCCTCCGGTGGTTCACAGCTCAACTGTGGCCAGGTACAGCAGATGGCAGCCCGACAAAAGGCGTTGGCTATGGCGGCGTGGGGCTGCTCCATCAAAAAATGTACCAAGACCCAGACTTTGGGAACGATGAGGAGTGGCGGCTGGAAGACATCCTGGACTTCCAAGATGAGGTGCTGGACCTCCCCGAAGAGGCGTGTGACCTGGAGGAATTGGAGATCCTGGTTGAGCAGGAATGGGAGCTTGAGATCGCCTACAAGTGGCTGTTTGACAGTGACCAGCAGCCCGGCTTGGCTCCCATTGCTTGGGACTGTCCAGGAGAAATAGCGAACAGTCGCGAAGATGCAGAGCAAATGGGTCCAGGTGTGCCTCTATGTTTTTTCCTGTCCTAACCGCAATGGAAGAAGCAGTGATGATACAGAGGGCACTGCGAGTTCTAGAATGCCGGAATGCACCAGAGGTTTCCCAGGCAGCGAGACAAGCTAACAGCATAGAAGTCTCGGAAGGGGGAGTTGAGACGGGCGCTGAAAGGCTGGTAGATGGTGATCAGCAGCAAGTCCAGAGTATCGCATCTGGTGCCCCAGCAGAAGTGCTGGCTACGAGGCAGAGTGCCGCTGGCCTCTGTCCACCCTCAGTTAGATCCAGGGAGTCTGAGGGATGACCTCAGTGAGCTGTTTCCCCAACAGCAGATATCCCCACCGGGAGTGGAGAAAGCCATTCTACATCCCCAGCATTTGGACACTAACCCAGTGTTCACCTTCCCAGCAGAAGCACTGGCGATCGAGCAGAGTGCTGCTGGCCTCTGCCCACCCTCAGATTTAGATCCAGGGAGTCCAAGGGATGACCTCAGTGAGCTGTTTCCCCAGCAGCAGATATCCCCACCGGGAGTGGAGAAAGCAATTCGCCATCCCCAGCACTTGGACACTACCCCAGTGTTTATCCCCCCAGCATAAGCACTGGCTACGGGGCAGAGTGTCGCTGGCCCCTGCCCAGCCCTCAGTATGTTTTTGGAGGGTTTGGGAGACAGCCCCTGTCAGAAGTCGCCCCAGCAGCTGGTCACAGACCCGGGCAGGGGGAAAACCCTTTCCCCTCTCCAGCGACTGAACCTTTGTATATGTCCCCCCAGCAGAAGCACTGGCTAAGGAGCAGAGCGATGTTGGTCTCTGCCCAGCATCAGAAAAAGAGACGGAGAGTCTGGGAGATAGTCCCCGCAAGATACCTCCCCAGTGGCTGGTAACTACACCAGGAAGAAAGCAAGTACCTCTTCCTCCCCAACAGATTAGCACTACCAGCCTACATTCCCTACCAGCTGAAGCACTGGCATCGAGGCAGAGCGCTATTTACCTCTCCCCAATACCGGCAACCCAGCCCCGGATCACGGGAGTGCGTACAGCCAGTCCTGCTCTACAGTGGCTGTTTTTATTCACAGGAGATGTATGTGCGGTTTTGCTCCCCAGCACCAGAGTCGTACTGTTTCTTTTTCTGTTTGCCCGGGGTGGGAATTTGTGACTAACGCAGGTCCAGACCAGTTGAGGGTCAGGGATCTGGTTAGTCTGTTTTTAAAAGGGGAGAAATATGACAGAACCCACTGTCACTGTGTGTTTTGGAGGGGGATGTGGGCTGGCCTCCTTCCCACAGATTTTGGCCCAGAAGAGGCTGAGAGACTTGGGGACAAAATGGCATTAAGATAATTTAAGGTAATGCTACATCCCGTCTCACACATAGACAAAGGTCTGGAGACACCATCCAGCAGGGGATGTGTAAGGAGGGGCTGTCTGCTTATCATAATCCCTTTATGTGTTTCAACTGTAGTTGTTTGAATATACAAATGTTGAGTTTCCATTGGTTCTTCCTTGTCCCCTACCTCCTCTATGACAAGGCTAAGGGGAGTGTCCCTAACTGTGTTTAAAAGTATATGTTTGGTACTTAATAAAGAGTTTATGCTCTGCATGTTTAACCCTCGACACCTGTGTGGCTTGTCTCACGATTTAGGGGTTAAGGGCTAGTTATGGCGAGTCTGCAGGCTGCAGGTGCATTTGGAGGACAGGAGACAGGTCTGGCGAAGGTTCCCATATGGAGTATTCGAGATCCATCACATGCATGTTGGAAGATTTTTGAAAGTCTCCTTCATACTGGAGCATATTGTAGAACCATGACAACCCTTTTGGCTTGTCATGGTTTGACAGTAGTTATGTCCAGGTTTTTCTATGAATCTTGTAGTGCATGTTTGGGTTACCATGATGAAGGTGGGTGATTTGTACATGTGAAAAAGGTACTGGTCTGGGTTGTTAGGATAACAATTCTTTGTAGGACAGTATCTTATCGTAACCATGATTGGATTTTTATATTAGGTATCACATACTCGTAAACTTTTAATGGGAGGTCAGTACAATTGTCTAAAGTTTCCTGGGATAATATTGCGTGTAGTTTACTCCATCTATGTGGCGTCTATAGAAGGAAAGGCCTTATAGTGTAAGGCACATGTGTCAAATGTGAATGTAACAGGGAGGGTAAATGTCTGTCGACTCGAACAACGCATGTTCGACCGTTCGTTGAATTACGAAATATATTAAATTTGAGTGACGCGCCACGGCCCATAATTCACTGTGGCATTGCAGTGCATTGCTGGCTGATGATTGGCCAAGCATGCACTAGGACCTGCATGCTTGGCCAATCACAGCGCCGTCTGTACAGAGAGCCGTAATTGGCCAAAGCCAGGGTGGCTTTGGCCAATTATGGCTCAGGGTGTTTAGTACACTCCCCACACTATATAAGGCCGCCTGCACGTCAGCCCTGTGTAGTGTTTTCTGGTGTTGAGAGAGATAGAGAGAGTGTCATTTGATTTAAATTAGATAGAGGCAGGCCAGTCAGTTAGCTGCACTTAGTGTATTGTGTGTGTGTGTGTGTGTATGTGTGTATATATATATATATATATATATATATATATATATATATATATATTATACACTGTATTCAGTTTAGCTAGATCCGTTCCTGTTATTCTCTTCCTACTGACAAGCAGGCAGGTGTTTTTACAGTATTTACAGCTACCTGAAGAAAATTGCTGGTGTTCTTCTGATCCTACTAGTCCTATTAGCTACAGTATTTACAGTTAGTGTAGTGCCTCCTCTGCACAGTGTGCACCTAAAGCTACCTGAAGAAAATTGGTGGTGTTCTTCTGATCCTATTAGTACCGCAGGCAGCTGTAGTATTTACAAGTTAGTGTAGTGCGTCCTCTGCACAGTGTGCACCTAAAGCTACCTGAAGACAATTGCTGTTGTTCTGCTCCTATTAATACCACAGGCAGGCAGCTACAGTATTTACAGTTAGTGTACTGTGTCTTTTGCACAGTGTGCATCTAAAGCTACCTGAAGAAAATTGGTGGTGTTCTTCTGATCCTATTAATACCACAGGCAGGCAGCTACAGTATTTACAGTTAGTGTACTGTGTCCTCTGCACAGTGTGCACCTAAAGCTACCTGAAGACAATATCGGTGTTCTCATACTAATAATACTACAGGTAGGCAGTTGATTCTGCTAGCTGAAGTATCCGTATATATATACATCCCAGCTTTGTGCAGCTACATCTCACTGCAGGCCATTAGTATGTCTGGAAGGCCAACAAGGAGAGGCAGACAGTCACAAGCCAATAAAAGAGGGCAAGCAAGCTCTGTATTTAGAGGCAGCAGTGCTGGTCGAGGAGACGGTACATCCTCATCAGCACGTGGCCGTGGGACACACTTGTCCTTTTTTTCGGCAGCTGGCTGTGTTGAGCCGCTACATGTGGAACATGTGGAAGACTTGGTACAGTGGATGACCAATCCGTCCTCATCCTCCTCATCCTCTCTTACCCAGGCTCAGGGTACTTTATCTGGCAAAGCAGCTGCCAACGCAACCTCTTCCCTTGGCTCAATGGCATCAGTCACTCCTTCCTTTGCCCCACCATGTCCTCCTGAGAAGTCCCCCGAACTGTTTGACCACAGTGTTGGGTACATGCTCCAGGAGGATACCCAGTGTTTTGAATGCTCCGATGATTGTACTTAGCTAGAGGAAAGCAGTAACGTGAGCCCAGAGAGAGGGGGTACCCAAGAAGGACAGCAATCTGGCAGTCATGTTCCCCCAGCTGCAGCATACTTCCAGCTTTGCTCCAGTGATGAGGAGGGAGGGGATAATGAGGTCACTGACTCCACGTGTGTGCCTGATAGGAGAGAGGAGGAGGAGGAGGCACATCACCAATGAAGCAGGATGCCCTCCAGGGGCCAGCTTTAGGGCAGCACACCGACTGCATCACACCGCAGAGCTCCGCATGTGCAGGGCGCTGCTGTCTCTGCGTGTTATTCCAAAAGTTGGGCCTTTTTTGAGATGAGTGCATCAGATCCCACCACTGCTATTTGCAACATATGTCTCAAGCATATCTCGCGTGGCCAAAACATCACCCGCTTGGGCACCACATGCTTGACCAGACATATGTCGACCTGCCATGCAGTTCATTGGCAAGCGTACCTAAAAGACCCACACCAAAGAACAAAGAGGACCTCTCCTTGCTCCTCATCAGCTGGGATCTCCAACCCCACTATACCTTCAGTCCTCTTTGAGACCTGCACTGAGAGGAATGAAGGTGTAGAATTAGGTGTGTCACAACCAAGTACTTGGGGGCAATCTGCTATCGGTACACCGACGTCAGATTGTACCAGGCAAATTTCCCTGCCCCAGCTGCTGCACCGCCGAAAGAAGTTCACTCCCAGCCATCCACATTCCCAGCGGTTGAATGCTAGCTTGGCTAAATTGCTAACACTTCAACTGCTGCCTTTTCAGTCTGCCCCCTTCCGTGAGTTTGTGGAATGTGCCGTACCTCAGTGGCAGGTTCCCAAATGCCACTTTTTCCTCACGGAAGGCGATTCCGGCTCTCTACCAGCATGTGGAAGGCAATGTCTTGGCCTCGCTGGACAGGGCGGTCAGTGGTAAGGTGCATATTACCGCTGACTCATGGTCCAGCAGGCATGGACAGGGATGTTACCATTTATCTTTCACCACACACTGGGTGACTCTTCTGGCAACTGGGAAGGATGCAGGACAGGGTGCAGTAATGTTGGAGGTTGTTCCACCACCACGCCTCCAAAATTCTACTAGTGGTGATTCTGCCACACCTCCCTCCCCCACCCCCTCCTCTTCTTCTTACTCCATGGCCTCTTCCTGTGCTGATTTGTCCTCGGAACCAGCGGTGCTCCATAGGCGTTCAAGGGGCTATGCAAGCATGCAGGCAAAAAGATGCCATGCTGTGCTTGAGCTGGAGTGCTTGGGGGACAGGAGCCACACTGGGGCAGAGATTCTGTCAGCTCTGCAGGGGCAGGCTCAGAGGTGGTTGACGCCATGCCAGCTTAGGGCAGGTATGGTGGTTTGCGACAATGGCATGTGACCCATGTGCCCTGTTTGGCTCACGTCCTTAACTTGGTGGTGCAGTGGTTCTTGGGCAGGTACCTGGGCTTACAGGATGTCCTGAGGCAGGCCAGGAAAGTCTGTGTGCATTTCCGCAGGTCATATAATGCCAGTGCTCGGCTGGCTAACCTCCAAAAGGAATTTAACCTGCCCAAGAACCGCCTAATATGTGACATGCCCACCAGGTGGAACTCAATGTTGACCATGCTGCAGCGGCTGCACATACAGCAGAGGGCCATCAATGAGTACCTATGCGACTATGGCACCAGGGCAGGGTCAGGGGACCTTTTTTTTTTCCCCACGCCAGTGGGCTATGATCAGGGATGCGTGCACTGTCCTGTCACCATTTGAGGAGGCCACGAGGATGGTGAGCAGTGACAGTGCATGCATCAGTGACACTGTACCTCTTGTCCACCTGTTGGAGCACACGCTGCGTGGAATAATGGACAGGGCACTTGAGGCAGAACAGAGGGAGGAAGAGGACGACTTCCTTACCTCTCAAGGCCCCCTTTATCCAGACAGTGTTCCTGCATGCCCGCCGATCACACAGGAAGAGGAGGAGGAGGATTGTGTCAGCATGGAGGTGGAGCCTGGCACTCAGTATAAGCAGCAGTCTTCAAGGGATCATTTACAATCCCAAGAAACCCATGGACTTGTACGTGGCTGGGAGGAGGTGGCTGCGGATCATGTCATCCTTAGTGACCCAGAGGACTCCAGGCCGAATGCCTCAGCAAACCTATGCTGCATGGCCTCCCTGATCCTGCAAAGCCTGCGGAAGGATCCTCGTATTCGTGGTATCAAGGAGAGGAATCAATACTGGCTGGCAACCCTCCTTGATCCACGTTACAAGGGTAAGGTTGCGGACCTTATCCTGCCATCGCAGAGGGAGCAGAGGATGAAACATCTTCGGAGGGGCCTTGCAGAAAGGTCTGTGCAATGCATTCCCAGAAACTGGGAGGTTACAAACTCCTGTTCCTGGACAACGTGTTGCTGAGGCTTCAGTCAGTCAAAGAAGGAGCGGTGGAGAAGGTGGCCGTCTGACCGATGCGTTCAGACAATTTTTTAGTCCGCAGCCCCAAGGTCTGATCGGTTCCAGCAACCATCGCCAGCGTCTGATTTACATGGTGCAGGAATACCTAGGGGCAAGATCACACTTGGAGACCTTTCCAACTGAAAATCCTCTGGGTTACTGGGTCTTGAGGATGGATCACTGGCCAGAGCTTGCACAGTATGCAATTGAGCTACTGGCCTATCCTGCATCCAGCTTTCTTTCGGAACGCACATTCAGTGCTGCTGGAAGCTTTGTAACCGATCACAGTGTGCGTCTTGTCCACTGACTCGGTTGATCGGCTTACCTTCATAAAAATGAATCAGTCTTGGATCACCAGCTACCAAGCACCTGATGCTGATGTAACCGAATAATTTTTTTATGAATGTGAGATCCCTTCAAGACTGTCTATGCTGATGTTGAGTGACTATCCTGTCATGCTGAGTGATTATCCTCTTCCTCCTCAATGATCATGCGGATAGATTGTAAGAACATTTTTGGTTCTGGGCGCTGCCACCAGTGCCTAAGGCCCAAATTTTCAGCCCCTGTTTAACAGGGATGTGTAATTACAATTTTTGATGCAATATTTTGCAGGAGGGTTCGTTGCTGCACTCAACTAGAGTATCTCTGAGGGGTTGCAGTGTTGTGGCACCAGCACCATTGCCTAAGGCCCAATTTTTCAGCCCCTGTTCAACAGGGTCATGTAATTACAATTCTCAATCTAATATTTCACAGCAGGGCCCATTCCTGCGCCCACCAAGAGTAACTGTGAGGGCTTACAGTATTGTGGCAACACCACCACCAAAGGCCCAATTTTTCTGCCCCGTTCAACAGGTGCATGTATTTACAATTCTTGATATAAATATTTCACAGCTGGGCCCGTCCCAGCACCCGCCAAGAGTAACTGTGAGGGCTTACAGTGTTGTGGCACCAGCACCACCACCAAAGGCCCAATTTTGCTGCCCCTGTTCAACAATGGCATGTAATTACAACTCTTGATCTAATATTTCACAGCAGGGCCCGTTCCTGCGCCCGCCAAGAGTAACTGTGAGGGCTTACGGTGTTGTGGCAACACCAACACCTAAGGCCCCAAATTCTATATAGGGCAGGCCCCTACTTTCAAACATCCAACTTACAAATGACTCCTACTTGCAAACGGAAGGAGACAACAGGAAGTGAGATGAAATCTACCCCTAGGAAGGAAAATTCTCTCCTGTAAGAGTTAATATGGGAAAAACGTGTCTCCCCTCCACTGATGCTTTATCACCAATCCTTGTTTCACTAAAAACCCCAAATTTTCAAAAAACATTTGTCATTGGGACAGAAAGTGAGGTGAAATCTTCTGAAGAGGTGCACAGACAGCAAAACAAATGTTACAGGGGTGATAACCCTTCCCTATGTTTTCCAAAAAGCTTAAAAATAGATTTTTTGGCTGGAGCTACACTTTAAAAATGTACCAGTTCAAAATTACAAACAGATTCTACTTAACAACAAACCTAAAGTCTCTGAGTTGTTTGCACCGCCTGTATACTGCTGTTCAGAGTATATAGGGCCTGGGGGCCCCACACCTTTCCTTTTTTTAATTTGGGTGCTGGGTTCCCCTTAATATCCTCACAAAACCCAAAGGGCCTGGTAAAGGACTGGGGGGTACCCATGCCGTTTGTCTCACTGACTTTCATCCATATTGCCGGGACCCGACATTACATTAAAGCCGCAAGCAGTTTTAAATGACTTTTATTCCTTTAAAAATGTCATTTTGTGCAGGGACTGTTCTAAGCACGGGAAACACGTGCCACTTTACATGCATACCATAGACACCCCCCAGGTACGATATTTAAAGGAATATTTCACTTTTTTTTTCACTTTATGCATCATTAAAATCACTGCTCCCGAAAAAACGGCCGTTTTTAAAACTTTTTTTTGCATTGATACATGTCCCCTGGGGCAGGACCCGGGTCCCCAAACCCTTTTTAGGACAATACCATGCATATTAGCCTTTAAAATTAGCACTTTTGATTTTGAACGTTCAAGTCCCACAGACTTTAATTGGGTTCTAAAGTTTGCGCAAACTTTTGGTCCGTTCGCAGGTTCTGGTGCGAACGGAACCGGGGGTGTGTTCGGCTCATCCATGTGTAAGGTTGGGAAAATTTACTCCTCCTGAAAGTTTGTGTCTCAGTAGTAAAGGGAATTAAATTTTGCCCATCTTGTTTCCCCATATGAATTGTCTAAATAGTTTGTCGACAACCTTAAAGAAGCTTTCTGGTATTAATATCGGTATGGATCTAAAGTAATATATATTTTTAGGCAGTAGAGTAATTTTTAGAGCTGCAACTTTCACCAACCATGACAATTCGTAATTTGCTATATGCTGCAAGTCTTTCTTAATTGTATCAAGCAATGTAGAAAAGTTTGAATCGTATGTGGAAAATGATGGGGATGTTAGTGTCACTCCTAAATATGGTAGATTGTTACCCATTGGAATGGAAATTTTGCTTTAACGTGATCTTTCAGTTTCTGCGTCAAGCCTATGGACGTAATAAATGATTTATTTGAATTTAGTTTGTAGTAGGAAGCCAAACCAAATTTATCTAATATACTTTGTACATGTTCCAGTGAAGAAGACGGATTGGTTAATGTTAGGACAACATCATCTGCAAATAATCAATTTTTTTGGGAATATCCTCCTACTTCAATTCCCGAGATTGAGTTTCGGGCAGGTGCTGTTAGTAATTCAGAATTTATCCAATAGGACATTGGATGTAAACACTTTTGCTGAGGGCTTTGTGTAAAGGGCCATTATCGTTGTGTAGATAAAGCCATTAAGGCCAAATCTTCGTGCTCAAGTATCCCCAGTAAACTCTATCGAACGCCTTTTCAGCGTCTAGTGTCAGAATCACAATGGGGGCACTACCAGTTTCAGCTATATGAATGAGATTATAAAGCCTACAAGTACCATCAGGACTTTTTTGGCCCTTTACAAAGCCCACCTGGTCTGCTTTGACCAGTTGTGAAGTGATCACAGCCAGGAGATTAGCAATAATTTTTGCATAGATTTTCAAATTTGTATTTAACAAAGAAATTGGTCTAAAATTTTGAGGGCTATCCGGCTTCTTCCCTGGTTTGGATAAAGCAATGATGGTGGCTTAAAGCAGTTCTTCAGAAAAAGAGGCATTTGTGGCCACATGATTGAATAAGGTTTTTAGATCAGGTGAAAGGATCATGGCGAAAGTTTGGTAATATTCTGCTGTAAACCTGTCACTGCCTGGTGATTTATGTGTTGGAAGGGTTTAAATAGTGTCTAGAATTTCTTTGTCCAGTATCGGGGAGTTAAGGGAGGTTAGCGCCTCTTCGTCTAATGAGGGTCGGTTGAGTGTATTTAAAAAAAGAATTTGATAATAAATTTGTTCGGTTGTGGGGCGTGTGGGTCGGTCTTCAAGTTATACAAGTCTCTATAGTATTGTTGGAATGCGTGTGCAATTTTGGATGGGTGGTATACTATTTTCCCTGTGTGAGGTTCCATAATAGAGCCATGTTTACAGTTTTGTTGTCTTTTATGTATGTAGTTGGCCAAAAGTTTACCCGCCCTGTTACCGTGTGCATAATAATTTGCCTTGAAGCGTTTTAAAGAGGTTGTGTGTTCTGTCACCAGGGCAAGCCATAGATTTTGTCTACAGTTAAGGAGTTCTGATTGTGTGTTAGGGGTAGGATTTTGCTTGTTTTGTGATTCTAAAGTTTTTATTTTTGCTATGATGGTAGTAATTGCTTTGTCCTTCTGCCTTTTTTCCTTGGCTGCAGCCTAAAATAACAGGCCTCTGCTGTAGGCCTTATGTACACACCATAATGACATTATGTTCACTTCACCAGTGTTGTGTTACACTATGTGATTTATTATCGCTCTGTGTCTTTAAGCTCTGTTCTCTCTGTCTAGCTGAACTCTCCCCCACCATAGTTGTGTATATTTCCCTCCTCTTCCTGTTTCTTATTCACTGTGCTCAGTAGGGATGAGCTGAACACCCCCCGGTTCAGTTCGCATCCAGAACATGCGAACAGACCGAAAGTTAGTGCGAACTTTCGAACACCGTTAAAGTCTATGGGACTCGAACGTGAGAAATCAAAAGTGTGGATTTTAAAGGCTAATATGCAAGTTATTGTCCTAAAAAGGGTTTTGAGACCCGGTTCCTGCCCCAGGGGACATTTATCAATGCAAAAAAAGTTTCAAAAACTGACGTTTTTTCAGGAGCAGTGATTTTAATGATGCTTAAAGTGAAAAAATAAAAGTGAAATATTCCTTTAAATATCATACCTGGGGGGTGTCTATAGTATGCCTGTAAAGTGGTGCATGTTTCCTGTGTTTAGAACAGTCCCTGCACAAAATGACATTTCTAAAGGAATAAAAGTCATTTAAAACTGCTTGCGGCTGTAATGTAAGTGTCCCGGCAATATGGATAAAAAATGGATGAAAATTGAGAAAAAAGGCATGGGTAGCCCCCCAGTCCATTACCAGGCCCTTATATGAATATTAAGGGGAACCCTGCACCCAAATTAAAAAAAAGAAAAGGCGTGGGGCCCCCAGGCCCTATATACTGTGAACAGCAGTATGCAGGCGGTCCCAAGAAAAACAGGGACTGTAGGTTTGTTCTTAAGTTGAATCTGTTTGTAATTTGGAACAGGTACATTTTGTAAGTGTAGCTCCAGGCAAAAAATCTATTTTTAAGCTTTTTGGAAAACATAGGGAAGGGTTTTCATCACCCCTGTAACATTTGTTTTGCTCTCTGTGCCCCTATTTAGAAGATTTCACCTCACTTTCTGTCCCAATGACAATTGGATTTTGAAAATTTGGGGTTTTTAGGGAAACAGAGATTGGTGATAAAGCATCAGTGGAGGAGACACCTTTTTCCCATATTAACTCTTACAGGAGAGAATTTCCCTTCCTAGGGGTAGATTTCCTCTTGCTTCCTGTTGTCTCCCTCTGCTTGTAAGTAGGAGTCGTTTGTAAGTCGGATGTTTAAAGTAGGGCCCTATATACTCTGCAAAAATTTGGGCCTTAGGTGTTGGTGGTACCAAAACACTGTAAGCCCTCACGGTTACTCTTGGTGGGTGCTGGAACGGGCCTTGCTGTGAAATATTATATCAAGAATTGTAATTACATGCCCCTGTTGAACAGGGTCAGAAAAATTGGGCCTTTAGTGGTGGTGTGGTGGTGTTGCCACAACACTGTAAGCCCTAACAGTTACTCCTCGTAGGCGCAGGAACGGGCCCTGCTGTGAAATATTAGATCAAAAATTGTAATTACACGCACCTGTTGAACAGGGGCAGAAAAATTGGGCTTTAGGCACTGGTGCTGGTGCCACAGCACTGCAACCCCTCACAGATACTCTAGTTGAGCACAGGAACAAGCCCTGCTGCAAAACATTAGAGCAAACATTGTAATTAGGCACCACTGTTGAACAGGAGCAGAAAAATTGGGCTTTAGGCACTGGTGCTGGTGCCACAACACTGCAACCCCTCACAGATACTCTAGTTGAGAGCATGAACAAGCCCTGCTGCAAAATATTACAGCAAAAATTGTAATTACACGCCCCTGTTGAACAGGGGCAGAGAAATTGGGCCTTAGTGGTGGTGCCCAGAACTAAAAATGTTCTTACAAGCTATCAACATGAACATTGCGGAGGAATAGGATAGTCACTCAGCATCATAGTTACATAGTTACATAGTAGGTGAGGTTGAAAAAAGACACAAGTCCATCAAGTCCAACCTATGTGTGTGATTATGTGTCAGTATTACATTATATATCCCTGTATGTTGCTGTCATTCAGGTGCTTATCTAATAGTTTCTTGAAGCTATCAATGCTCCTCGCTGAGACCACCGCCTGTGGAAGGGAATTCCACATCCTTGCCGCTTGCCTTGCCGCATCAGCATAGGCAGTCTTGAAGGGATCTCACATTCATTAAAAAATGATTCGGTTACATCAGCATCAGGTGCTTGGTAGCTGGTGATCCAAGACTGATTCATGTTTTTGAAGGTAAGCCGATCAACCTAGTCGGTGGACAGGCGCACTCTGATCGGTTACAAAGCCTCCAGCAGCACTGAATGTGCGTTCCAAAAGAACGCTAGATGCAGGACAGGCCAGTAGCTCAATTGCATACTGTGCAAGCTCTGGCCAGTGATCCATCCTCAAGACCCAGTAACCCAGAGGATTTTCGGTTGGTCTCCAAGTGTGATCTTGCCCCTAGGTATTCCTGCACCATGTAGATCAGACGCAGGCGATGGTTGCTGGAACTGATCAGACCTTGGGGCTGCGGACTAAAAAATTGTCTGAACGCATCTGTCAGATGGCCACCTTCTCCACCGCTCCTTCTGTGACTGACCGAAGCCTCAGCAACACGATGTCCAGGACCAGGAATTTGTAACCTCCCAGGCTCTGGAAACGCATTGCACAAACCTTTCTGCAAGGCCTCCCGAAGATGTTTCATCCTCTGCTCCCTCTACGATGGCTGGATAAGTTCCCGCAACCTTACCCTTGTAACGTGGATCAAGGAGGGTTACCAGCCAGTACTCATCCCTCTCCTTAATACCACAAATCCAAGGGTCCTTTCGCAGGCTTTGCAGGATCAGGGAGGCCATGCAGTGTAGGTTTGCTAAGGCATTCGGTCCAGAGTTCTCTGGGTCACTAATGACGACATGATCCGCAGCCACCTCTTCCCAGCCATGTACAAGTCCATGGGTTTCTGGGGACTGTAAAAGATCCCTTGAAGACTGCTGCTGATGCGGAGTGCTAGGCTCCACCTCCATGCTGACACAATCCTCCTCCTCCTCTTCCTGTGTGATCAGCAGGCCCGCAGGAACACTGTCTGGATAAAGGGGGCCTTGAGAGGTAAGGAAGTCGTCCTCTTCCTCCCTCTATTCTGCCTCAAGTGCCCTTTCCATTATTCCACGCAGGGTGTGCTCCAACAGGTAGACAAGAGGGACAGTAGCACCGATGCATGCACTGTCACTGCTCACCATCCTCGTGGCCTCCTCAAATGGTGACAGGACAGTGCATGCATCCTTGATCATGAGCCACTGGCGTGGCGAAAAAAAGCCAAGCTCCCTTGACCCTGTCCTGGTGCCATAGTCACACAGGTACTCATTGATGGCCCTCTGCTGCACGTGCAGCTGCTGCAGCATGGCCAACGTTGAGTTCCATCTAGTGGGCATGTCACAGATTAGGCGGTTCTTGGGCAGGTTGTATTCCTTTTAGAGGTTAGCCAGCCAAGCACTGGCATTATATGACCGGTGAAAATGCACACAGACTTTCCTGGCCTGCCTCAGGAGATCCTGTAAGCCCGGGTACCTGCACAAGAACCGCTGCACCACCAAATTAAGGATGTGAGCCAAACAGGAAACATGTCAGAGGGCGGAGAGGAGGTTTGTGCCATTGTCACAAACCACCATTCCTGCCTGAAGCTGGCGTGGCGTCAACCACCTCTGAGCCTGCCCCTTCAGAGCTGACAGAATCTCTGCCCCAGTGTGGCTCCTGTCCCCTAAGCACACCAGCTCAAGCACCGCATGGCATCTTTTTGCCTGAGTGCTTGCGTAGCCCCTTGAACGCCTACGGAGCACCGCTGGTTCCGAGGACAAATCTATAGAGGAAGAGGCCATGGAGAAAGAAGAAGAGGAGGGAGTGGAGGAGAGAGGTGTGTCAGAATCACCACTAGTAGCATTTTGGAGGCGTGGTGGCGGAACAAGCTCCAACAATACTGCACCCTGTCCTGCATCCTTCCCAGCTGCCAGCAGGGTCACCCAGTGCGCCATGAAAGATAGGTAACGTCCCTGTCCATGCCTGCTGGAGTCAGTTGTAATATGCACCTTACCGCTGACTGCCCTATCCAGCGAGGCCAAGACATTGCCTTCCACATGCCGGTAGAGAGCCGGAATCGCCTTCCCTGAAAAAAAGTGGCTTTTGGGAACCTGCTACTGAGGTATCGCACATTCCACAAATTCACGAAAGGGGGCAGAGTCTACCAGCTGAACAGGCAGCAGCTGGAGTACTAGCAATTTAGCCAAGCTAGCATTCAGCCGCTGAGCATGTGGATGGCTGGGACTGAATTCCTTTCGCCGGTTTAGCAACTGGGGTACGGAAATTTGCCTACTACAATCGGACGTTGGTGTAGTGATAGCAGATTGCCTGCAAGTACTTGGCACACCTAATTCTACACCTTCATTCCTCTCAGTGCAGGTTTCTGAGAAAACTGAAGGTATAGTGGGGTTGGAGTTCCCAGCTGATAAGGAGCAAGGAGAGGTCTGCCTTGTTCTTTGGTTTGGTACTTTTAAGTATGCTTGCCAACAGACTGCATGGGAGTTCGACATACGTCTGGTCAAGCATGTGGTGCCCAAGTGGCTGCTGTTTTGGCCACGCTTGATACGCTTCAGACATAAGTTGCAAACAGCAATGGTGTGATCTGCTGCACACGTCTCAAAAAAGGCCCACACCAAAGAACTTTTGGAAAAATGCGCGGAGTCAGCAGTGCCCTGCACATGCGGAGCTCTGCAGTGTGATGCAGTCAGTTGGCTGCCCTTAAGCTGGCCCCTGGAGGGCATCCTGCCTCGTTGGAGATGTGCCTCCTCCTCATCCTCTTCCTCTTCTCTATCATCAGGCACCCACGTAGAATCAGTGACCTCATCATCCCCTCCCTCCTCATCACTGGAGCAAACCTGGCAGTATGCTGCAGCTGGGGGAACATGACTGCCAGTTTGTTGTCCTTCTTGGGCACCCCCTCTCTTTGGGCTCACGTTACTGCCTTCCTCAATCTGGGTACCGTCATCAGAGCCTTCAAAACACTGCACATCCTCCTGCAGCATGTACCCAACACTGTGGCACTGTGGTTGAACAGTTCGGGAGACTCCTCAGGGCATGATGGTGGGGCTAGGGAAGGAGTGACTGATGACATTGAGCCAATGGAAGAGGCCACTTTGGCGGCTGTATTGGCAGCCAAAGTACTCTCAGCTTGGGTGACAGAGGATGTGGAGGATGAAAACGGCTCGGTCATCCACTCTACCAACTCTTCTGCATGTTGTGGCTCAACACGGCCAGCTTCCGAAATAAAGGACAAGCGTGCCCCACGGCCATGTGCTGAGGATGCACCGTGTCCATGACCAGCAATGTTGGCTGCAGACACAGAGCCTGCTTGCCCTCTTTTAGTGGCCTGTGAGCATCTGCATCTCTTTGTTGGCCTTCCACCAGACATACTGTATTTGATTTATTTGTAATGTATTTGAATAGGTACACCAGGAATGGCCTGCAGTGAGATGTAGCTGCACAAAGCTGGGATGTGTGTGTGTGTGTGTATATGTGTGTATATATATATATATATATATATATATATATATATATATATATATAAATATATACACACTGATTCTGAATATACTGCCTGCCTGACTGAATCAACTGCCTGCAGTATATTAGGAAGAGAACAACAGGAACGGTCTGCAGTGAGATGTAGCTGCACAGGATACAGTACTGAATATACTGCAGCTAACTGAATGAACTGCCTGCCTGTAGTATATTAGCAACAGAACAGGAACAGTCTGCAGCGAGATCTAGCTGCACAGGATACAGTACTGAATATACTGCAGCTAACTGAATGAACTGCCTGCCTGTAGTATATTAGGAACAGAACAGCAGGAACAGTCTGCAGCGAGATCTAGCTGCACAGGATACAGTACTGAATATACTGCAGCTAACTAAATGAACTGCCTGCCGGTAGTATATTAGGAACAGAACAACAGGAATGGTCTGCAGCGAGATCTAGCTGCACAGGATACAGTACTGAATGTACTGCAGCTAACTGAATGAACTGCCTGCCTGTAGTATATTAGGAACAGAACAACGGGAACAGGCTGCAGTGAGATCTAGATAAACTGGGTCAACTGCCTGCCTGAAGTAGATTACAAATAGTACAGCAGGAACGGTCTGCAGTGAGATCTAGCTGCACAGGATACAGTACTGAATATACTGCAGCTAACTGAATGAACTGCCTGCCTGTAGTATATTAGGAACAGAACAACGGGAACAGGCTGCAGTGAGATCTAGATAAACTGGGTCAACTGCCTGCCTGAAGTAGATTACAAATAGTACAGCAGGAACGGTCTGCAGTGAGATCTAGCTGCACAGGATACAGTACTGAATATACTGCAGCTAACTGAATGAACTGCCTGCCTGTAGTATATTAGGAACAGAACAACGGGAACAGGCTGCAGTGAGATCTAGATAAACTGGATCAACTGCCTGCCTGAAGTAGATTAGAAATAGTACAGCAGGAACAGTCTGCAGTGAGATCTAGCTAAACTGGATCAAATGCCTGCCTGAAGTATATTAGAAAGAGTACAGCTGGAACAGTCTGCAGTGAGATCTACCTAACTGAATAAACTGCCTGCTCAAAGTAAATGAAATGACACAGTCTCTCTCTATCTCTCTATAACGCCAGCAATACACTACACAGGGCCAACGTGCAGGCGGCCTTATATAGTGTGGGGCGTGTACTTAACCCCCTGAGCCATAATTAGCCAATTATGGCTCTGTTTGCTTACGGCGATGTGATTGGCCAAAGCATGCGGGTCATAGTGCATTCTTGGCCAATCATCAGCCAGCAAACCACTGCGATGACACGGTGCATTATGGGCCATGACGTGCTGTTTGAATTTGGCACGAACGGCCCATAATGTTCGACGAACAATCGAACAGCCGATGTTCGAGTCGAACTCACATTCGACTCAAACTTGAAGCTCATCCCTAGTGCTCAGTATACCCCATGCCGTAACATCTTTCCATGTGGCTTACAACACCAACGTTTTTCTACCTATGAATATCCATCATTAAATGGAACATTCGAAAGGATTTATCATCTGCTTCTTCATATAGTGAGTTATTCATTCAGCTAAGCTGTCTGAATTGATGCAAGGGATAAATAGAACACCAGGTCATTTAAGCCATATATGAAGCTGGAGATAACGTTTAGGCTGTGAAACTCCATTTGTCTTCTGTTCTGACTCAACTACAAAGCTGTAATTACAAGATGTCTGCATGACAGTACTGATACAGACAAGATTTACTGCACTCATTGCAAGAAAGAATGAGACAGCAGCACGTGGAAGCCTGATAACCTGAGTCCAGGCTGCATGGTGTCATATTACAGCACACAGATTCTGCCTGCTTATCACTCAGCCATTATCTGCCATGAGTTACCACGACTCTGAATGTAAACACACAGCAACCCCAGCACAAGATCCTGAGCTAACTGGGTTACTCAAACGTTCAGTCAAACCCACTTGGAAAGTAATGGAGAATTATGAAGCTTTAAGAACTGAATTGTATAATAGCTTGAAACTATTTTGGGAGAAGATTGTTTCTGAATCTAATACAGTGTCTGTTGAACGTGAACTACCAACACTAGAGGGTGCCATTAAAGCGGGGGTTCACCCACACCGCCAAAAAAAAAAAAATATTAAAAGCCAGCAGCTACAAATACTGCAGCTGCTGACTTTTAATACATGGCCACTCACCTGTTCCAGCGTCCAGCGATGTCGGCAGGGGACGCCGAGAACCCGCTCGGTTCTCGGCAGCTGCCGCCGCCATCCTAGGTGAGGGAATCAGGAAGTGAAGCGTTGCGGCTTCACTTCCCGGTTCCCTACTGCGCATGCGCGAGTCGCGCTGCACGTCCAAAGTGGTCCCCGCTCTCTCCTGGGAGCTGTGTGTTCCCAGCAGACAGCGCGGTGGGGACGGGAAGTGGCGTAGACTCCCATGGGAGTCTATGCCGGAAGTGGGTGCAAATACCTGTCTTAGACAGGTATCTGCACCCCCCCCCCCGAAAGGTGCCAAATGTGACACCGGAGGGGGGGAGGGTTCCAAAAAGCGGAAGTTCCATTTTTGTGTGGAACTCCGCTTTAAACAACTTTCTGTCTCATATGAGCTCTATCAGTTTACCAGTGACAAGTTCATTAATGTCTTAAAAAATATGAACACAGAAGGTTCACTGGAGGAATTAAAGAGCTTCAAGGCTCTTAATCTAGAAAGAGATAGTTTTATCCAGCAAACCAAATTAAAGGCAGAAGCAAAGATAGAGCAGCTACAGGACACTGCATCTCACAGATATGTTTCCACCATTCTAAAAAGTCTTCTAGACATAGTTCAAGATACTCAACACTCAGTGAGCGACTTATTAGTACCCGCACTGAAGCGGAAGCAAGGTGCAAGTCGCATATGTAGAAAAGAGCAGAGTTGAAAGCTCAGACAGCACATCAAAGAGCAACAATAGAAATCTTAAACGAACAGCGTAAACATGATGCAGCTATGGCAAAGATAAGGGTCCTAGAGCAAGCTATAAGTGCAGACGAAGGTGCAAGTGAGAGAGACAGCATCAACCTAAACATAGCAGATATGGAAGATCCCCTCAAACGCACTAAAGACTATGTCCTAAGCCACTGCAGTGTACACTCTATCGTCTCCAATGCTCCTGACAACATAGAGACTCCTTCACAGCTTCAAGTTAAAGAGGTTCCAGCAACTTCCTGCACGCAAAATCACGCCAATGCATTTCCAGCCTGCCTACCTAACCTTCCTTCTTACATCACAGAGCATCAGAGTAAGCTGTAAGCAAGTCATCAATTTCCAGTCATCAGTACAGCCTTGAATCAACGTACCATTGGAACAACTGACTTCAAGCAAGCAACTCACCTGAAAGCATCTGCTGCACCATATTTCCCTGTGTCCTTTAAAGCGGAGTTCCACCCTAAAGTGGAACTTCCGCTCATCGGATTCCTCCCCCCCTCCGGTGTCACAATTGGCACCTTTCAGGGGGGAGGGGGGTGCAGATACCTGTATAATACAGGTACTGTATCTGCACCCACTTCCGGGTATAGCTAGCTGCAGCTAGCCGCAGACTCCCCGCCCACCCCCGTTGTGCTGTGGGAAATACACAGTTCCCACAACACAATGGGGACCAGTATAGACGTGCAGCGCGACTCGCGCATGCGCAGTAGGGAACCGGGCAGTGAAGCCGCAAGGCTTCACTTCCTGATTCCCTCAGTGAGAATGGCGGCGGCAGCACCCTAGGACCAAGGGACGGTTCGGTCTCGGGTGCCGACATCGTTGGACCCCAGGACAGGTAAGTGTCCTTATTTTAAAAGTCAGCAGCTGCAGTATTTGCAGCTGCTGACATCTAATTTTTTTTTTTTTCGTGAAACTCCGCTTTAACAACAATGTCAAAGATAGCACAATCAGCACCATTCAGCCAACAACGTCTTGCATAAAGGGAGAGACAACGGAGACAGCAGAGTTTGTGAGGTACATACAACTAGAGCAAAGTTATGGCAGTCCAGAAGCTATAGAAAATGCCTTGTTCATGCATCTGGAAACTTTCCCAGAAATATCTGGTAAGGACAAGATGCTCCAGAGACTGAGTGACCTTCTCCTTGAGCTTCAGATAGCCAAGGCAGACCCAAAGCTACCTGGATTCAGTTACCTCGACACTGCAAGAGGGGTAAACCCAATCATCTCCAAGCTCCCGTATGGTTTACAAGAGAAATGGTCTCCACTAGGGTCATCATACAAAAAAGAGAACAAGGTTTCCTTCCCTCCATTCTCTTTCTTCTGCAAATTCATCAGAAAAATTGCAGAGACCAAGAATGAACCAAGTTTTTCCTACTGTGAGTACAGTCTCTTCTCGCCCTTTCCTAAGAGTACCAGTCTTCAGGGCAACTATAGAAGCTGTCGAGGCCCAGTATCCGTGAAAAAGACTGACATCCTTCCCACTCCTACCACAGATGTGGCCATGAACAAACAGATTAGGAAGATCGAAAACCCTAACAGAGTGTCCCATTCACAAGAAGCCACACCCCCTCAAAAAATGTATCGGCTTAAGGAAAAAGCCTCTTGAAGAGCGTAAGGAGCTTTTAAAGACATTTAGAGTATGTTTCAGGTGCTGTACTTTAACATTTTGCAAAGGACTGTAATGTGTGTCCATCATGTGCATAGAGTGTGGCTCTGAAGAACATGTGCAAGCCCTCCATCCGCTTGAGCCCAGCTCTGCACAACCTACTACCTCTCCTCCCAGGTTAATGCATGGCGGGGAGAATACAGACCAAGTGCCTAATTCTACCATAATTTCTTCATCCTGCACTGAAGTTTGTGGAGAAGACTGCTGTGATAAGACCTGTGCTAAAATATGCTTGGTGAACATATACCACAAGGATCAACCAGAAAAGACTTTAAAGGCGTATGCTATCTTAGACAATCAGAGCAATAGATCACTTGCAAAATCAGAACTGTTTAATCCATTTGAAATAAAAGCTCATCCTTACACCTTGGGTACCTGTAGTGGAACTACAGAGGTTTCTGGAAGAAGGGCTCATGGACTCATGGTATCTTCTCTCAAAGGTAACTTGCAATTACCCCTACCTACACTTGTTGAGTGCAATCAGATACCTGCTAACAGGGACGAAATCCCTACTCCAGCTGCTGCTTTCCATCACCCTCACCTGAAGGTAATGGAAAATGAGATACCGCTGCTTGACAAAGATGCTCAGATCCTTCTTTTGTTAGGAAGAGACATCACAAGAGTTCACAAGGTACACAGGCAAGTCAGTGGACTCCCAGATGCCCCATTTGCCCAGCGCATGGATCTAGGTTGGGCCATCATAGGCAATGTCTGTATAGCCAAAATGAAGAAACCTACCAACATTTCGTCATTCAAGACAAATGTTCTGCCAAATGGTCAAAACAATTACTTTGAGCCATGCCCACATCACTACTGGGTAAAAGAGAAGATAGCCAGCCACGGATGGCAACATGGTATCTCAGGTAACACAAGCCCTTTCTCCTGCAACAATGATGACTTCGGCTCTTCGGTGTTTCATGCAACCAGTGAAGATGACATACTGGCTCCTTCAATAAAAGACAAGGAATTACTCAAGGTAATGGACAATGAGTTCTTTCAAGATGACTCCAATAACTGGGTAGTACCCCTACCTTTTCATCTCCCAAGAGAGAAATTGCCAAACAACTTGCAGCAGGCCATCAGCAGATTCTCTTCCTTAAAGCGAAACTTAAGCAGGAAACGAGACATGCAACAGCACTTTGTGGACTTTATGCAAAATATATTTGACAGAGATCATGCAGAGCCCGCACCCCCACTAAAGGAGGGAGAAGAATGCTGGTACCTTCCATCCTTTTGTGTGCATCACCCAAGCAAACCAGACCAAATCAGAGTTGTCTTTGATTCCAGTGCTCAGCACGAAGGTGTTTCTCTTAACAAAATGCTCCCTACAGGGCCCAACTTGAACAACAGTCTAATAGGAATCTTGATTTGCTTCAGACAAGAGCCTGTAGCAGTAATGGCGGACGTTCAACAGATGTTTCACTGCTTCATTGTAAGAAAAGACAACAGAAACTACAGTACCTGACCGTGAGATTGTGTTTCCAGTGCAATCTCATCGCGCTGGTTCTCAGCGACAGGGTACTGTGCATGTCGCGTTCGCTCACTCATCGGGAAAGGAAAACTTTTTTTCTTTTCGCGATGAGCGACAGGCAGTGCTGACAGCTGTCTGGTATGAATCCTGAGGGGGAACGCCGCGCCAAATTTTAAATGAAAAAAAAAACGGCGTGGGTTCCACCCCAGGGGCATACCAGGCCCTTAGGTCTGGTATGGATTGTAAGGGGGACCCCCTACGCCGAAAAATCGTCGTGGGGGTCCCCCCAAAATCCATACCAGACCCTTATCCGAGCATGCAGCCCGGCCGGTCAGGAAAGGGGGTGGGGACGAGCAAGCGCCCCCCCCCTCCTGAACCGTACCAGGCCGCATGCCCTCAACATGGGGAGGTTTGTGCCTTGGGGAGGGGGGCGCCCTGCGGGCCCCCCCACCACAAAGCACCTTGCCCCCATGTTGAGGGCAAGGACCTCTTCCCGGCAACCCTGGCCATTGGTTGTCGGGGTCTGCGGGTGGGGGCTTATCGGAATCCGGGAGCCCTCTTTAATAAGGGGGCCCCCAGATCCCGGCCCCCCACCCTATGTGAATGAGTATGGGGTACATGGTACCCCTACCCATTCACCTAGGAAAATAATGTGTTAATAAAAAAAACACACCACACAGGTTTTAAAAGAAATTTATTAGGCAGCTCCCGGGGGGGTCTCTTCTGACTTCGGGGGTCTTCTTCTTCCGGTGTTCCGCCTCTTCTCCCGGGCCCCTCTGCTATCTTCTTCCAGCTCTCTTGCTAGCGGGGGCCCGGTCTGTTGCCGCTGTCCGGTTCTTCTCCTGTATCTTCTGCCAGACTCCCCCGCTATCTTCTTCCAGCTCTATTGCTAGCGGGGGACCAGGTCTGCTGCGCTGTCCCCTCCCCTCTTCTCTTCTCTTCTTCTTCTGATGTTGACACAACGCTCTCTCCTGCTGGAATGGTGTGTCCGAGCTGCGGAGCCATTTATATAGGCGGTGACCCCGCCCCTTTGTGACATCACAGTCCCAGCATGCGCAGGGACTCTGGGGTATAAATGGCTCCGCAGCTCGGACACACCATTCCAGCAGGAGAGAGCATCGTGTCAACATCAGAAGAAGAAGAGAAGAGGGGACAAGACAGAGCAGCAGACCGGGTCCCCCGCTAGAAAGAGAGCTGGAAGAAGATAGCGGAGAGGCCCGGGAGAAGAGGCGGAACACCGGGAGAAGAAGACCCCCAAAGTCGGAAGAGAACCCCCCCAGAGCTGCCTAATGAATTTCTTTTAAAACCTGTGGGGTGTGTTTTTTTTAAATAACACTTTATTTTCCTAGGTGAATGGGTAGGGGTACCATGTACCCCATACTCATTCACATAGGGTGGGGGGCCGGGATCTGGGGGCCCCCTTATTAAAGGGGGCTCCTGGATTCCGATAAGCCCCCCACCCGCAGACCCCGACAACCAACGGCCAGGGTTGTCGGGAAGAAGCCCTTGTCCTCATCAACATGGGGCAAGGTGCTTTGGGGTGGGGGGGCCCGCAGGGCGCTCCCCTCCGCAAGGCACAAACCCCCCATGTTGAGGGCATGCGGCCTGGTACGGTTCAGGAGGGGGGGCGCTCGCTCGTCCCCACCCCCTTTCCTGACTGGCCGGGCTGCATGCTCGGATAAGGGTCTGGTATGGATTTTGGGGGGACCCCCACGCCGATTTTTCAGCGTAGGGGGTTCCCCTTACAATCCATACCAGACCTAAGGGCCTGGTATTCCCCTGGGGGGGAACCCAAGCCGGTTTTTTCATTTAAAATTTGGTGCGGCGTTCCCCCTCAGGATTCATACCAGACAGCTGTCAGCACTGCCTGTCGCTCATCGCGAAAGGAAAAAAAAGTTTTCGTTTCCCGATGAGTGAGCCATCTCGGTGCTGGCTCCCACGACGGGTCTCGTAGGTGTCAAATCTCGCCGAGAAAAGCAGCAAGATTGACACAATATCGCGGTCACCTACTGTACCTCAGGTTTCTATGGCACAAAGACAATGACATCAACAAGGAAGTTATAGACTATCAAGGTACATTTCTTCAGTAACAGTCCTTCCCCTGCAGTGGCAACTTATGGGCTAAGGAGAACAGCTCAGACTGAAGAAGAAGAATATGGATCTGATGCTTGTCAGTTTGTTGAAAGAAACTTCTACATTGACCACACACTCAGGTCTTTTCCACCCACTAAAGAAGCGATTAATCTTCTCACCTGAACAAGGGCGATGTTGTCTGCAGACTGCACAAGATTATATCCAACAGCCAGGAACTTATGAATGCCTTTCACTCTGAGGACTATGCCACTAGTCTAAAAAACCCTGATTTAGGTACAGATGTGCCTCCTGTCCTGCGAAGTCTGGGTTTATTGTGGAACATTAAACAAGACACATTCACCTTCCAAGAGTCAACTTATGACAAAACCTTCACTAAGAAGGGAGTCCTGTCGGTGGTGAATAGCATCTATGACTAGGGATGAGCTTTTTATGTTTGGGTCAAACATGAGTCCGACTCGAACATTGGCTGTTCGATCTTTTGTCGAAATACGAACGTTATGGGGCGTTCGCGCCAAAATCGAGCGGTGCATCACGCCCCATAATGCACTGCGACATCACAGTGCATTGCACTATGACTTGCATGCTTTGGCCAATCACAGCGCCGTCAGCAAAGAGCCATAATTGGCCAAAGGCACGGTGCCTTTGGACAATTATGGCTCAGGGGCTTAAGTCCATGCCCTGCACTATATAAGGCCACCTGCACGTCGGCCCTGTGTAGTGTGTTGCTGACGTTGACCAAGAGAGAGTGTCATTTCATTTAGATTGAGCAGGCAGGCGATTCAGTTAGCTGCAGTGTATTTAGTGTTATATATATATATATATATATATATATATATATATACATCCAGGCTTGTGTATAATAAAAAAAAATATATATTACACACACTGTATCCAGTTTAGCTAGATCTGACTGCAGGCTGTTCCTGGAGTACTGTTTCTAATATATTTCAGGCAGGCGATTCAGTTAGCTGCAGTGTATTTTATTTATATATATATATATATATATATATATATATACACACAGTCTCGTATAAATATATATCCACTGTATCCAGTTTAGCTAGATGTGACTGCAGTCCATTCCTGGTGTACTGTTTCTAATATACTGCAGGCAGGCAGGTGATTCAGTTAGCTGCAGTGTATTTAAAATATATATTATATATATATATATATATATATATATATATATATATATATATATATATATATATATATCCACTGCATACAGTTTATCTATATCTCACTGCAGTCCATTCCTGGTGTACTGTTTCTAATATACTGCAGGCAGGCAGGTGATTCAGTTAGCTGCAGTGTATTTAAAATATATATTATATATATATATATATATATATATATATATATATATATATATATCCACTGCATACAGTTTATCTATATCTCACTGCAGGCCATTCCTGGTGTACTGTTTCTAATATACTTCTGGCAGGCAGGTGATTCAGTGATCTGCAGTGCATTAAATATATATACAGTCTCCAACATATATATCCACTGCATTCTAGTCTAGCCAAGCCTATATCTGACTGCAGGCCATTCCTGGTGTACGTTTTCAAATACACTTTCAGGCAGGCAGGCAGGCGATTCAGTGATCTGCAGTGCATAAAATATATATACAGTCTCCTACATATATATCCACTGCATTCTAGTCTAGCCAAGCCTATATCTGACTGCAGGCCATTCCTGGTGTACGTTTTCAAATACACTTTCAGGCAGGCAGGCAGGTGATTCAGTGATCTGCAGTGCATAAAATATATATACAGTCTCCTACATGTATATATCCACTGCATTCTAGTCTAGCCAAGCCTATATCTGACTGCAGGCCATTCCTTGTGTACTTTTTCTAGAAAACTTCAGGCAGTGTTTTGCTAATAAAATTTTAGAGCATGTCTGGAAGGCCACCAAGGAGAGGCAGATGCTCACAGGCCACTAAAAGAGGGCAAGCCAAGCAGGCTCTGTGTCTGCAGCCAACATTGCTAGTCATGGACACAGTGCATCCTCAGCATGTGGCCATGGGGCACGCTTGTCCTTTTTTTCGGCAGCTGGCCGTGTTAAGCCACAACATGCAGAAGAGTTGGTAGGGTGGATAACTAAGCCATCCTCACCCTCCTCATCCTCTGTCACCCAGACTCAGAGTAGTTTGCCTCCCAATGCAGCTGCCAAAGCGGCCTATTCCATCAGTCACTCCTTCCCTGGCCCCACCATCATGCATGGAGGAGTCCCCCGAACTGTTCAACCACAGTGTCGGGTACATGCTACAGGAGGATGCGCAGCGTTTTGAAGGCTCCGATGATGGTACCCAGGTTGAGGAAGGCAGTAACGTGATCCCAGATAGAGGGGGTACCCAAGAAGGATAAGAAACTGGCAGTCATGTTCCCCCAGCTGCAGCATACTGCCAGGTTTGCTCCAGTGACGAGGAGGAAGGGGATGATGAGGTCACTGACTCTACGTGGGTGCCTGATAGAAGAGAGGAGGAGGAGGCACATCTCCAATGAGGCAGGATGCCCTCCAGGGGCCAGCTTAAGGGCAGACACCCGACTGCATCACACAGCAGAGCTCCGCATGTGCAGAGCGCTGCTGACTCCCGGCGTATTTTGAAAAGTTCTTTGGTGTGGGCCTTTTTTGATACGTGTGCAGAAGATCGCACCGTTGCTGTTTGCAACATATGTCTGAAACGTATCAAACATGGCCAAAACAGCAGCCGCTTGGGCACCACATGCTTGACCAGAAATATGTCGACCTCCCATGCAGTTCGTTTGCGACAGTACTTAAAAGACCCACACCAAAGAACAAGGCGGACCTCTCCTTGCTCCTCATTAGCTGGGATCTCCAACCCCACTATACCTTCAGTCCTCTCAGAAACCTGCACTGAGAGGAATGAAGGTGTAGAATTAGGTGTGCCACGTACTTGCGGGCAATCTGCTATCACTACACTAACATCCGATTGTAGCAGACAAATTTCCCTACCCCGGTTGCTAAACCACCCAAAGAAATTCTGTCCCAGCCATCCACATGCTCAGCGGCTGAATGCTAGCTTGGCTAAATTGCTAGCACTCCAACTGCTGCCTTTTCAGCTGGTAGACTCTGCCCCCTTTTGTGAATTTGTGGAATGTGCGATACCTCAGTGGCAGGTTCCCAAACGCCATTTCTTTTCACGGCAGGCCATTCCGGCTCTCTACCGGCATGTGGAAGGCAATGTCTTGGCCTCGTTGGACAGGGCAGTCAGCGGTAAGGTGCATATTACCGCTGACTCATGGTCCAGCAGACATGGACAGGGATGTTACCTTTCTTTCACGGTGCACTGGGTAACTGGCAGCTGGAAAGGATGCAGGACAGGGTGCAGTATTGTTGGAGCTTGTTCCGCCACCACGCCTCCAAAATGCTACTAGTGGTGATTCTGCCACCCCTCGCTCCTCCACCCCTCCTCTTCTTCTTCCTCTATGGCCTCCTCCTCTGCAGATTTGTCCTTGGAACCAGAGCCTCCCTAGGCGTTCACGGAGCTACGCAAGCATTCAGGCAAAAAGATGCCATGCAGTGCTTGAGTTGGTCTGCTTAGGGGACAGGAGCCACACTGGGGCAGAGATTCTGTCAGCTCTGCAGGGGCAGGTTCAGAGGTGGTTGATGCCATGCCAGCTTCAGCCAGGAATGCTGGTTTGCGACAATGGCACCAACCTCCTCTCCGCCCTCCGACAGGGACACTTCACCCATGTTCCCTGTTTGGCTCATGTCCTTAATTTGGTGGTGCAGCGGTTCTTGTGCAGATACCCGGGCTTACAGGATCTCCTGAGGCAGGCCAGGAAAGTCTGTGGGCATTTCCACCGGTCATATAATGCCAGTGCTCGGCTGGCTGACCTTTAAAAGGAATGCAACCTGCCTAAGAACCGCCTCATTTGTGACATGCCCACCAGGTGGAACTCAACATTGGCAATGCTGCAGCGGCTGCACACACAGCAGAGGGCCATCAATGAGTACCTGTGTAAGTATGGCACCAGGGGAGCTTGGCTTTTTTTCGCCATGCCAGTGGCTACTGATCAGGGATGCATGCACTGTCCTGTCACCATTTGAGGAGGCCACGAGGATGGTGAGCAGTGACAGTGCATGCATCAGTGATACTATCCCTTTTGTCTTCCTGTTGGAGCACATGCTTCGTGGAATAATGGACAGGGCACTTGAGGCAGAACAGAGGGAGGAAGAGGAGGACTTCCTTACCTCTCAAGGTCCCCTTTATCCAGACAATATTCCTGCGGGCCCGCCGATCACACAGGAAGAGGATGAGTAGGATGAGGATTGTGTCAGCATGGAGGTGGAGCCTAGCACTCAGCATCAGCAGCAGTCTTCAAGGGATCATTTTCAGTCTCCAGAAACCCATGGGCTTGTATGTGGCTGAGAGGAGGTGGCTGTGGATCATGTCATCCTTAGTGACCCAGAGGACTCCGGATCGAATGCCTCAGCAAACCTTCACTGCATATCCTCCCTGATCCTGCAAAGCCTGCGAAAGGACCCTCGGATTTGAGGTATCAAGGAGAGGGATCATTACTGGCTGGCAACCCTTCTTGATCCACGTTACAAGGGTAAGGTTGCGGAACTTATCCAGCCTTCGCAGAGGGAGCAGAGGATGAAACATCTTCGGGAGGCCTTGCAAAATGGTGTGTGCAATGCGTTTCCAGAGCCTGGGAGGTTACAATTTCCTGGTCCTCCTGGACAACGTGTTGCTGAGGCTTCGGTCAGTTACAGAAGGAGCGGAGGAGAAGGTGGCCGTCTGACCGATGCGTTTAGATAATTCTTTAGTCCACAGTCCCAAGGTCTTATCGGTTCCAGCAACCATCACCAGTGTCTGATTTGCATGGTTTCAGGAATACCTAGGGGCAAGATGAGACTTGGAGACCTTTCCAACCGAAAATCCACTGGGTTACCTGGTCTTGAGGATGGATCACTGGCCAGAGCTTGCACAATATGCAATTGAGCTACTGGCCTGTCCTGCATCCAGCGTTCTTTCTGAACGCACATTCAGTGCTACTGGAGGCTTTTCTAACTGATCACAGGGTGCGTCTGTCCACAGACTCAGTTGATCGGCTCACCTTCGTAAAAATGAATCAGTCTTGGATCACCAGCTACCAAGCACCTGATGCTGATGTAATCGATTAATTTTTCTATGAATGTGAGATTCCTTGAAGACTGCCTATGCTGAGTGACTATCCTGTTATGCTGAGTGCCTATTACTCCTCAATGTTCTTGTTGATAGCTTCTAAGAACATTTTTGTTTCAGGGCACCACCACCAGTGCCTAAGGCCCAATTTTTCTGCCCCTGTTTAACAGGGGAGTATAATTATAATTTTTGCTGTAATATTTTGCAGCAGGGCTCGTTCTTGCGCTCAACTAGAGTATCTGTGAGGGGTTGCAGTGTTGTGGCACCACCACCAGTGCCTAAGGCCCAATTTTTCTGCCCCTGTTTAACAGGGGCATGTAATTACAATATTTGCTCTAATATTTCACAGCAGGGCCCGTTCCTGCACTCAACAAGAGTATCTGTGAGGCTTTACAATGTTGTGCCACCACCACCGCCTAAGGCCCAATTTTTCTGCCCCTGTTTAACAGGGGCATGTAATTACAATTTTTGATCTAATATTTCACAGCAGGGCCCGTTCCTGTGCCCACCAAGAGTAATTGTGAGGGCTTACAGTGTTCTGGTACCACCAACACCTAAGGCCCAATTTTCTGCAGAGTATATAGGGCAGGCCGTATAGTATATACAGGCGGTCTCCTACTTTCAAACATACGACTTACAAATTACTCCTACTTACAAATGGAGGGAGACAACAGGAGGCGAGAGGAAATCTACCCCTAGTGTACTCTCATGTAAGAGTTAATATGGGAAAAAGGTGTTTCGCCACTGATGCTTTATTACCAATCCTTGTTTCCCTAATAACCCTAAATTTTCAAAATCCAATTGTCATTGGGACAGAAAGTGAGGTGAAATCTTCTGAACAGGGCACAGACAGCAAAACAAATGTTACAGGGGTGATAACCCTTCCCTATGTTATCAAAAAAGCTTAAAAATTGATTTTTTGGCTGGAGCTACACTTATAAAATGTACCTGTTCCAAATTACAAACAGATTCAACTTAAGAACAAACCTACAGTCCCTGTCTTGTTTGGACCGCCTGTATACTGCTGTTCAGAGTATATAGGGCCTAGGGGCCCCACACCTTTTTTTTTTTTTTTTTTTTAATTTGGGTGCAGGGTTCCCCTTAATATCCATACAAGACCCAAAGGGCCTGGTAATGGGCTAGGGGGTGGTACCCATGCCATTTTTCTCAATAATTTTCATCTATATTGCCGGGACCCGACATTACATTACAGCCGCAAGCAGTTTTAAATGACTTTTATTCCTTTAGAAATGTCATTTTGTGCAGAGACTGTTCTAAACACGGGAGACACGTGTCACTTTACAGGCATACTCTAGTCACCCCCCAGGTACGATATTTAAAGGAATATTTCACTTTTATTTTTTCACTTTAAGCATTATTAAAATCACTGCTCCCGAAAAAACGGCCGTTTTAAAAACGTTTTTTCGCGTTGGTCCCCTGGGGCAGGACCCAGGTCCCCAAACACTTTTTAGGACAATAACTTGCATATTAGCCTTTAAAATTCGCACTTTTGATTTTTCACATTCGGGTCCCATAGACTTTAATGGTGTTCGAATGTTCGCACAAACTTTCGGTCCGTTCGCATTTTCTGCCACGAACCGAACCGGGGGGTGTTCGGCTCATCCCTATCTATGACCCACTGGGTTTCCTTGCTCCAGTTACCATTCAAGGTAAGATTCTGCTAAGACAGTTATCTACTGAGAACATAGACTGGGATACTCCTTTGCCTAGTGAGAATCAACACAAGTGGGAAAGGTGGAGATGTTCTTTGAAGTCACTAGAAAAACTTCAGATCTCCCATTGCTATGTTCCACTTCAACTTCAACCATAGAGAAATTCATATTTTCTCCGATGCATCAGTTGAAGCTATTGCTACAGTAGCCTATTTGAAGACCTCTGAAATGAATGTAGAAGCACACTGTAGTTTTGTCCTAGGCAAGACAAAACTCTCTCCCAAACCTGGGCATACCATACCAAGACTTGAACTTTGTGCAGCCGTGCTAGAAGTAGAAATTGCCGAAGTCATACGAAGTGAAATGGACACTAGAATTGATTCTTTCAACTTCTATACAGACAGTAAGGTAGTACTTGGTTACATATACAACCAAACAATTTTATGTAAAGTATTACGTTCCCACTGAACTCAACCCAGCTGACTGTGGAGCCAGAGCTGTAGTGATCGAGTAGGATAATGTATATTGGGTGATATGATGTAGAGTGGGTATGATAATTAATATTTAGGTATTATTATAATGATGATGTAAGTACTCTTCCGCAGCAACCCGATTCTTCCAGAGAGATGCACTTTATTGACTTCCAACACAGAACAAAGTCCAAAGTCCACAGATGACAAAGAAATCCGACAGAGGAAATATAATTCAGAGACCCATATTATTCAGTCTTCCCATATAATTCAGTCTTCCCAGCCATGCACAGACAAGCCTCCCTCATACACAGACAAGCCTCACTTCCCACACAGACAAGCCTCACTCCCCCAAACCTATAGACTGAATGCCGTGTTATATTCACTAAATATTGAATGGCTGAGCAATTTGATTGGCCGTTTCAATTTAGGACTTGAACAGCCGTGAACCACCCCAATTTGCACTCCCGCTTATCAACATCAACAAGTCCCCTTTAGATATATTAATTAGATAAACAGAACACCCTTTTGAGCCCTTGGAATACCTACATTCCCGCATATCAACATCAACAAGTCCCCTTTAGATATATTAATTAGATAAACAGAACACCCTTTTGAGCCCTTGGAATACCTACATTCCCGCATATCAACATCAACAAGTCCCCTTTAGATATATTAATTAGATAAACAGAACACCCTTTTGAGCCCTTGGAATACCTACATTCCTGCATATCAACAAGCCCCCCTGATATATTAGCCCCACAGGAGGGAGCCTCCGCTAGGCCAACCCAAAACACTCCCTGATCCCATTGTTACCCCCTCAAGTCTAATTACCATCAATAAATATTTCTTCTATGGTCCTTTAAACAATGTACCTTTTGAAATGTTCAATTAGGTTAACAGCCCATACCTCACACCCCTAGGTAGACTTGCATGAGACTAGCACATCAAAGGATCTTCAACTGTTATCTTAAAATTGAGTTGGCTTGGACAATTTCTGCTCAACCCATACTCCAATACAATATTATACATTGGCCAATATTATACATTATAAATTGGCCAACATATTACAACAAGAGCGTGTCATCTGCTGTTCTTCAGGACAGCTTATGGCTGTCACCTCCAAGGTTTTTGTCTGAGGACTCCTACTAGCCCCCTATGGACACCACCTATGGGCTAGTAAGTCCTGAAGATGATAGGGAAATAAGAACTGTGAACATCTCACTCCACACTTCTATAAATACAAAACAGGAGCTGCGGTCACACCGTTTTGAGTGTTTTTCCACCTGTCATCTGCTGTAAGAGCTATTGCTCGCCTAATTCATATTGCTCGCTGCTTTGGGAAGAACGCTGCGGCAGAGTGTCATGGTTGGCACAGCTGTTCTGGACACTTTACAGAGGCAGATATTTCACACGCAGAAGAGGTAATTATCCGTTGTGTGCAACAAAATGTGTATCAGGAAGAATTCGGGAGAATCAGAAATGGAACCGAATTGACCTAAAAACAGTTCTCTTTTCAATCTAAACCCCGTATTTGACGCCAATCAGCTGCTGAGAGTTGGTGGCCATATAACGAAATCTGATTTAAGTAGCAAAGAACAGAATCCTATAATCATACCAGGTCAACATTATGTTACTACCCTTCTGGTTCAGCATCACCATGAACTGGTACATCATCAGGGACGTCCATTTACAGAAGGTGCCATCAGGTCAGCTGGCCTGTGGAACATTGGTATGAAAAGGTGTGTCTCCTCCTTGCTCTTCAGGTGCGTCAAGTGCCACAAGTTAAGAGGAAAACATCAACCGCAACAAATGGCAAGTCTTCCAGTCGATCGCCTAAGTACAGATCCACCCTTCACCTATGTTGGAGTAGATGTTTTCGGCCCATGGTCCGTCATCACTTGGAGAACTCGTGGTGGAGCTGCCAATAGTAAAAGGTGGGCTGTGTTTACCTGTCCCAGCATCTGAGCAATACACATAGAAGTGATCGAGTCTATAGATTCTTCATCTGTGCCCTATGAAAAGTCTTCTCTGTCAGAGGACCAGTTAAGCAGCTGAGATCTGACTGTGGTACCAACTTTGTTGGAGCATGTAAAGAGCTACAATTGGACAGTTTCCTGGCCAACAATGGATGTACTTGATTGATTAATCCTCCACATTCTTCACACATGGGAGGATCCTGGGAATGAATGATTGGAGTAGCACGAAGAATTCTTGACTCCATTTTTCAGACTCACAAGTCTTTACCACTCACCCATGATACCTTGTCTACCTTTCTCGCTGAAGTGTCTGCCATAGTGAATACAAGACCTTTAGTGCCGGTATCTTCAGATCCTGATGCTCCAGTGATCCTTACTCCAGCTTCGATTCTTACTCAAAAGATTGGGACTGCTGTGATATCTTCAAGTGAGTTCAAACCCAAGGATATCTACAGGTGTCAGTGGAAGCAGGTGCAGCATCTAGCCAATGTGTTTTGGCATCGCTGGAGAAAGGAGCATCTTCATCACCTTCAAGGTCTTCACAAATGGCAAACATCTAAGCCTACTCTTAAGGTTGGAGATCTCATTCTTCTAAAAGACAAGGAAGTTTGCTGGAATGAGTGGCCTATGGGTCTTATTACTAAAGTTATGCCCAGTGACGATAACGAAGTCCGGAAGGTAGAAGTCAAGGTAACCAAGGGAGGTTCGACACAAACCTTTTACTCGACCAATTACAGAGTTAGTACTGCTTTTGCCAGGTAAGTGACAAGGACTAGCCATGCTTTTGGCACGGCGGGGAGTACATTGCTGTTATCTACAAGTTCTACTTGGAACTTTGGAATTCTTTGAAGACGTCATACGTCGGACTACATGTTCTTCACTCCTGTTGGACTTATCTTTATGCTTGCTTGTTACATGTTTTTCATTACAGGTTCCAGGGCATTTAACAGTTTTGGACTTATAGAATATATATATATATATTAGTTTACGGTGATGAAATCTAAAGATTTCAGATGGGGAGTGTTGTGTTACACTATGTGATTTATTATCGCTCTGTGTCTTTAAGCTCTGTTCTCGCTGTCTATCTGAACTCTCTCCCCCACCATAGTTCTATATATTCCCCTCCTCTTCCTGTCTCTTATTCATTTACCTCAGTATACCCCATGCTGTAACATCTTTCCATGTGACTTACAACACCAACGTTTTTCTACCTATAAATATCCATCATTAAACGGAACATTCAAAAGGATTCATCGTCTGTCTCTCCATACAGTTAGTTATTCATTGAGTTAAGCTGTCTGAAATGATGCAAGGGATAAATAGAACACCAGGTCATGTAAGCCTTATATGAAGCTGGAGATAAAGTTTATGGCTTTGTAGTTGAGTCAGAACAACCAGTATCATGAATGTCAAAATATTATTTGAGCAGTTTAGAAAGCTTATCTTTGTGGAGCGGGTTAGACAATAATAGGATTTTTAAATACAGCTTACCTGTAAAATCCTTTTCTTGAGAGTACATCACGGGACACAGAGTATTCATTACATAGTGGGTTACATCTTTATTCAAATGGAATCCTGAAACCACCTTAGGTAAGAAGGAACGATTAGGACGCATAACAATCCTGTCCTTGTGAATAATTAAATATGGCTCTTTACAAGAAAAAGCTGCCAATTCTGATACTCTCCTAGCAGAAGATATGGCTATCAAGAAGACTAATTTTTTAGTCAAAAGCGCTAAAGGAGCCAGGTGCAGTGGCTCAAAGAGTTGTCCCTGTAAAGCCGACAACACCAAATTTAAATCCCATGGGCATACTGGAGGTTTGACTGGCGGATTCAACCGCAGTGCCTCCTGAATAAAGGCCCGGACAAGGGAATGTGAAGCAATTGGCTTCTGAAAAAATACAGACAAAGCCGAAATTTGGACTTTGATAGTGCTCAAAGCCAATCTCATTTCTAGGCCTGAAGAAAGGTCAAGATTCTGCTAATCCTAAACCTTCTAGGATGCCATCCCCTGGGTTCACACCAGGAAACATATGCCTTCCAGATTTTGTAGTAAATAAGCCTGGAGGCCGGCTTTCTGGCATTGACCAGAGTGGAAAGGACTGACTCAGAGAGCCCACGGTCTTTTAAAATGTGGGTCTCAGCAGCCAAGCCGTCAAATTTAGACTTCGTAAAGCAGGGTGGCAAATCGGACCCTGTGTGAGCAGATCTGGCCGGAATGGGAGGACCCAAGGCCTGCCCACTGCCATCTTTACGATCTCTGCATACCAAGGTCGTCTGGGCCAAGCCGGGGATACTAAAAGGACCAACTTTGCTTCCCTTTTGACCCTTCCCAGGAATCGCGGAAGAAGTGGGTTCGGAGGGAAGGCATACATTAGATTGTACTGATCCCATGGGATTGTCAGAGCATCTGACCTCTGAGCAAGTACATCCCTTGTTCTGGACACAAATTTGTCCAGCTTCCTGTTGAATCTGGACGCAAATAGATCCACATCTAGTGTTCCCCACCTTTGACATATGGTTTGGAATATGTCGGGGTGTAGGGACCATTCTCCTGGGCATAATTGCCAGTGGCTTAAGAAATCCGCTTGTCAATTTTCCACTCCTGGGATGAATACCGTAGACAGGCAGGGAGCATGGCTTTCTGCCCATGCAAGAATGCGATTCACCTCCCTTTGGGCATCCAGACTTCTGGTGCCTCCTTGGTGATTGATGTAAGCCACAGCCGTGGCATTTTCATATTGTATCCGAATAGGATGACCCTGTAGCCTGTAAGACCAGTCCATGAGGGACAAGTAAATTGCCTGAATTTCTAGAATATTGATGGGCAAGCGTCTCTCGGTTGCAGACCATCTTCCCTGCGTGCATGTTTCTTCCAGAACTGCTCCCCAGCCTGTCAGACTGGCATCTGTGGTTACGATCTTCCATTGTAGTAGAAGAAAGGCTTTGCCTTTCAAAAGATTTTTGGTTCATAACCACCAATTGAGGCTTTTGCATATCCCTGGGGATAGGCACGTCGGAAGATCCAAGGCATGAGTCTTTTTTTGTTCCAAGCTGCGAGAATGCTTCTCTGCAGGGGCCTTGAGTGAAACTGGGCAAATGGAACAGCCTCAAAAGTGGCAACATCTTTCCTAACAGTCTCATACATAGCCGAATGGATGGATTCTTTTTGCTTAATACTAAGCGGAGTAGAGCTCTTACGTCCTTGACCTTTGGCTCTGGTAGAAACACCCTGCCTTGAGCGGTGTCTATGATCATGCCTAGATACTCCAACCTTGTTGAAGGTTGCAAAGAAGACTTTTCTAGGTTGATTATCCAGCCTAGTCTTTCCAAATGTCTTACTGTCTTGAAGACAGCGCGGTTCAGGTGTGCCACCGATTGCTCTATGAGTAGCAAATCGTCTAGATAAGCTACCACGGTTATGCCCTGAGCTCTTAGATTTGCTAATTTTTATAAAAATTCGAGGAGCTGTAGCGAGACCGAAAGGAAGGGCCACAAACTGGAAATGGCACTGGTCTACCGTGAACCTTAGATATCTTTGGTGAGCGGGAAAAATCGGCACATTTAGATATGCATCCTTGATATCTATTGATGCCATAAATTCTCCCCCCTGCAGGGTGGAGACCACAGAAACAAATTGACTGCATTCGGAAGGATCGAATGTGTAGAAACTGATCTAGATCCTTTAGATCTAGGATGGGTCTGACATCTCCATTTGGCTTTGGAATGGTCAAGAGATTCGAGTAGAACCCTGAACCATGATCTTTTGGGTTCATTTCTATTATCACTCCCTGGGATAGTAAGCAATCTAAGGCCAGTAGTAGCGGTTCTCGCTTTACTGGATCTTTAGGAACTCTTGACCTTAGGAAACGAGCTGGTGGAAGCTCTAGGAACTCTATTTTGTAACCTAGAGATACTGAAGAGACCACCCACTTGTCTTGAACTTCTTCCCGCCAAGCTCCTGAAAACTGTAGTAGCCCCCCCCCCCCACTCGGCCGAGTGGGGGCGCCCCTTCACAGGGATGTTTTGGGGCTCTGCTTGGCAGGCTTTCGTCCCCAAGCCTTTTCTGCCCTTGGGTGTGACCCTGGGCCATTCCTCTGAAAGTAGATTGGGAAGGCCGTTGCCACTGCTTAGAGCCTGTGTTCCAGGGGAAGGGGAAAGAGACCGTTTGAATGGTGGACGTTTACTCCTCTTAACTGGTAGGAGTGTAGATTTACCACCTGTAATTTTTTGGATAAAATTATCTAGGTCATCCCCAAATAGGCATTCCCCTTTGAATGGGAAGCCAGCTAAATATCTTTTGCATGAAAGCTCTGCTGCCCAACTTTAAAGCCAAAGGGACCTGCGCATGTGTACCAACAGGAGAGACAAATAAGATGCTTGCTGGGTAGAATCCAGAATGGCATCAATCATAAAACACAGCACCTGTGGAAGGTCTGCGTAGTTCTCCACTTCCTCACTGGGAAGGAGGCCAAGCATCTGCTTAATCTGTTCCTTGAGGAATTGACACAAACCCACAGTTGCGACTGTAGGTTGGACTACAGCGCCAGCCATAGAGAAGGAGGCTTTTAATAAAGTTTCCAGCTTTTTATCAGTTGGATCTTTAAACACCTGAGCATTGTCCAAGGGACAGGTCAGGTTTTTATTCACACAAGAGACAGCCGCATCCACGGATGGGACCTCCCACTTCTTGGTGAAGCTTTCCTCCAGAGGATAAAGCATAGAAAACCTTTTAGGAGGAGTAAACAGTTTATCGGGATGTCCCCAGTCCTTATACAATAATTTATCCATTAAAGGATGAATTGGAAAGGAAAACGCAGTCTGTGGGATCTTTCTGACTCCCAGGGAAGAAACAGAGGATGTAGCGGCCTCAGCAGAGGGCATTTTAAATGTGGAACGCACTAGTTCAGTATAATACTGGACCTGCTTTTTGAGTGCCTGAGAGGAAGAAGCTCTCTCCTCTTCCTCTGAATCCTCAGACTGCTCTTGATCCCTATCTCTGGATAGGGATCTCTCCTCATTGTCAGAAGATTCATCTGAAAGAGAAAGTGCAGCAGAGGGAGGGGATCTACCCCTTTTTCTGCTATTTTTTAAGGAAGCTGAAATAAAATTCATAATTCTTCCCTCAAAACCCTCCAATGTAGCCCTAAGGGAATTCTCTCTGACATATACTGGGCTGTAACATTAGGAGAGGCTGCAAAACCTGATGGGGGCACTGACTCATCCTGTGAGGCTGGCTCCAGTCTTGCAGGGGGGATGGTAATCTGCAGGCATCTTTAGGACCCCTAGACACAGGCGGTGACTTTCTTGCACCTTTCTTACCTCCCCCCGAGACCCTCTTGCGAGAAGACAAGGAGACATAGTCCCAAGTTACAAAGCAGAGGTACTAGTACATATGCAATCACTGTTGTGCTAAAAGTCTCACAATATACATATATGCTTAATACTGCACAACCTGATGCCGAGTAGGTGTTAGGTTAGCCTAATCCGACCACTTTAAGATGCTCACTGCCCAAACTCTGTGTCCATCTGTTTACAGAGCTCTGAACGCTCTGGGCTTTTAAATTAGCCACCTGGCGTCTGCACACCTGCAGTGGAGGAAGGGAACGATTGGACACCAGCTTCAGTGAGTGTGTCTGAAAAGCACGTAAGTTTGCGCTTTACTCCCTCTAGTGGTGGAAATCAGGTAAGACATGAACTACTCAATGAAGAAAATCCACTTGTAATATAAATATATATATAGGATTAACTTCTCTTAACTTCTCTTACCTGTCCCCACCGCAGGAACTGCTGAGAACAGTTTCCAGCCTTCACCCATCACGGCGGGTAGCGTTGTGCCAACCTTCAGGGTTTTTTGGGTTCCTGCTCAGAGAAACCTCTTTACCTGGACCTGTAAAAGACTCCAAAGAGAGACTTACAGGCAAAACCTCGCTTTTTCGGATGACGAGGCCCGGGTACCATACCATCTTGGGAGTCAAAATATCGGCCCGAGATATGGATCCGGTCAGCATAGCCCTTTAAGCCCCCGCAGGGACCAAACTGGAGCTTTCTTCACAGCACATGTTTTACATGACCTGAGGTCCTCCCCGTATGGGAGGGGTTATATAGGGGAGGAATTCTCCTTAATTGGGGTTAACCAGTGTCCAATCACCGATGGTGCCTATCTAACCCACTATGTAATGAACTCTGTGTCCCGTGATGTATGATCAAGAAATAGAGATATTGTTTCTCCAAAAATAGGCAGGGTTATAGGAATTTTGTTCCTTTAGGGTGATAGTCACTGGTGCGTGATTAGACCAAATGATTGTATGTATAGTCACTTCCAGGGTACTTTGAAAAAGAGTAAGGTCAGTCAGAAATAAGTCAATCCTTGAGTATGAGTTGTGAGGCGCTGAGAGTATAATCTCTTTTCGAGGAATTGGTAAATCTCCATGCATCATATACATTCATCTCTGTTAGAAGGGATTTCTTCTCATATCTATGTGCGCTCTGAGAGGTAGAGCAGTCCATGACTTTGTCTACTACACAGTTGAAGTCCCCTCACACGAGTAGTGATCCTTTCTTATGCTTAGTAATTTTTCTTGTAAAGAGATCTTAGAAATAATGCTTGACTTGTAATTGGAACATAGAGATTCACTAAGCTATACGTCACATTGTTTATATCACAGACCAATATGATGCCTTTGGGGACAGTGAATACTGCATGTGATTGAAATGCTACTGATTTGTTCACTGCAATAATTGTACCCCGTTTCCTAACTGAGGCGGATGCGTAAAAAATGCGAGGGAATGATTTATCAGAGCATTTGGGCTGTTTGTCCCGAAAGAAATGTTTCTCTTGGATGCAAATGATGTCCCCTTTAAGCTGTTTAGCTTCTTGCCACGTAGCTTTTCTTTTAAATGGGCTGTTCAGACCATGTGTGAGAAATCACCTTGATGGTCATAATTACATTGTAGAGTTAATGCTAGATATAGCCCAATGTTAGTGATAGGGCGGTGTAGTTTGGTATAATTACCTGTAGGTGGTGGCAAAGGATAGGAGTTGAATTTCTGGATGTTGAAAATGCTGTTTAAGTTCCCTTGTTCTGAGGGTGCATTTGATTCCCATTGAAGAGGATCATCATATCTGGCTGGTACATGTAAAACATAAGAGTAAAGAAAAAAGAACAGTATAACATATAAAAAAAGTGAAACTAATCACAGTGTGCGAAAGATTTCGCTTCTGCATGGTGGGGGTCTTTACTTAGCCAGATCCAGTATATTCATCCAGATTAGTCTAGATGTAAATGTGAGGTGTCCACCCCTTATAGTTACATAGTTACATAGTTATTTACATAGTGGTCACTTAATAGTAGTTGCTGCTACCCAGGTTTGACTTTTTACCACTTTTTGCCTCCATTTTGTGAGTGGAAGATTCAATAGGGCCTTTTTCATCATCTGGGAGAAGCTTCCATTGTCTAGCCAATTTCAACCTGTTTTCCAAGTTATTTATAGCATATGTCTTGCCTTCCCTGGTGATGATAATTTGCGTTGGAAATCCCCGGGTGTATGGTATCTTGTGGTTTTGAAACAGCTTGGTCAGTGTGACGGGGTTCCTGCCTGCTTGTATGATGTGTTGCGAGATGTCAGAGTAGACAGATATTTCTGTATATGGATCAGATAGTGGAGAATGCTTCCTGGTATATCTGATCAAATCCTCTTTAATATGGAAAAATTGGATACGGGCTATAACGTCCCTTGGAACTTTTTCCAGCAGGTGCTTTGGTTTAGGCAGGCGGTGGGCCCGATCTACAGTCACCTCCCTTTCTGGTGTGTCTGGCATTAAAGCAGAAATAAATTGCTGAACAAATTTTCTAAGGTCTGCAGGAAGGATAGATTCAGACACCCCTCTCAGTTTAACATTGTTTCTTTTTGAGAGGTCTTTTAAATCTGCAATTTTATTTTTAAGTGCCTGTATGTCGTCCTCTGCTCCGTTATATGCATCTAAAAGCTTGTTATGAGCCGCAGCAAATTCCCCCATTTTGTCTTCAGTGTGATTGGCTCTATCCCCTAAAGCAGTGACATCTGCTTTTAGCTGGGTTGTGCATTCCATCAGATCCCTGCGTAGTGAGCCCCTTAAAGTCACCAACATTTCCTTCATCATTGTGTCTGTTGGTGGCTGGTCCAGGGTGGGGAAGTCATGCATTTGTTCAATGAACTCTCTACTGCTGTCCTATGACATGTCATGTCCCCCCTGCTGACCTGGATATCTGTGCTCTGATGAGCGCTTCTGTGAAGCCCTCTGTGGGCTCTGAACAGGGGATGCACCCGGCGCCCTGGGGATGATGCCTGATATTGCTGTATGTCCTTGGAGGATGTACCGCGTCCTCAGCCGCGCCACGATTCACAGGCCACAGTGCCGTTTTGAGGCCTATGAGTGCTGGCTGTGTTAAAGAAGTCAGTCAGTTTTTTAGGGCCTCTTTCCGATTTTCTCTTATTCATTTTGGTGGCCAGTGATATCAGGGTAGATGGGTGATGGATATCAACTCACAGTGCCATCTGGCTTTGTTTCTTGTCGCTGGATTGTGCTGGATCTACTCAGAGCTTTCTCCTCAAGCTGCCATCACCTCGGCTGCTGGCCACGCTCCCTATACTTATGTTATCATATACATTTAAATCAGTACTAGCAACTTACATGTGTACTGAAGCCGATGCCTGTCCAGTTCAGAGGCCCCTCTCCTTTTCACTGTATAGCTGAACTGCTGGCAGGAGGGGCAGAGGGAGATGCAGTGGGCACCACAGAGCTGCCGATCAATGTGCAGATGAGTGGCCATGGGGTCAACAGGAAACTGAAAGTACACTGTTGTGTGTGTGTTGGGAAAGTGGGGTGGGGGGCCACAGAGATGTGCTGTGGGGTTGGAAGTGCAGAGATGTGCAAGTGGGTACAGAGCAGAGATGTGTTAGGGGTGTGTGTGGCGCAAAGATGGCTTGCTGCAGTGTACCGTGGTGTGCTGGAGGGATACAGAAGATGCTGGCAGGTGCAGAGGTGCGCGTGTGGGGGGAGGGTACGGAGGTGCATAAATGTGTGGCAGAGTACATAGATGTGCTGGGGAATAAAGAAGATGCTGGGAGGTGCAGAGGTGTGTATGTGGGGTGGGGGGGTTGTGATTGTGCTGGGGGTTACAAAGGCTTTCTAGGCTTATGGAGGCTTACTGGGTGATAAAGAGGCTTCTAGGAGGTGCTGAAGGGGTACAGATGTGTCCTAGGGATACGGGGGTTATTTGGGAGGTACAGAGATCTGTGGGGGGTTAGGAGATGTGCTGAGGGGTATGGAGGCATACCAGGTTGTGTAGAGATGTGCAAAGGGGTATGGCATTAGGTGTCTAAACATAGAAAAAAAAAGGTGCCCCTGAAATTTTTTGGGGAAAGGTTGGCAACTATGCAGGAAGGGATCCTGCTTCAGAAAATGTGAAAGGGTTCTTCTGCGGGACCATAATAATGGGCCCCGTAATGGGAGTAAAGGGCACCAGGACCAGTGGCAAGGACCCCGGGATGGGGTCAGGGGGGCCCTTCATGGTTTCTTGCACTGGTACCCTGAAGGATTTAGTTACACCTCTGAAGGGGTCAGTATATTTCGATGAGCCTCTAATCTGCTTCAAAACAACACTGAGCATGTGGTGGAATATTTGTGGGGAGTGGAGAAGGATTGTACACTTTGGACTTTTTGATATCATTAACTTTTTTATATAATAATTTGAGCACTTGATCACAGGAATTTCGTGAATGTGATTATAGATATAAGCTAGCACTGGTATATATGTATATGGTATTTATAAGCACTGGGATGCTTATAAATAAATAAGCACAGTTTATTAGCAGCTGGCAAAATATAATTATGGGGCGTGTGTCTGGGAGGTATTCACAGTGCAGTTTTTGTTGTCATTTATTTACTTATGTTATATTAGAGTAGAACTTAACTGTATCTGAGCACCACAAACTGAAAATGCTCTTTAATGTATTTTTTTATATTTCAAAATTTTTTATTAAAAAAAAAGAAATACATTTCAATGTAAACAGACAAATCAATAAAACAAAGTCAATTTCTTAGATGGTCAACTTAGCAATACAGATGTACAGAAAATACGGTCAACATGCATATCTATCCTTTACCATTATCATAGAACGCCAAATGTACGATATGTATCTAAGTACCAATAGGACTGGGTAATATTTTCCCCCCATGATCCGGAACCCCGCCACATACTGTGAATGGCAGAGACCCGGAATCACAGGGAATTCTGGTTGTGAACCCCAAGACTATACCGGGGTCCACTAACGGGCAAGGTCCCATGGGCAATCATCTGTATTGTACATATAAGAACCAGAAGAAGGAACTAAGAAAGAAAAGAGAAGAGAGGAAGGAAAGGAAGAAGAGAAAAAAAAACAAAGGGGGGGGGGGAGAGAAGGAGTAGAAGTAGAGGGTCAACCCGGAGTTCCCTACAGAGTTGAGATATAATCGATCCACGGATCCCACACCGTGTTAAATTTTTTGGTGTTATTACAGAGTATATAGGTGAATTTATCAATAATCATGATCTAGTTGAGTTTACTTTTAACCTGGTCAAGAGGTATTGTCGACTGTCTCCAATGCCTAGCAATCGTAATTCTCGCTGCCAACAATATATAAGTGATCAACTTTACAGATTTTTTGGGAGTTTCATCAGTTAGTTTGTGGAAAAGAGTGGCCTCTGGAGATCTGCAAATGTTTACCCCCGTTACCAAATTTATTTGATTGAAAATCCTAATCCAGAACCTAGTTACGAGGGGACACTGCCACCAAATATGGTGCATTGTCCCCAGCTGTCCGCATCGTCGGCAACAATTTGGTGAAGTGGAAGGATGCATTTTAGCTACCCTAGTAGGTACCAGGTATCAACGCAGGAGTTTTTTGTAGTTGGCCTCTATAAGGGTGGCATTGATGGAAATTTTGGATAGCTTAAAAAGGAATACCTTGCCACTCAGTCAAATCAAAGGAAAGGTCCAAATCCCTCTCCCACTGGTCCATATAAGTTTTGAATCTGGCTCAGTAAGAGAAGCATATATCACAGATATCTGCCCCCTCTGTAAGCCTCTGGCTTGGCACGACAACTCAAATGTTGTGAGTGTAAGGGGTCCCACCTTTAGATTAAGTTTAGATCTGGCGAAGGATGCAATTTGATTATATCGGAATATTTCACTAGGAGGCATTTGAAACGTGTCTTTAAAATGCTGCATAGCATATATCTGATCTCCATTAAGGAAGTCGCCAATTCTTAGTAATCCCTTGTTAAGCCACCACTGGAACAGTCGTGGAGTCAAGCCAGGTGGAAACTCCGGATTACAAAAGATGGGAGCTAGTGGTGTATGTGGGGATGATAAAGGACTGCGGTGGCATGTTCTGTCCCAGATTGCTAAAGAATGTGATAAAGCGGTGGATAATATAGGTGGGCGTATATGACTAGGAAGCCACATTAAGGATCCTATAGCAAAGGGATGGCAGGAGAGTGCTTCAATGGAGATCCATAGGGGGACTGAGCCTTTACCAGTGGTATAAGCTAGCTGGGCAATCTGGGCTGCTTGAAAGTATGCCTGTAGATTGGGAAGACCAAGCCCACCCATAGGTTTAGGTGAATAAAGCGTTTGTTTTTGTATCCAAGGCCCCTTGTTTAATGTATTTTTAATATTTAAAGCAAACTCACCCATCCATCCATGTCTCCATGATCTATATTGTTGAGAAATCACTTTGAAATATACCCCCTAGAAGCGGAGGGCAGGAGGCGGAGCCTAGCGGAGCAGACATGCATTGTTAGAGCTCCACACCGCTGAGGAGAGAAGAGAAGGACAAAGCGGAGCCTGCAGGCTCAAAAGGTATCCATTTGAACCTTTTTGCCCCTGGGAACAAACTGTGAAAGTTTGGGCAGGAAATATGGTACTGGGAGGAAACCGTGGCAGAAATAAAAATCACCTCACAAAGAGCTCCCAGGCACTCACTGCAGCTGAAGCAGCTCCAGTCACCTCACAAGATACAGCATCAGGGCGCTCTCACAGACAGAAAATGTCACAGCAAGACTCTCCATTTGAGTCAGATACAGAACAAATCCTCTCACAAACTTCTCCACAAGCCTCCTCAGTATCCCCAGTAATATTATTACAATTTGAAAAGATGCTTCATAAGGCTTTAAAACAAACCTCAGACCAAATAACAAAAAGCCTAACCAAAGAAATAAGAGAGCTGGGAAACCGCACCGCAGCCCTAGAAATAAAAATGGATGAAATTGAAATTACAACCCAAGAAAATATAACAGAATTGGAACAATTAAAAAAAGAGAATTTAATACTTCAAACTAAGCTCGAATATTACGAAAATAGAGCCAGACGTTCAAACTTGCGCATAAGGGGAATACCTGAAACTGTGACAGACCTGCAATCTACTATTACTGCTCTATTACAAGAACTAAAGCCAGATATCCCTATTGAACGTTTAGAACTGGACAGAGTACACAGAGCCCTCACAGCCAAAAAGAAAGATGGACCCCCACGTGATATAATCACAAAATTTCATTATTACAGAACGAAAGAACAAATACTAAATGCTGCAAGAGAAAAAAAGGAACTTAATTTTCAAGGACACAATTATCAAATTTTTGCTGACCTATCCCAACTTACTATTACTAAAAGACGATCCATGAAACCCCAACTAATGGAACTGCAATGCCACAACATTATGTATCAATGGGGCTTCCCCTTTTCAGTCAGATTTAACTACCAAGGTACAATTTACAGAAGCAGATCAGCAGATGAACTACAACAAACCCTTTTAAAATTAAATCTGACAGAACCCACAAGCAGCAACACTCCCACACGCAGAAGAATGGCATCATCTTCACCTTCAGGCAGCACCCAGAAAATTTCAGAACAAAATGGGAATCATCATTCTCACAAAAGAGGCCGTTATGCCACATCATCCATGGACCAAGAAGATTCAATGGACTGACATCCTAATTCCTGATATCTCTTCATTTATTATACTAAGAGATGGTTCTCTATAAAAAACCTATATTTATAACTGAATGTAACTGCATTCTGATAGTCACACACTGTGTGGGATCATGTTACATTCCAGTTATATTTCTTATTACTTCTGATTCTTATAGCCTTAGAATATATAAGTGAAATAAGGAAATTCTTGTTCAGTTATATATTATCAGGTAATAACAATAGATTTATTACTTTTTAGGACAAATATGTTCAATAATCCAGAAGTAATGGAAGCTTTTTCTTTCTTTTCTTAAAACAAATATATTATTACCTAACTAGTTCCTAGAATTATGTTTTTGTTTATTCTAATCTGAAGCAATACAACCTCAATTTTATGAATTAACATATCTAAACAGTTACATATGAATAAAATATGTAATTGTTTACTCTAAAAGGGTTAAAATCCCAAAATAATTCAAACTATCTTCATCAATACCAAAGTTATTAACAGTACCTTTCTAACTGAATTATTTAGCCTAGGGCAAGACTAACCATATACAACCACCCTGGAATAAATAATTTCAACAAAAACTATATTCTGCACTCCAATTAATGAAACATTATTTTGATGTCTTTTGACATAGCACTTCTCTCCTGTAAGCGGAAGATCTGTGTACCCCCATTAGCCCTCCTCATTCTCCCAACCATATTATGTGGGAGTGTGACGAAGGCACTTATTCCCCTGAGAGAGATATTTATTCTCTTTCACGGGTAAATTGTGATTACTTGCAAAAAATAATTTATACAATGTATCATCTAATCTCATATGTTTTTTGTTTACTCTTTACTCCAGAATTCACTGGTTTCTTTTCTATCTATTCATCTCTTCAGTCCACACAGGTTGATCTGCGCAGTCAGCTCTGCATAACAAAAAGTAAGTCAAAACTATTTGATCTATTGCCATGGCACCACTGAATATACTTTCCCTGAATGTTCAGGGAATAAATGTCCCTCAAAAAAGGACCAAAGCCTTCCGTACTTTCCATAACAAGAAGGCTCACATAGTATGCCTCCAAGAAACACACTTCACCAAAGATTCTACTCCAAAATATATTTCTCCTTTTTATCAACAAATTTACACGGCTTCTGCCTGTACCAAGCAAAGGGGAACTCTAATTGCATTTCACCGATCCACACCATTCACCTTATCATCAGAAATTAAAGACCCAGAAGGTAGATACCTGATACTCATGGGTTATATAATGGATACAGCAATCACGGTGATTTCCTACTACGCTCCTAACAAACAACCTACACCATTCCTCTCACATATATTACAAGTGATTAATACACACAAAATAGGAACAGTGATAATGTGTGGGTATTCGAACCAGGTCCTCCTCCCATTTCTAGATAAATCACCTTTTACACCATCCAAAATAACCTCTAGATTACCTTTTTCTCAACTTCTTTCCAAATACAATCTGGTAGATTCGTGGAGAGAAAGTAACCCAATGAAAAAGAAATTCACTTATTTCTCGCACCCTCATCAAACCTTCACCAGAATAGATCATATTTTTCTAACAATAGGAATGATACCAGAAATTATTGCATCAGATATAATTCCGATTCCGTGGTCTGACCATAATGCAGTATACACTACTATATCCTCAGCCATACCAAAAGCGCATGACCCAACGTTGTACTTACCGGACATAATGCTTAAACACCCACTACATCAGATGGCCATTGAACAAGCTTTAAAGGAATACATATCAATTAATAATACAACAGACATTTCCCCAATAACACTGTGGGAAGCTCATAAGCCTGTCTTGCGTGGTACAATACAAAGACAAATGGCACTATTTAAACGGGAACGCAAAAATCTAGCAAAAAAACTAGAACTCAATTTTAATGCAGCCTACATATCATTTCAAGATAATCCATCTCAGAGTACAAAATCTCATCTGGAAAAATCTAGATTGGAATACGATCTATTTCTCACTGAGTCAGTTGATAAATCCCTCAAACGCTCCAAACACAATTTCTACATGAATACAAACAAACCAGGTACATATTTGGCTCGGGCATTAAATTCAACTAACAAATCTTTCAAACCAATACGTTTGAAATTATCAAAAAATGTTTACACTTGTAATCCAGTTAAAATAGTCCATAAATTTCACTCACATCTCGCAACTTTATACAAGACAAACAATGAATTTAATCCTACAGAGGCTGAATCCTTCTTCTCAAAAATAACCTTACCTGAGTTATCTCAGAATCAAAAAAGCAGTTTGGATGAGCCTATAACTATAGATGAAGTTGCTAACGCCATAAAAGACCTAAAACTTAACAAAAGACCAGGCCCAGACGGCTACTCGGCTTTATACTATAAAACATTCTCAGAAATACTCTCTCCCATTCTCACTGAAACTTTTAACAAACTTCTAGATGGACATTCTTTTCGGCAAGAAACACTAATGGCAATTGTTTGTATGATCCCAAAACCCCTTTCTGATGATACTTCCTGTGTGAATTATCGGCCTATCTCTCTGTTAAACCTCGATATTAAATTATTAGCAAAAATAATAGCAAAACGCCTTAATAGCATTATAGGAAAATTAATACATAGAGATCAAGTAGGCTTCATGCCAAATAGACAGGCAGGCGATAATATACGCAGGGCAGTGTTATTGGCACATATTGCTAAAAAACGGAAAATCCCTTTATGTTTTCTATCTCTCGATATTAAGAGGGCATTTGACACAGTATCCTGGCAATATATGCAATATTCATTACAAAAATGGGGTTTTGGACCCCACTTTTTAACATGGATCAAAGCATTATATAAAATATGCTGGATACAAATCTGAAGCCTTTAATATCGAAAGAGGTACCCGACAGGGTTGCCCATTATCTCCCTTATTATTTGCCCTTATACTCGAACCCATGGCCCAATACATCAGAACAAACCAAACTATAACTGGCATTGAAGTAGGAGGTATTACACACAAATTATGTATATTTGCAGACGATATATTACTTTTTCTATCATCACCACAGGTCTCTGGTCCTAACTTAATACCAGCTCTTGATGGATTTGCAGCCCTATCCGGCCTTATGATTAATCCTAAGAAATGCCTAATGCTTAATATTTCACTCACAAACATGGAATTGATCCCGGCTAGGGCTGCACTCCCATTCACATGGGCAGAAAAATCAATCCCATATCTTGGAATTCATTTAACAGCATCTCATTCTAACTTATTCTCAACCAATTATCCTCCTATATTAAGACAGATCACAAATCTAATAAAACAATGGTCGCAACTTCCTTTATCCTGAATAGGGAAGATTAATGCAATCAAAATGACTATTCTACCCAAATTGCTTTATCTATTCAGAGTCCTCCCTATTCCAATTCCTTCCTATTTTTTGAGAATAGCACAAAAAAGAGCAACTTTGTTTATATGGGGCTCTTCTAAACCACGTATACCTATACACACACTACATCTTCCCAAAAATAAAGGAGGCCTGGGATACCCTAATTTTACTAACTACTACAGAGCAGCACATTTGGCCAGTCTGTCCAAATACCATGCAAAACAGGAAATCCCATTATGGGTATTTATAGAGGCTTCAGAAAACGACCCTCTATTAATATCAAATTTATTATGGCTTGATCCTAAAGACCGCTTTAAAATTCATAATCCCATAACTAAACACTTCTTATCTCTCTGGGATAAACTAAAAACCAAATATCAGTTACAATCTCCACACAATCCTCTCCTTTCTTTTATCAGAAATCCGGCCTTTTATCCAGCATGGATCTACCCAAATTCTTTTAAAGCTTGGACAACATCAGGCATTCAGACACTAAATGACTTCATAGCATCTAAATCATTCCTTTCATTCCCATCGCTTAGAGAAAAATATGATCTACCAAACTCTGAGATATTTAGATATCTCCAAATCAAAAATTTCTATACACCATTCCTAAAGGGGGATACACCATTATCCCAATTATCCATTTTTGAATCAATCTGTACAAAAGATCCATTTGCTAAAGGTACAATTTCATCACTTTATAATCAATTATATGGAGTAGCAAATCTTAATAGACCCTCTTACGTTCAGAGGTGGGAGGAGGATCTGGGACGAACTTTAGAAGACACGGACTGGTCTAACATATGGCTCACATCTAAGTCATCTTCACCCAACATCTTAGCACTGGAGACAAATTATAAAGTCCTAACTCGCTGGTATCTTGTACCCGCTAGAGTGGCAAAATATACACCTAATACCTCAGCTCTTTGTTTTCGAGGATGCCCAGAAATAGGCACATATTTACACATATGGTGGACGTGCCCAGTAATCCAAACCTTCTGGAAGGAAGTCTTCGTGATTGCATCTAAAATATTTAAAAAAATAATACAACCAGATCCATATTTAACTTTACTTAATCTAAAACCGGAATGGTTAACACTCTCTCAATTCAAACTTATGATCCAACTAATAACGGCTGCAAAACAAACAGTGGCCAAGGCATGGAAATCTCCTACATTGGTACTAGCAGAAACAATTCACAGAATGAATAATACAATGTCCCATGCTAAGATGGTAGCCATCGATCAAAATCAAATTCCAAAATTTGAAAAACTTTGGCATCCTTGGATAAAACAACAGTTCCTGTCAAACTTCAATGACTCTGTCCTGTTGCCATGGTAACAGATTAAATGACTTACAGAGACACCCATTCTAAGGCTTCAAAGAGAACTAAAAAGAATAATAAACTGACGAGCGGGACAACCTTGTGGACCATACCTCTACCTTTCAACCCTTTTTCTTCTTTTTCTTTCCTTTTCTCCACCTTACGATTAAAGCTCATTATCAGAATTTATTTGACCTATATACACTCTACTTGTAAACAATATGTATAGTAGGTATAAATCATTTAAATACCTACAAAAGTAACTAAAGGAAATGATATATATCTTTAATTTAGGTTTACGTAAACCCAATGTTTAATATTTGAAATTTCATGATATTTACCTATATAAACCCTACTGTAAAACAATGAGCTTACTTTATAGATCCTTGTAAACTTACTTTATGTATCTTTATAACATTGTATACTCAATAAACTTCTTTTGACAAGGAAAGAAATATACCCCCTAGCAGTGGCGGCTGGTAAAGTTTTAGGATGGGGGGGGCGCCAGACCCCGCCCTTCCTTTTTGACCCCTCCCACTTCCCATAAGCCCCACCCCTTATAGAATGCACCCACTCCATCCCCTGTATTCCACTTGCTTCCACCCACAGTGTTAGGAGCAGCCCCGGAATCACAGAACAGAGTATATCGCTCAGCATTACAGATACGGTGTATAGATCAGCACCACAGATATGGTATATAGATTAGCACCACAGATATGGTATATAGATTAGCACCACAGATATGGTATATAGATTAGCACCACATGTACGGTATACAGATCAGCACCACATATACAGTATACAGATCAGCACCACATATACGGTATACAGATCAGCACCACAGATAAGGTATATAGATCAGCACCACAAATACGGTATATAGATCAGCACCACAGATACGGTATATAGATCAGCAGCACAGACACTGACACACTGACAGCATGACAATCCCCCCCCCCGACACTCCGTTCACAGCACCCCCCCGCTTGACGGATGGATTGCGGGACACCCCGCTCACAGCACAATCCCCCCTCAGTTTACACAATCCCCCTCCCCCAGTCTGCACAATTACCCCAGATTTGGGCATCCCTAGGATAGGAAAAGACAGCTACTTTTGGTCAGAAAGGGTATTAAAAGAGATTAATATAGAAAAATAATAATAAAGTATCAAAATTTTATTATGGTTTAAATACCAGAAACATCAATAAAGGTTGTGAGTTACTTTCCATGTCTGTTAGCAACTACAAATCTTTAAATGACACATCATTAAAAAAGGAAGATACATCAAATGTGTATTATATACAATGTATCAAAATCACAGATGACAGGTCTATAGACTAACAATACACACATAAAACAAATAACACATAACATACAGTGCAGGCGCCTGAAGTGATCCACTTCTGCCTAGCAGTCCCAGTGGCAAAATGCCAGTATAGTCACTTCAAAAACCGAATTAAATGAATTAAAACGGGAGTGCTGTGCAGGAGTGGTCCCCGGGGATATAATTATTATTGTTCTTTAAAGTTTGCTGAATAATGGGAGTCTTAATGTGATATGGGGGGCGGTAAATGGGGCGGTAATAGAGTGGTGAAAGAACCTGTAATGTCTAGACCTGTGTATGTCCCGCAGATAAATATAGAGAAGGTCCTCCTTAGTTATTCCATTGATTTTGGTACAATCTAAATATGGATATACTAGGGATTGCACAGGGTACAAGTCACAGTTCCAATCAGGTAGGTTTGGCTGTTGTTAAATATGCTTAGGTGCATATGATTGTGCATATGAGTGTTCAACGATAGTAATAAGGTAAACCTGATAGTCCGTTGTTTCTCAGATCTCCCTAAGACGTACCTTTACCCGCTGAACATGTTAACTTTACTAGACATTTCAATCACATTGGTAAAGATGGGGTACTGTGGGACAAGTAAAGTAAGTATCTGTTGGTACATTACCACCTTTATTTCTCATGTGGACTCTGACAGGCTTCTTATCTTTCCCGGCTGTTAGTGTTTGAATAATGAAGCAGCTGATGGAGAGTGTTGAATCACAGGTACGGCAGCCTTGCATACACGCTGCGCTGAATGGTTTGTCTCTTCATCCTGCTGCATTCAAAAGCCGCTCATTCCTATATGGATCAGATGTCCTACTTGTAAGGTGGTTAGTCGTTCACTGTCCCACTGTTCGCCCTTTTAGTGATGATTTATAGCTTATGATAAGCTCGCTTGCCGTTCCGCTCACTCTGTCATCTCATATAGGGTGATTCATTGCTCCCCCATTCCTCCACTACAGCGCGGTACCTCGGGGGTCACTGACACGGCAGCCCTGCATCTAGCTTAACGCCAACGCGTTTCGCAACATGTGAGTCACGTAGCTTCGACTGGGCTTGAGCTACGTGACTCACATGTTGCGAAACGCGTTGGCGTTAAGCTAGATGCAGGGCTGCTGTGTCAGTGACCCCCGAGGTACCGCGCTGTAGTACCAAAATCAATGAAATAACTAAGGAGGACCTTCTCTATATTTATCTGCGGGACATACACAGGTCTAGACATTACAGGTTCTTTCACCACTCTATTACCGCCCCCCATATCACATTAAGACTCCCATTATTCAGCAAACTTTAAATAACAATAATAATTATATCCCCGGGGACCACTCCTGCACAGCACTCCCGTTTTAATTCATTTAATTTGGTTTTTGAAGTGACTATACTGGCATTTTGCCACCGGGACTGCTAGGCAGAAGTGGATCACTTCAGGCGCCTGCACTGTATGTTATGTGTTATTTGTTTTATGTGTGTATTGTTAGTCTATAGACCTGTCATCTGTGATTTTGATACATCGTATATAATACACATTTGATGTATCTTCCTTTTTTAATGATGTGTCATTTAAAAATTTGTAGTTGCTAACAGACATGGAAAGTAACTCACAACCTTTATTGATGTTTCTGGTATTTAAACCATAATAACATTTTGATACTTTATTATTATTTTTCTATATTAATCTCGTTTAATACCCGTTCTGACCAAAAGTAGCTGTCTTTTCCTATCCTAGGGATGCCCAAATCTATGGACCTCCCAAGGGATAGATTCTTTTTTCCATATATGCTATAGGCTACGGCCAGAACCCCCAATTTGGAGGAGTGGTAGAGAGCAAACCTTTTATTTTATTTTATTTAAATAAACAACAAAAAGTGAACAAGAACATGGTCTCTTTTGCAGTTTTCTGCAGTTTCTAGCTGCACAATTACCCCCCCTAGTCTGCACAATCCCCCCTATCCCTAGTCTGCACAATTACCCCCCTCCCCCAGTCTGCGCAATCCCACCTCCCCCCAGTCTGCACAATCCCGCCTCCACCCAGTCTGCACAATTACCCCCCCAGGTGTGCACAATCCCCCCAGTTTGCACAATCCCTTCTCCCCCCAGTCTGTACAATTACCCCCCCTCCCCCAGTCTGCACAATTACCCCCCCAGTCTGCACAATTACCCCCCAGTCTGCACAATCCCCCTTCCTTCAGTCTGCACACTTACCCTCCCAGTCTGCTCAATTACCCCCCTCCCCCAGTCTTCACAATTACCCCCCCACCCTCCAGTCTGCACAATTACCCACCCCAGTCTGCACAACAGACTGTCACTGAAACACTCTGAGGCCCGCGGCGGTTTACATACCGTTAGAAGCCACGCCACTGCGCCAGCAATGCTCAGCTCAGGAGGAGTCAGTCAGGCCTGCACTCCAGTCACCACGCGCCAGTCCGTCTCAGTCCACTCACTCCACAAAGTGAGCCGGGAACCTGGAAGTGACGCAGTGACGCAAAAAGCACCGCCCACCGTCCTCCGGTCTCGGCCATTGAAACAAAAGAATAGGAGCAATGGCAAATCACTGGAGAATGGGGGAGTGTTTGCAGCCCCGGACACTCCCTAAACATGGGCAAATCAACTTCCCAGCTTGCAATCAGCTGATTGCAGGCTGGGAAGCTTCCCATAGACCACATGTCCGCCGCCCGGTCACTCTTAAAGTGACATTTTTAAAAAATTTTTTTTAAAAGATTAGGGGGGCAGCGCCCGAGTGCCCCCCCCCCCCTAGAATTTCTAGCCACAGCCATCTTGACTAAGGGCAGATAATTCATGTAGCATTTACTTCTTGGAATCCCTCCGCTCTTAGCTAAGGCATGCAGGCAGAATAGTGTGCTTAGCTGAGAAAGCTCCTCCAGATTTAAGAAGATAAAATGCCCATTAAGACTCCTGGGATGTAACACATTTTTTTGGCCTTGGCCAGAAACCAGGAAGCAACTGAAAAACGTAAAAAAAAAATAATATACCTTCCTATCTATTTACTAATGCTAGCAGCCTAAGGATTAAAAATGGTGTAATGTTGATTGAGAGAGTTTATTTCCGCTTTCAATTAAGAATGTGACTTATACTGTATTGTTGCATAGTTTTTAACCTTGAATTAAACTGCAAATATTGGTTTACTTTCACCAAGACTCCAAGTTTCAATTTGTTTGCTTTAATTGAGCCCAAAAGGATTTGCTTCCTAATGCAGTGTATTGCAGTCTGGTAATTTTGGGTCCTCCCGGGTAGCATTGCAATGCAACTGAACCACTATATACCATATTTATCGGTGGATAACACGCACTTTTTCTCCCTGAAAATAGGGGGCAAATCACGGGTGCGTGTTATACGCCGACAGCGTACCTCGGAGGGGAAGGAGGGGGACGAGCTCCGCTGGAATTCACTGAGCCGTCATCTCCTCTCCACTCGGCTTTTACTCAGCTCTCATGTCACACACACAATCCCGCCACCGGCATTGGACCAGTATTCTGTCTATCACAGGAGCGGAAGCAGGACTGTGTATGTGACTGCCGACTGGGAGCCGAGTAAACAGGAGATGACGGCTTGGTGATTTCCTGCATTGAGAGATGGTGAGGCTTAATCAGTCAGCTGCATTGATGGGGGAAATGGGCCCAGATCAGGCTGCAGATGGGCACATATCAAGCTGCACTGAAGCTGCAGATGGGCACAGATCAGGCTGCATTGATGCTCACTGACCATTATTTTGCTTCAAAGTGGTTCATTTAAAAAAAAAAAAAAAATTCCTGAAACGTCCCTCTTAAATTGGGGTGCGTGTTATAACGCCGATAAATACGGTAATTTTTTTTCATGAATTAAATATATTATTATTATTATTATTATACAGGATTTGTATAGCGCCAACAGATTGCACAGCGCTTTTACATCATGAGGGCAGACAGTACAATTACAATACAAATATATTTGTATTTTATTTTTAATGTATTAAATATGTTTTGCACATAATATTAATGTCATTATACATTTCCCTAATCTATCTTTAGCCAGTAGCATACAGTGTTTACGTGAACTAAGAATTCTTCAGCTCTCAGATGTTCCCAATATTTTCAATGGACTTGAGCACATAATAGAATCATTTTCAAACAACTGCAACCAAATAAAAGAGCTTCATTTAAATAACTGCTGTTTGACTGCAAAGGCTGTGAGATTTCTGAGTAAGTACTGGAGCTGTTTCATAGTACATTCTTTTACTGATAGATCATATGCTATAGTGACAAACCATGGCACATATTAACAGATGCATAAACCACACGGACCATAACACAGCGGATCATTTGTAGAAAGATGATAAATTGATCATATAAACCTCCATCTAATTGTATACTTATGTCTAAAATAGGGGGCACAAAGTATTCATTTTGCCATTCACCAAACATTTAATTAGGATGAATCTTTCATTGCATATTAATACACACCCACTAGAAACAATTACCTGCAGTGAATGTTTGGTGAATTCCAAATTCACTGCTTATTAAATCTGCTCAATTCAAATGGGCATAAGTTGGTACAATATACGCTTATGAAAAGTGTTAACTGGCACTCAATTTTCTCTTTACAATGTAGCCAGGTCCCAAACCTTTTTATTTTTATTTTTTTTGCAAAGCACTGGAACTAAAAAACTTGATTTGTTAACAGCCCATATGCATGCTTAACCTAAGATAAATGACAAGACCCTAGATTGCCTACACAATTTGTAATTATAAAAGTGAAGTATGAATTATATTTGGTCAATCTTACCCCACTGGAATGTCAAAAGTGTCCAACTGTTTGCCAACATTTTCCTATAGTTGAAACACACTGCAGCCAATTGGGAAGTAGCAATTATGGTGGATTAAAAAGTCAAAAAACATCCAATAAGAAACTGTAATAAAAATATGGTCCCAATATAATAAAGTGCTCTTGTGCTCCACTCTTTCTATAAGTGCTGAAGTGCTCCAAGTAAACTAATTCCCTTATGTGACACACACCCCTCATGTATCCATACTCACCAAAAATAATGGACCCCCAGCTTTTCAGTCTGGAGGTCAGATAAGCTTTGATCTGATAGGGAATGGTGGGTTACAAGTGTCCAGTAAAGATCTCCCTAGCATGGTTCTAAGAAAAAAATCTGAGATGCTCACCAGGCTCACAATTAAAAAAAGGGGACCAATAGTGAAGTACTGTATGACTAGTATTTAATACGCCATAATAAAATTGTACTTACAGGACAAACAGATAAAAGCAGGCTTGTACACAATAAATGGTCTTTGCCGGGAATGCCATAGCCAGCATATGCTTTCAATGGCTGCCGGAAGTGACGTCGTTAGGACTCGGAAATTGCATCAACGCGTTTCACCCTCCCACAATGCGTCATCAAGGACCTAATTTCCGGCTAACGAAGACCTGGAATTTATACCTGAGGAAAGCGGCCTCCCTTCCAGGAGCAAATAAGATTTAAGTGGCAACCATTTTAGGTACCATACCATAGATACCCATTCAATACTGAAAATTACATAAGTCCCAACAGTGTCAATTCCACCAGCTAACTTTAAAACTTAAAAACAACGTTTATTACAATATTATGACAAGATGAAGTTCTACCTAATATACTCTACAAAACAGTATAAACTGATTATTTGCAAACTTGTAAAAAAACTATGTAAAAATATGAATAAAATAATAACTTTAAAATGAAAATAAATATTAAGAAAAAAATTACATAAAAATATGAAATAAAATGAAAACGAAAAATAAAAATACAATTACAATTAAAATGAAAATGAGAAATAAAGATGAACATGTTTCACCAATTTGAAAGAAAACAATTCAAGTGAAATTCAATATTCAACCCCCGAATGGCTCATAGTTCCCAAACGATGGCGGATGATACTAAGCTAAGCAGGGCAATAACTTCTCCGCAGGATGTGGAAACCTTGCAGGTAGATCTGAACAAATTAATGGGGTGGGCTACTACATGGCAAATGAGGTTTAATGTGGAAAAATGTAAAATAATGCATTTGGGTGGCAAAAATATGAATGCAATCTACTCACTGGGGGGGAGAACCACTGAGGGAACCAAGGATGGAAAAGGACCTGGGGGTCCTAGTAGATGATAGGCTCAACATCAAGGTGCTGCTAACAAAGAAAACAGAATATTGGCATGCATTAAAATGGGGATTAACTCAAGAGATAAAGCAGTAATTCTCCCACTCTACAAAACTCTGGTCTGCTCGCACCTGGAGTAGGCTGTCTAGTTCTGGGCACCAGTCCTCAGGAAGGATGTGCTGCAAATGGAGCGAGTACAGAGAAGGGCAGCAAAACTAATAAAGGGACTGGAGGATATTCGTTATGAAGAAAGGTTATGAGCACTGAACTTATTCTCTCTGGAGAAGAGACGTTTGAGAGGGCATATGATTTCGATTTACAAATACTATACTGGTGACCCCACAATAGGGATAAAACTTTTCTGTGGAAGGGAGTTTAATAAGATGCGTGGCCACTTATTAAGATTAGAAGAAAAGAGGTTTAACCTTAAACTGCATAGAGGGTACTTTACTGTAAGAGCGGCAAGGATGTGGAATGCCCTTCCACAGGCGGTGGTTTCAGCGGGGAGCATTGAAAGTTTAACCACTTACCCACTGGGCACTTAAACCCCCTTCCTAACCAGACCAATTTTCAGCTTTTGGTGCTCTCACATTTTGAATGACAATTACTCAGTCATGCAACACTGTACCCATATGAAATTTTTATCCTTTTTTTTTCCCACAAATAGAGCTTTCTTTTGGTGGTATTTAATCACCGCTGGGTTTTTAATTTTTTGCGCTATAAAAGAAAAAAGACTGAACATACTGTAAAAAAATGCATTTTTCTTTGTTTCTGTTATAAAATTTTGCAAATTAGTAATTTTTCTTCATAAATTTTGGCCAAAATTTATACTGCTACATATCTGGTAAAAATAACCCAAATTGTTGTATATTATTTGGTCTTTGTGAAAGTTATAGAGTCCACAAGCTATGGTGCCAATCTCTGAAAATTGATCACACCTGAAGTACTGACGGCCTATCTCATGAGACCCTAACATGCCAGGAAAGTAGAAATACCCCCCCCCCCAAATGACCCCTGTAACGACACCCCGAGTATGAAAGGGGTTAAAGTCGTTTAGGACATTTCATACCCAAACACAAAGGCAGCTACCGAACACTCCAATCAGCCGAACAAGGAACCCATACAAATAATCCACCCCAAAAACAAGACACGGCTCTGTCTTCAGGTTTCAAGCAGGAATCAACTCATTTATTATAACACCTGAACACAACAGATAAAATAACTCAGAGACTCTTCCCCTCCCACCCTTGGAAAAGAGGGCGGGTTAAACTGTCCAATGACAATGGACACACAGGTCAGGTGTGTTTAACATCTCATCAGTACACAGTGTTAGCAGGGAGAGCTGTTGGAAGAATCCCCCCTCCCTCCAATGCAATACACATCCTGTGATCCAAGACAGACAACCATAATAGAACATTGGAATACAGCCCCACCCAAAACTAGCACAGCAAACAGTACACAACACAATGAGACAGCACACATTATATATACACACATATACAGCATTGAGTCTCTGACTAGCACAGATCATAGTGGGGTTCTCATTCACCCTGTGCCCCTATTAGTGACTCCCATCACAATGGCATATCCAGGGTTCCCAGAGTCTGTGTGTCTTGGGGGACATGGACCTGAATCTAAAGTAACGCCACCTCCAGGGTCCCCAGGCATACAGCTCACAAAGAGCACCGTCCCCCCAAATGCCAGGGCCCATAATCGGTTTTCAGGAGGCTGGCATTCAGTCCCCTCCAAAAGCCTCTTTTCCGGCTAGGTCTGTCACATTTCTCCCCTTTCGGCAGGAGACTAACACAGGTGGAGACCGCAGATGGTTGACTCCGAAGTTAGTCAGTAGTTCCAGTCCTCTAATGCTGGTATCCACACCGTACCCCTAACAAATTGTTCCAAACAGATCATTACTTACCCAGCCAATCTCTGCCTCTCTCGGAGAACACGCCCACCGCTGGGGAGAGGCCTGGACTGGCCCTTCTCCCTGTAGTCTTTTCAGCCGCTGGAGAGAAGACAGGGTGACTGGGCTCACGCCATCATGCTGTTGGGGATCGGGGCACGGGTAGTCACTGGGTTGGCTTCAGTGGGGCCTATCGGGGCGTAAGCAGAAATGAGGGGGGCCAAATCATTCCCCAGTAGTACATCCGCTGGCAAGTCCTTCATCACCCCCACATTCACGTGTCCCGAACCAACCCCCCAATCCAGGTGAACACGGGCAACGGGTAGCCGGAAAATGGTGCCTCCTGCTACCCTTACGACTACAGTGTCCCTGGTGTGTTGGCTCTCTGGGATGAGGTTCTTCCGTAGTAGGGTCATGGTGGCGCCAGTATCACGTAGGCCATTGGCTACCTTTCCATTAACCCGGACGGTCTGCCTGTGTTGCTGCCGGTTGTCCTGGTTAGCTGCTTGTACTAGATCAGCCTAGTGCAGGACGCCCCAACGTTCTTCCTCCTTAATGCATTGAGCCGCAGGCATGGATGTGCGGGGATTCCCCCCTGCTGGCTTTCTCCACGAGTGGGACTGCCTGGCTGGATTCGACGGACAGTCTGGCTTTTTGTGCCCTAGCTGCTTACATCCGAAACACCTGAGGGGTTGTGAGTAGTCCTGGGAGTTGAACCTGGGCTGCCGAGAATAAGTGGCCACTGGAGGTGGTGCTGTAGGGAGGTACAACTGTGGTTTGTAGGCACCAGCTGGAGGGGGTGCCGCTGATCGATAATTCACCCGAGCTGTTGTCTTGACCACATGGTTATCCAGTTTGCGGGCGTCTGTGTATTCATCCGCCAGGCAAGCTGCTTCAGACAAGGTGAAAGGTTTTCGGTCCCGTCCCCACTCTCTGACTTCTGGGGACAGCTTGTCAAAGTAGTGCTCATACAGGAACAGCTGCAGCACCTCTTCCCCGGATAGTGCTTGGCATCCAGCGACCCAGTGGGATGCCGTGTGGTGTAGGCGGCATGCCCACTCGGTATATGAGTCCCCAGTTTGTAGCTGTCCTTCTGGGCTGTGGGAATGATCCCGCTGCTTGCCACCAGTGTAACGACACCCTGAGTATGAAAGGGGTTAAAGTCGTTTAGGACATTTCATACCCAAACACAAAGGCAGCTACCGAACACTCCAATCAGCCGAACAAGGAACCCATACAAATAATCCACCCCAAAAACGAGACACAGCTCTGTCTTCAGGTTTCAAGCAGGAATCAACTCATTTATTATAACACCTGACACAACAGATAAAATAACTCAGACTCTTTCCCCTCCACCCTTGGAAAAGAGGGCGGGTTAAACTGTCTAATGACAATGGACACACAGGTCAGGTGTGTTTAACGTCTCATCAGTACACAGTGTTAGCAAGGAGAGCTGTTGGAAGAATCCCCCCTCCCTCCAATGCAATACGCATCCTGTGATCCAAGGCAGACAACCATAATAGAACATTGGAATACAGCCCCAGCCAAAACTAGCACAACAAACAGTACACAACACAATGAGACAGCACACATTATATATACACACATATACAGCATTCAGTCTCTGACTAGCACAGATCATAGTGGGGTTCTCATTCACCCTGTGCCCCTATTAGTTACTCCCATCACAATGGCATATCCAGGGTCCCCAGAGTCTGTGTGTCTTGGGGGACATGGACCTGAATCTAAAGTAACGCCACCTCCAGGACCCCCAGGCATACAGCTCACAAATAGCACCGTCCCCCCAAATGCCAGGGTCCATAATCAGTTTGCAGGAGGCTGGCATTCAGTCCCCTCCAAAAGCCTCTTTTCCGGCTAGGTCTGTCACAACCCCTTTTTGGAAAGTAGACATTCCAAGGTATTTAGAAAGGGGCATAGTGAGTATTTTGAAGTTGTCATTTTTTTCCCACAATTCTTTGCAAAATCAAGATTTTTTTTTTCCTTTTTTTTTTCACAAAATTGTCATATTAGCAGGTTATTTCTCACACACAGCATGTGCATACCACAAATTACACCCCAAAACACATTCTACTATTCCTCCCGAGTATGGCCATACCACATGTGTGAGACTTTTATACAGCTTGCCCACATACAGAGGCCCAACATGCAGGGAGCGCCATCAGGTGTTCTGGAGCATAAATTACACATTTAATTTCCTGACTACCTCTTAATCGCCCCCTAGTATAAACCCCCTCCCTGCCAGTGACATTTACACAGTAATCAGTGCATTTTTATAGCACTGATCGCTGTATAAATGTCAATGGTCCCAAAAATGTATCAAAAGTGTCCAATCTATCTGCCACAATGTCGCAGTCCCACTAAAAATCACAGATCGCCGCCATTACTAGTAAAAAATAAATAAATATGCCATAAATCTATTCCCTATTTAGTAGATGCTATAACTTTTGCGATAACCAATCAATGTACGTTTATTGCCCTTTTTTTTACCAAAAATATGTAGAAGAATACATATTGGCCTAAAATGATAAAGAATTTTTTTTTACATTTATTTTGGATATTTATCATAGCAAAAAGTAAAAAATATATATATATATTTTTTTTTCAAAATTGTCACTTTTTTTGTTCATAACGCAAAAAAGAAAACTGCAGCGATGAGCAAATACCACCAAAAGAAAGATCTATTTGTGGTGAAAAAAAGACATCATATTTGTTTGAGTACAACGTTGCACGACCACGCAATTTTCAGTTAAAAGGACGCAGTGCCATATCGCAAAAAATGGCCTGGTCATTAAGGGGGCAAATCCTTCCGGGCTGAAGTGGTTAATCAATAGCCTTGAAACTTTGCACAACCAAAGTTTTTATCTTCCCTATCCTATCCTGAAAAGTTTATGGATTTTGGTTTCCCACAAGGCAAATGAGTGACATTTAGCTTAAAGGATATGTAAAAGTTAATTTATTTATTTTTATTTTTTTAACAAAGTGTCATACTTGCCTCCTCTGTTCAGTTGGTTTTGCACAGAGTGGGTAAAAGGGTGAAAATACTGCGCTAAACCCAATGGATATGCAAAAAAGCTGCTAGCACACAAACAAACCAAGTCCAATACAAATGCAAACAATAAGTGCAGCGCTAATAGTGAAAGTAATAGTAAAAGTAATGAATGCCTATAGGCATCCAACCATATAAGTAAAGTGAGTGCAATGGAGAACAGTGAATAAATTTAGGTGAATGCACCTAAAAAACTATAATGATATAAAATAACACAAAAAGAAACCGAAAGAAAATGTCCACAACTAAAGTGTCCAACAATAGGGGACTGGTTCCTCAATCTTCTTGCTGATCGGCTGGGATTCATCACAACTAGCTGCATACCAGACAACCCTCAGGACTGCCTATTGTTGGACCTCATACCTCCTTTTTCATCATGGATATGATGAGCCTTTCCCTTTTCTACTTCCTTGAGAGGGTCTGTTGGATCAGATTCTGCTGGATGAACTCGGACATTCCCTGACTCCGGAGCTGAAAGCTCTGGGAATATCCACTTTCCATTTATACCATACTTCGTCCCGATTGGAGTCTGGGGTTCACAGGAGACGCTCCAGTTTGGTGTCGTCATTGGGGATCCAGTATCCCAAAGCCTTATAGTGCACTGCCGTATGGTAGGTGTGTCCAACAGATCCGGTAAGAGTATGCATTCCTCCATCTGAATGTTTATTTCTGCTCATTCTGGTCATCGTTACTTTCCCTCTCTTGGTTGAAGATTGAGGAACCAGTCCCCTATTGCTGGACACTTTAGTTGTGGACATTTTCTTTTGGTTTCTTTTTGTGTTATTTTATATTATTATAGTTTTTTGAGGTGCATTCACCTAAATTTATTCACTGTTCTCCATTGCACTCAGTTTACTTATATGGTTGGATGCCTATAGGCATTCATTACTTTTATTATTACTTTCACTATTAGCGCTGCACTTATTGTTTGCATTTGCACAGAGTGGCCCCGATCCTCCTCCTCCTTCTGGGGTCCCTCAGCGGCGCTCCTGGCTCCTCCTCTTCTCGAGTGACCCGTTGGAGAGCCGCTTTCCCTCGGGGGAACTCATGCGGGTGCGCTGCCGTGTCCTGCTGCTGCGTCCATTGACAGAGACGCCAGGACTCGGCCCCGCCCCTGGCTCCCACGTCATTGGATTTAATTGACAGCAGGAGGAGTCAATGGCTGCGCTGCTATCAATCTATTCAATCAGGACCCGAGACAGCGGCTGGAGCTGGTGTGCTTGTCCCCGTCACTGGAAAGACTGGGTTCAGGTAAGGAAAAGGGGGGGGGGGGGGCTGCTGCATCACAGGAGGTTTTTCCCCTTAATGCATAGAATGCATTAAGATGAAAAACATTGAGGGTTTACGACCCCTTTTAATTTTTTTGGGAGCTTAATGTGGTTTAAGGTACACAAATGAAGTTGTGCAAAGTTCTGTGCAAAGTTACAAGGCAATTGAGATTTAGGCTAGATCTGCACGATTCTGGCTAAAATGAGAATCACAATTTTTTTGCTTAGAGTAAAGATCATGATTCTTGCAGTGTAACATCTTCTTTCACATTATCCAAAAAAAATTGGGCTAACTTTACTGTTTAGTTTTTTAATACAGTAAAGTGTATTTTTTCCAAAAAAATTGGGTTTGAAAAACCACTGCGCAGATAAAATATTGCAACAACCACCATTTTTTTCTCTAGGGTCTTCCAAGGCTGTTCCAAGTATTTTTCTAGCAGAAAAAAAAGATTTTTACTTGTAAGCAACAAATAACAGAAAAGGTTTGGTCTTTAAATGGTTACACTTCCCTCGAGTTCTTTCCTTTGATAAAATAATGAAAAAATACTTTGTTTCTACTTATTCATGGAGTTGTGATAAAACTGCTGCCTGGATGTTTTTTTACAGCTGTGAGAACTCTCTGCACTTGTTAGAAAGAATCCTGACATGCTGTTTTGAAGATCGGGAAGGGAAAAAGATTGCGATTCCGATTCTTAACGATTAATCGTGCAGCTCTAATTTAGGCACTTTATTACACATAGAGCCCCTTTTACATTGAAGTTTAAGTTCACCTTTACAGAAAATCTGTAAGGTGAACCTACACTGTACCCCCTCCCCGTCCCCCTAACCTGGAGCCCCGTGATCACCTGCTTTGACACATCAGGTCGCTGCCTTACCAGTCCAGGGATTTGAAATCCCCACGGCTTTCTCTCCTCTTCTCCAGCTCTGACAAGATGGGCTAGGCGGGTCCTGAATGGTTGGCGCCATCCATAGTTACATAGTAGGTGAGGTTGAAAAAAGACACAAGTCCATCAAGTCCAACCCATGTGTGTGATTATATGTCAGTATTACATTGTATATCCTTGTATGTTGCGGTCGTTCAGGTGCTTATCTAATAGTTTCTTGAAACTATCGATGCTCCCCGCTGAGACCACCACCTGTGGAAGGGAATTCCACATCCTTGCCGCTCTTCCATGTGACGGCACCAACCAATTAGAATGCCTCCAATACGTACATTTATGAGGTACGTTTAGGAAATCAAGCTACAGGGATTTTAAATCCCCTGACCAGTGAAGCGGCGACCCGATGTGTCACAGTGGGTGACTGCGGGGCTCCAGGTCAGCGGGACCCGGGGGGGATGGGGAGTCTTCTATTGTGTGAAGTTTGGGGGCCATTGGGTAACATTTAAGGTCTTTTTTGTACATTAAGTGACATTAAACTCCCCAAAAAACAAGCTTGATGTCCCTAGTTTGCCTTGTGGAACATTAAGCTCTTTTTACATTAAGCTGTTCACATTAAATGTTTTAGCATTGTAAAATATAGCTTAATGTGAATAACTTTTGGTGTGATGAACCAAATGAGCTGAAATTTTCAGAATATGTTGGCATGGATAGAGTCTTATATTGTGTGAAGTTTGGGGGAAATTGGATAACATTTAAGGTCTTTTTTGTACATTAAGCCACTTTAAGCTCCCCAAAAAACAAGCTTAATGTCCCTAGTTTGCCTTGTGGAACATAAAAATGCATGAAACTTCTAGGACTGGTTTGGAAAGGTAAAAACTTAAGTTGTGCAAAGTTTCAGGGCAATTGATTGAGGTTTAGGCACTTTATTACACGTTAAGCTACATTAAGCCATTTTCACATTAAATGTTTTAGTATGTCCTGGTTTTTGTGTCTTCCATAGTGGGTTGGCCCAAGCCAGGGCTTTGTCAGAAAGCAAAGAAATAATGAAGCCTACTTTGCTTCTATCAGTAAGGAATGCCTGGGGCAACATCTCAAAATATATTACAACCTGGTTGAGAAACCCTCTGCAATGAGCTGGAACGCCCGCCCCAAAACGCTAGGGAAGTGGATCAGAACCAGTCATACCTCTTACAGTGGTAATGTTAGAGGCAGCTGCCTGAACCAAGACAGGAGCAGCAGCAGGGATGGCTTGCAACACTGGTTGTACTAGAGCAGCTGGAGTAGTAGGATCCAGATGAGCAGTTTGAATCAGGAGCGTTTTGTAACGCTATAGCAAACTGATCCATGCGGTGGTCCTGCTACTCCAATCTGGAAAAAAATATTACAACTGGGTGGATTGCCATGATCTTTTGAATTAATGTGCCTTGTGTAATGTCAGAAACCATAAACCAGACGGAGACAGAAAGTGCAGTTAGAATCACACCTTTAATGAAATGGCAAAAAAAAAAAACAGTTCAGGAACATAGTCAAAAACAGAAGCCAGGGTTTGGATGCCAGCGTGGGTAATCAGACAAGCCGGGTCAGGAAACCAGAAGTCTTTGCAGTGAGGAGCAAAAATCAGGAACAGGAATTGAAGGGAAGTCAACCAGGCCAAGTCATACATCGGAAGGAATGCACTTAGACCATACAAGGGCAAGGAGAAAATGAACTAAGCTGTTTAAATAGCAAACGGACTGGCTGTAGGCTGGAGCAATGAGGCAGGTTAATGGTAACCAGCTGAGTCACTGTGGTAACAATGAGTGGCTTATAATTAACCAAAAGCTGAGCAGCTTCTGAGCACTGAAAGAAAAGAGCTACTTGTTAAGTATCAGGAGCCAGCCCTGACATAGACATAAGCGTGCGCATTGGGGTGTGTTGGGTGTACCTGGCTCACCCTAATCACTCTGCGCCACTGGATCCAGGGGGCCCAGGCAGCATAGGAATCGGATGTGGGCAGAAGAGGAGGTGATTGTTGTGGCAGGGAGGCTCGCATAAGAACTGGTCTCTTCCTACAACAGCTAAGAGCCGGCTTCTCCTCTTCTTCCCACCAGCTTTTCAGGATTGGTTCTAATAACTGCCCCCCCACCACACCGATCACCATCCGTGTCCAGGATTTGATCCCCCACCCAGGCCCCCTGTGTGCTCCCTGCCCCCTTCCCCGCGCAGCTCTGCCGGCTTCCCTCTATTCCTCAGCAGCCAGCTGCTGAGGGCACACAGGATGGGGGTTTTCAGCATGGAGAGCAGGGGACATATTTACCGGCCCCAATCACTCACTGTTCCCATTCATAACTGAAGCATAGTTATGCTTCAGTTTGTGAATGAACAGGAGCCTCTGTACAGGGCCATCTGTTCATTCACTGTCCAGTGCAGCTGAGGCTGCACAGACGGAGATGGAGAAATTAATATTTTCAGCCTCTTTCTCTGTCTCAAAAGTGAGACATTAGGGGTCTGTTGAGACCCCCTGATATTTAACCAAAGCCCCCTGCTCCCAACAGAGTTATGAAAAAATTCACATTGTATGTTTCATTATGTATTACAACTGGTGATTACATAGTAGGTTTATGGGTATAGAGCATATGATTTGAAGCACTAGATAGGATTGGTTTATTTGCATTTAGTGTGGCATATTTCATAAATACACATTTTGTTTAAATTGCTCTAGAGACTAGTTGGTTCTCTCCATTTTCCCATTGCATTGTGGGTGATAGGCAAAGAAGAACTGAAAGAGACTTTCAGGCATTTGCAGGAGCCCCTCCAGAACCACAAGGTGAGTTGGACCTCATGATTGGACATGATAGAAGTGGGCATACCATGGAGTCTGAAGATCTCTCAATTAAAGATTGGCATCAAGGCAGTGAGCTCGGACATGTTGCCTGTGAGTAGGAAGATCTAGAAAGAGAACAAGTACATCATCCTGGTAAAAACTATGCAGACATAAAGAAGTTCATAGGAAAAATAGCTGGGGTGTTGCAGAGGCCAAAGTGCATCACCAGAAAAGGGGGTGTGGTCTCGGCATGGAAGCATGAAGACGTGTCTTCCCTGAACTTCCGGTCCGTGGCTCTTCAGCAGCTTACCCGCACAGATTTACCACACATTACTGTCTCTCCACGTTGCCCAGAAAGACAGGGAACTGGTACCACAGAGCCCTGGATCCCGCTGCCCTCATGGAACGATTCCTGGTACCGATGCAGCTGGCTGCATCCACTCCAGACACAGCCAAGATAGCGACATCTGCCACGAGGACGGAGCCCAGCCTGCCTGCAGCTGAACGAGAGAGTGTGAGGTATGATCGCAGAAATGACATGCCTCCGTTCTCACCATCCAGTGATCTCTTTCCTTGCCTGCCCTGCTCATTATCCCTCACATCTCTCGGCAGTCCCGGAGAGGAGTTTGGCGGCTCATTGCTTCATACAGTGGTCGGACTCGGGGCTCTGCTAGGCACACAGACCTCCCATTACCAGGTCTCAGCATCCGGTGTGCCACTGATCTTAGCAACATGCATGCAAGCCGCAGTGCGTACTGCTCCTTTAGTTTTGCCATTACGAGAGTCCTCTTCTCCACTTCTAAATGACCAGTCATTGTGGGCCCTCTTGCAAAAATTACCCACTAGAGAGGATTTTGACTCACTAGCCTCCCGAGTGGTGGCGGCACTCCGCAGAGAGCTAACGGGACTTAAACAAGAGGTAGCAGAAGTGTCCACACGAGTCTTCTCACTAGAAACTGACACTGCCACCCTCCAGAAAGAAGTCTCCAGCTTACAAATTACACATGATGAGGTGTAAGACCAAGTTGCGCAGCTGCATCTGCTTTTAGACGACCTGGAAAATCGAAGGCGCAACATTAGAATTTGCAGCCTGCCAGAAGCCACTCGACAAGCAGACCTCAAGACTGCCATATTTAATGACTGCTTGGAGCGCCCCCCTAATACCACCATTGCCAATGCCATTGATAGGGTCCACAGGACTCTAGGACCCAGGGGTCCCACAGAAGACAGACCCAGAAATGTTCTCTGTTCCCTGCACAATTGCTCTGTTAAGGAAGACATACTTCAACGGGCATGACACAGGGGGCACCTGGACTTGGATGGAGCACAGATCCTTCTTCTGCCAGATGTATCCCGGAGGACCCTTTAAATGCGCCGATGTATGAAGCCTTTAGTAGAGAAGTTTGGCGAACTGGGGATCACCTACAAGTGGGGCCATCCTTTCCACCTAATGGCATGTAAGGGGGGGGGGGTCGTACACTCTTCGGCATCCCTCGGATATTCCAGCTTTTTTCAGTTCTCTTAAGATGCCTCCTGTGTCTTTTCCCAACTGGCTGGCATTTGTCCTACCACCGAGCAATAACAATCCGCTGTGATTCCAATTGGCAGACCTCAGAGGTCCCAGTGAAATTGCTGGTCTCAACACAGAAGACCACAGGCTCCTCAGGATAAAGAGCCTTAATCCTCAAAGTAAGAACTGCTTCCTTGTTAACGCATTGTCCCAGGGTCCAGAGACTCCCTCCATGTGTATGTCATGCAGTACTTTATCTTGCACCTGTTGCCTCATCTGCTGGGGGTTTATGGACCGAGGTACTCTCATCGGAAACATTTTCTGGTTCTCTTTGGTTGCATTCCTTAGGTCCCCTAGCTAAGGTCAACCCCTGGGGGGACTTTACAGTGTCTCGGAAACGGGGTTGATTTACCTGGTGGGAGAGGGTACAATATTGACTTCCTTGTCTGTTCCGCTTTGAGGTTAACATCAAGAAAGGTTGGGCCTGGCTGGGCCTTTTGGAACAGTGAGGGGATGGAGCACCACCTGGGGTGTTCCCTGGGGGTCCCCTACCCACTTGTTCCCCGCATGACATACAGGCTTGACCTGCTAGGGGATAAGTAATAGAGCAATCATGCTACTGCGCTCTCCCTCACTGGAATTCATGACTAGCTTGTGGGGTTGAGGGGGGGCTTCTGGGGAGTTGTCAGGAGCACGTACCATAGCTATTATATTTAGGCCGTTATGAGGTGCTTCAGGTGCCCCTTTGGCGACGACTCCCCGGGTGACCCTCTCTCCTATATGTTTAAGTATTTAAAAGTTTTTTATGCCTTACAATATACTGTAATGAGTGTCCGTTCGGTGGTGTGTGTTCTGCTGCATCTGGTCCCAGGCTATTTCCCCCTTTTTTTTTTTTTTTCTTTTCCCCAAGGCACTGTTGTAGCAGCACACGCACTCCCAAATTTGGTTCACCCCTGAGTTGCCGTTGATCATTTGGCAGTGGGGAAACTGTTTCCCAGGGACGCCCCATGTTTGGACATATAGGGTGTTTAATTGCCTGGGTTAATACATGCAACAGTATACAGCAGGCATTCCTGGGTGGTCCGGCAAGGGAGCCACTCTCGTTGGGCTTCGGCTCTTGGGGAGCTAGCGGCCTCTCCATCTGACGGATTCTGGTTTTGTTTAACATTAAGGTTTTAAATATTGCACCCTTGTTACCACTCCTTGTATTCTTTGAATTTTTATTAGCTATTATTCTCAAGAGAGGTTTAATATTTCAGTGCTGCTCCTATTTGGGCCACTTTTGGCGCCTCATTCCACTTCAAACAAAGACCTGGGAACTAGCTGTACATCTTGCTGATGGCTCCACCATTATATCCAGTCTGGTCACACAGGAAACTGTCCCTTTTCTGGCCACCATTGCCTTCCATCATCAAGAACTATTACACCTGGATGCTATTTCATCACCTTTGTTCCCCATCATCCTGGGTATGCCCTGGCTGCAGGCTCATAACCCCTGCATCAACTGAGCCACTGGAGAGGTCAAATTTCCTTCAAGTTATTGCCAGCAGCATTGTCTGGAAAAAGCCTCAGTTAACCCCTCGCAAATACTCTGCCTTGACACACTCTGAAGTACGGCAGTGAATCCCAGTGGCATATCACGATTTTCTGGACATGTTCAGTAAAAAGGGGGCAGAGACCCTTCCTCATAGACCTACGACTGCCCTATTGAACTGTTACCAGGGGCTGCCGTTCCCTTCAGAAGGATTTTTCCCTTAACCGAGCTGGAGTTACGCACGCTAAAGGACTATATTGATGACAACCTAAAAAAGGAGTTTATTCACCCATCTACCTCTCTGGCTGGCGCAGGTATCTTCTTTGTTTGAAAAGAAAGACCACTCACTATGCCCCTGCATAGACTACCGAGAAATGAATAGAGTGGTGGACTGGTGCAGACACTTAACCCATAAATGATGGGTCTCCTTGGAGCAGGAAGCAGTGCTGACCCCCCTAGCGGGCCTACCCTGGAGTGGGACTCGGTATTCCTGATTTTTCTCTCCACACCCACTGATTGAACCCACTTTGCACGAGCTACACAGATACTACAGCATAGCAGAGATGGACAGTTTTCCCCCTCCAATAACTCCTATTATCGGCCACCATATTTTGTACCGGGTATCTCTGACAGGTCTTTCCTGCTTCAGACCGGAGATTGGTTTGAGCCTCTTCCTTTCTTGGCCCCTCTGAGTGGATTGACCCCTCAAGCTTATACCCCACCCCCAATTCCTTCATTTTAGGCAGGTGGAAGATTTCTCAACTATCACACTTCCTCTGATCCCTCCCAGACCATGGTTGTTTCCATAGACAACCCACGTTGCTTGAAGATCTGTGCCTGGGAGATGAGCCCATACGGAAATCTCTATCCTGTTCTTATAATATCCTGCTTGCAACCACATCTCAACATGATCCCCCCTATTTGAGGAAATGGGAAAGAGACCTTAACGTTACATTCACGGAGGATCAAAAGAATCGTATCCTCTTCTTTGCGCATAAGTCATCCTTGTGCAGCAAATATCAAGAGATCACATTAGGATCCTGACGCGCTGGTACAGGACCCCATCAGTACTAGCGTCAATTTTCCCAGGACATAGCTCTTTGTGCTGGAGATGTGGTATTCAGACTGGCACACTACTTCACATTATCTGGGAATGTCCAAAGCTGTCCCTTTTTTGGCAACAGGTCCTGCAGATCATCCACAAGTTTACTGATGTCTCCCTCCAGGACAACCCGGCAGCAGTATTCCCAAACTTGACCCTTATGTCCTGTAAGCGATACTGCAAATCTTTACTAAAACACCTCTTGAATGCAGCCAGGCCTTGCGTCCCCAGTATGTGGGTGGGTGTGGGTGTAGCCAGGGTGAGTGACATACAGCAGATGGAACTACCAACAACTGTCCTTGGGGAAAGGGAGGAGGAAAACAATACACACTGGGTACTTGTTCTGATTCTCAGATGACTACTGAACATACACTTGAGCAACTTTCTTCAGGAGAATTTGAAGCCTTGGTCCGTCGACCCCGCCAAAACTTTCTACCCTCCCTTCCCTCTTACTCCCCTCCTATTGTCCCCCCTTTATTCTTTTTTTTTCTCCCCTCCTGACACCTAAGATATCGTCCATTTATCTATACTACCCAGGAAAATTCTACCGGTATGCGCTGATCTATAGGTGCCGCTCCTGCAAAGCTGGGGCTGAGAGCCGTATATTGAATAGTATACACTATGTACGTTTTGTTCCCTACCTCACAATAGCACGGTACCTGCTTATTAGGGCTATATTCGTTTTACCCTTTATTTTTTTTTTTCTTACTGGTATGTGCATGACCAATAAAGCTGGTTTTCTTCTTGTTTTGGAGGTTCCCACCACAGTTCAGGTTAGAAAATAGGTTATATTTGTTGTAGAGGTTGTAGAGGCTATTGACCACAGATTTTTCATATTGCTGTATTGGAACCTTGCCTGTTATCTCGCTGATGTACACTGATTCTTTGACATCATGATATTATTGTTGAATATTGGATTTCATTGGTCATCATATGTAATGCCATACCGCATTGTACAAACCGCATACCTTAAATAAAGATTCAAAGTGCATCACCAGATTATCAAAGTGGCCATGCCTGGTGTTAAACACTGTTTTCCATTCATCGCCTGGTTTTATCGAATGAGATTATATGCCACGCGTAGATCTTGTTTCATAAAAATTTGGGCTCACCAAAGTCTGCCAAACAACTCTAATGAGTGGTAAAGGGGGGGGGGGGTGGTTCTTTACGGTAATGGTGTAGTCAAAAAAAGGGCAAAGAGAACTGTCCTTTTGTTCTCAACAAATAAGTATTCTTTGCTGGCAGGGGAAGAGGATTTACAGATGAATCCCTTCTCAACATTTTACATAATGTATTCGGACAGTGCCTTGTTTTCTCAATAGACTAGGGTTATACACTCGACCTTGTGGAATGCTAGCACCAGGAATCAAGTCAATGGCACAGTCGTAGGGTGGTAGCTGGTCTGTCTTGTGTTTGGAGAAGACATACAGGAAGTCCTGGTAACGAGTAGGTACTAGACTGGAAGTCTCAGAGGTAGCTAAGAGTATAGGTTTTACTTTAATTATTCACCTGGAGTGACAAGAAGGACCACAGACCAACAGAAAAGAAGTGGCCCAATCAAACACAGGGGAATGTAGCTGAAGCCAAGGAAGACCCAGGACGAGCTTGGAGGAAGATTGTGGCCATACAAAAAAAAAAAGTCTCTTGGTGGAGTACCCCAACAGCCATCATGATAGAGGAGGTACGGAAACAAATGGGTCCAGAAGCTAGAATGATTGCTATAATCAATTACTGAAACTCGTAAGACTTCTGGAAGAGGTTTGATGGTCCAGGTGAGTCCAGGATTCGCTCATCCATGTCTTTATTGACCTTTGTGCCCTGGTTCGCAGTCATGTTGGAACAGGAAGGGGCCAGCCCCAAACTGTTCCCACAAAGTTGATGCCTTAAGAGTTCCCTTCACTGGAACTTAGGGGCCAAGCACAACCCCTAATAAACAACCCCACACCATACCACCCCCCCCCCCCACCAAATGATTTGGTGGACCAGTGCACAAAGCAAGGTCCATAAAGAGATGGATGAGCAAGTTTTGGGTGGAGGATCTTGACTGGCCTGCACAGAATCCTGACCTAAACCCGACATAACACCTTTATGAATTAGAGCATAGACTCTAAGCCAGGCCTTCTCGTCCACATCAGAGCCTGACCTCACAAATGCACTTCTAGAAGAGTGGTCAAACTCCAATTTCCAAATTCCAATAGACACACTTCTAAACCTTGTAGACAGCCTTCCCAGAAGAGTTAAAGCTGTTAGAGCTGCAAAAAGTAGGCCAACTCAATATTGAACCCTACTGACTAAGACTGTGATGCCATTAAAGTTCACGTGCGTGTAAAGGCAGGTGTCCCAATACTTTTGGTAATATAGTGTGTATATATAACAAGATACCTAACAGAACCAATATGGACAAAAAAATGGATTTGTCATATCAATTTTTCGTTAATAATGGGAAGCCAGTTGGGCAGCTATACAGTATATACTTCCATTTAAGGATATTAGGGTACTACACTTTATGCCACAACAACCTATAGGTTGCTTATATGGCTACAATGAAAAGTTTATCCAAACAGTTAACCATGGTAACACTTGTACACAGAGAGAGAGAGGGAAGAATAGAGGGTAAAGAAAAAAAGGGGGGGAGACTTTGCACCCCCATTGGGAGGGGGACGTGTCCCTGTGTGCCAATCCATCCAGCATTTCAAAATAAAAAGGACTCAAAGTCAGACGTGTAATGGAAATAAGGCCGCACCATCCACCACAAGCAGTCATGCATTCCACATGATACATTTTTTCTACTTCGCACACCCATTTGGCTAGTGAGGGAGGTTTGGCTTTTCATCAAGGTCTAGCAATCACCGACCGTACAGCTGTAAGAAAATGCCTAATTAGACTCTTTGATTTGTTTAAAGGAGCCTGAGAACATAGAAAAGACAGTACTTTGAGGTATATTTGGAAACTTGTCCCATACAAACTTTTCATAGAGCTGTAGTATATTATCTCAGAATGGAGTGGCATTATATGTAATTACGTATGGCTTTGATTATGGAAGAAAAAAACTGCCAGTGGGGGCACTGGCACCGCTTGAAATTTATATAACCATATTGGTAGTATGTCCATTTTAATGAGGTTCGTGCATTCAAATTCATCTGCATAGAGTGACAATTTATATTAGTGTTGTTGTTTAATGCACTGTAAGTCTGTATTTTGTCGAAGAACTATAGCCAAGTGTTCCATGGTAAGAATATATAACAACAGAGAAAAGAGATACCCATGACAAGTGATATGCACTTCAATCTCTGCACTTCAGCGATTGCACGAAGCAAACAAATACAGCAATCTGCACTGGAAAGCAGCTAACAGACGGCAGGTGACCCTGTCTCTCTAATAAACTCTCCTTCCGCTCTGTAACATGCACTCTCTACCACTGCTTCTGACATGCCTGTCCTCTCTCCTCAAACTCTCTTACCTTCACCCCCCCTCTCCACCCGCCTGCTTATACATATCACCATGCCTTTTGTCTTCTCCTTACTACTGCTCCTACCAACTCTTGCTCATTCTACATCCATACACTGATAAAACCTCCAGTACTCTGAGACATGCTCCTTCACATAAATCACATTCCCACATTACCTCCCTCACTCTCCTGCTTCTCCTAATCTCTGGTGACATATCCCCAAACCCTGGGCCACCATCATCCGTCTTTGCCCAACGCTCCCATCCCCCTACATCCTCTGGCAGGAGCCGCAACCCACAGAACTTGGTCTCTATTCCTCTTTCCAAAACCAGCCCCCCCTTTTCCTGTGCCCTGTGGAATGCACGTTCTGTCTGCAACAAACTCACCGCCCTTCACGACCTCTTTATCACAAATTCCTTTAACCTACTTGCCATTACTGAAACCTGGCTTCATGAATCGGATACTATTTCTCCTGCTTCCCTCTCCCATGGGGGCCTTCTCTGGACTCACTCCCCCAGACCAAGTGGACGGAAGGGAGGTGGAGTGGGAATCCTTCCAGCCCCATGCAGCACCTATCAGGTACTTCACCCACCTCCCTCTCTGACACTCTCCTCTTTTGAGGCACATTGCATTCGTCTATTCTCTCCCATTTCTCTAAGAATTGCTGTCATCTACAGGCCCCCTGGACCAGTATCAGCCTTTCTTGATGACTTCTCTGCTTGGCTACCCTACTTTCTCTCTTCTGAAATCTCCACAATTATTCTTGGGGACTTCAACATCCCTGTTAACACTAACACTACTATTACTTCTAAACTTCTCAGTCTAACCTCATCGCTTGACCTGAAGCAATGGATACAGGCTCCTACCCATTCCAATGGCAACACCCTTGACCTTGCCTTCTCCTATCTGTGCACTCCGTGCAACCTTTCCAACAATCCACTCCCACTCTCTGATCACCACCTTATTAGTTTTGCTCTCTCCCTGTCTTCCACCTCTTCTCCCTCCAACCGCCTAACAGTTACACGTAGAAACCTTCGCCACCTCAACCCTTCTCTTCTCTACTCTGCTACTGATCACCTCTATGACAAAATCTCACCTCTATCCTGCCCCAACCTAGCTACTTTCATCTACAACAACTCACTGTCTTCCTCCCTAGACAAGCTTGCCCCCCTCACTACACGCAGAATTAGGCCCCGACTGCTACAACCCTGGCAAACAGATGACACCAGAAGTCTCAGAAAACGTAGCCGCGCTCTTGAGCGCCTGTGGCATAAGACTAAGACCCAGAAAGACTTCACACAATATAAATCTGCCCTCCTAAAATACTACTCCTGCCTTCACACTGCCAAACAGACCTACTTTATCACACTCATTAACACCTTATCATCCAGTCCACGTCAGCTCTTCTCTACCTTCAACACTCTACTCTGTCCTCCACTGCCTCCACCCACCAACTCACTCACTGCCCAGGAGATTGCCAATCACTTCAAAACTAAGATTGATACAATTCATGAGGAGATCACCAATGCGCAAAAACCTCCCCCATGCAACACCCCATGTCCACAAACACAATCATTACTTCCCTCATTCAACCCTGCTACTATTACTGAGGTTGCTAAACATTTATCTAGCACTCATCTAACCACTTGCCCCCTGGATCCTGTTCCCTCGCAAATGCTACGCTCACCCTCTGACTCGATTCTACACTCTCTAACTCACATTTTCAACCTCTCCCTCTCTTGTGGCATCTTCCCAAACTCTCTAAACCATGCGCTAGTCACCCCCATACTAAAAAAGCCCTCACTGGATCCCACCAATCTCAACAACTTACGTCCCATCTCCTTACTCTCCTTCTCCTCCAAACTTCTTGAAAGACTGGTCTACAACCGACTAAGCGACCATCTGACCATGAATAAACTTCTTGATCCCCTTCAGTCTGGTTTTCGCCCTCAACACTACACAGAAACTGCTCTCCTTAAACTCTCAAATGACCTACTAATGGCTAAAGCCAATGGACACTATTCTGTACTACTTCTCCTGGATCTCTCTGCTGCCTTTGACACAGTGGACCACCACCCCCTCCTCCTCAAAAAACTCCACTCCTTTGGTCTCCGTGACTGTACTCTTCGCTGGTTCTCATCCTACCTATCCCACTGCTCCTTCAGTGTCACTTACAACTCTACTTCCTCCTCTCCTCTTACTTTTTCTGTTGGGGTCCCCCAAGGTTCTGTTCTTGGACCTCTCCTTTTCTCAATCTACACCACCTCCTTGGGTCAGTTGATTGCCTCCCACGGCTTTAAATATCATCTCTACGCTGATGACACCCAAATCTATCTCTCCACCCCCCAGCTCTCTCCATCTGTCTCCTCACGCATTACCAACTTACTAGCAGACATATCAGCCTGGATGTCACATCACTTCCTCAAACTCAACCTATCCAAAACCGAGCTCATGATATTTCCTCCCTCAGGTGCCACTTCCCCTGATTTCCCTGTCAATATCAACGGCTCAACTATCAACCCATCTCCCCACGCCAAGGTCCTAGGTGTAATCCTGGACTCTGAACTAACCTTTCGACCCCACATTCTATCACTATCCAAAGCTTGCCGCCTCAATCTCTGCAACATCTCCAAGATACGCCCCTTCCTAACCAATGTCACCACAAAGCTTCTAATCCACTCCCTTGTCATCTCCCGCCTCGACTACTGCAACTCCCTCCTCATTGGTTTACCTCTAAATAGGCTATCCCCACTTCAGTCCGTCATGAACGCTGCTGCCAGGCTCATCCACCACACAAACCGCTCAGCGTCTGCTATACCCCTCTGCCAATCCCTCCATTGGCTGCCACTCAGTCACCGAATTAAATTAAAGATACTAACTATAACTTACAAAGCCATCCACAACCTGGCCCCCAGCTACATCTCTAACCTAGTCACAAAATACCAACCTAATCGTTCTCTTCGCTCCTCCCAAGACCTCCTGCTCTCAAACTCCCTTGTCACCTCATCCCATGCTTCGCCTTCTCCAGAGCCCCCCCCATCCTCTGGAATGCTCTACCCCAATCCGTCCGATTTTCTCCTACTTTATCCACTTTCAGACGATCTCTGAAAACTCATCTCTTCAGAGAAGCCTATCTGGCCCCCCACCTAACAACTGTACATTTATCTTCGCAATCAGCACATCACCCACAGTTATTACCTCTTGTATCTCTTGACCTTCCCTCTTAGATTGTAAGCTCTAAGGAGTAGGGCCCTCTGATTCCTACTGTATCAAAGTGTATTGTATTTGTACTGTCCACCCTCAAGTTGCAAAGCGCTATGTAAACTGTTGGCGCTATATAAATACTGTATAATAATAATGACGGGTGCTATTATGAATCCAGATAGAAAATTTTTAAGGGTATTATCTCTAGCCTCTTTGCCCATGGTGAAGGTGAAGCCTACCTGATCAAGATGGATACAAATATATATTTGTAATTATTGACAGTAACATTGATGAGAATAACTTTTTGAAGAATAGATCACTCAGTTTTCTATTTTCTGAGATACCTGGCCATTATTCACTAATTACTTGAAGCAGAACTAAAAGCTTTTACAAAAAAATGCTAGCAGGTATGTTTTTACTGGTAAATATATTATGTATGTCTCTTTTGCAATGAAAGCTACTTTTGTGTGTGCAAGCAATTTTTTTCCTATTGTACTCTGAGCCATACATGTGCAGATCATTGTACAATCTTGGCTTGCAGTGGGTGCTGTGATGAAATAACTCCAGTGAACAATAAAGAAAGTTGAAGACTCCAAACCCAGTAGAAGAGCTAGAGAAGATATCAGCAAGGGCAGCATTGAGGGAGACTAGGATGTCTCATTGCTCATTACCATAAAGGCCTATATGTTGAGTTCTGCTTTATTTGCCAAATAGGCATATTAATGGAATCTCTGTATGTTATATATGGATATGGACACCAACATTTCTCCCAGCCTCTCCCATCCTCTGGAACTCGCTATCTCCACCTGTCTGCCTATCCCCTACTCTTGCTACCTTCAGGTGATCCCTGAAAACTCATCTCTTCAGGAAAGCCTATCACGTCTCCGGCTAATCTTCTACCACTTCCATCAGCTCATTCCCCACAGTTACAACCTTTTGTACCACCTGCACCTCCCTATTAGATTTTAAGCTCTTCTGAGCAGGGCCCTCTTTATCCTCTTGTATTTTATTGTATTATAACTGTATTGTCTCCCTTTTATATTGTAAAGCGCTGCGTAAACTTTTGGCGGTATATAAATCCTGTATAATAATAATATTAACCACTGGTTGGTTACTGACTACTCTCTTGTCTGCCGCTTGCTTCAACCTCTGCAGAGATTTTGACCTGTTACTTGTACTTTGTCTAGCTATTGTAATTACACTGTTCCTGCAAACCCTAAGGCTCAATTCACACAAATGTGTTTTTTGATGCATTTTGCAGAAATGCAGGGAATTTTTTTAACACAAGTTCCTATGGAACATGTTCACAGTGGGGAGTACTCGGAATGATCAGAGGTGGGTAGTGGGGTCCCCCAGGGTTCTGTGCTGGGACCAATCCTATTTATTTTGTTCATAAATGACCTGGAGGATGGGGTAAACAGTTTAATCTCTGTATTTGCGGATGATACTAAGCTAAGCAGGGCAATAACTTCTCCACAGGATGTGGAAACCTTGCAAAAAGATCTGAACAAATGAATGGGGTGGGCAACTACATGGCAAATGAGGTTTATTGTAGAAAAATGTAAAATAAAGCATTCTGGGTGGCAAAAATATGAACGCAGTCAATACACTGGGGGGATAACCTCTGGGGGAATCTAGGATGGAAAAGGACCTGAGGGTCCTAGTAGATGATAGGCTCAGCAATGGCATGCAATGCCAAGCTGCTGTTAACAAAGCAAACAGAATATTGGCATGCATTATTTTTATCTCTGGATCAACTCCAGAAATAAAACGATAATTCTCCCGCTCTACAAGACTCTGGTCCGGCCGCACCTGTTGTATGCTGTCCAGTTCTGGGCACCAGTTCTCAGGAAGGATGTACTGGAAATGGAGCGAGTACAAGGAAGAGCAACTAAGGTAATAAAGGGTCTGGAGGATATTAGTTATGAGGAAAGGTTGTGAGCACTGAACTTATTCTTTCTGGAGAAGAGACGCTTGAGAGGAGATATGATTTCAATTTATAAATACCGTACTGGTGACCCCACAATAGGGATAACATTTTTTCGTGGAAGGGAGTTTAACAAGACACGTGGCCACTCATTAAAATTAAAAGAAAAGAGGTTTAACCTTAAACTACGTAGAGGGTTCTTTACTGCAAGAGCGGCAAAGATGTGGAATTCCCTTCCACAGGCGGTGGTCTTAGCAGGGAGCATCGATAGTTTCAAAAAACTATTAGATAAGCACCTGAACGACCGCAAAATACAGGGATATACAATGTAATACTGACATATAATCACACACATAGGTTGGACTTATGTTTTTTTTCAACCTCACCTACTATGTAACTATGTAACATCAATGCATTTTTGTGCCTCTGCATTTTTGGAAAGGGTCGGGGACTTTTCCCTGCAAAATGCAGCGTTTTGCATGTAATAGACTTCAATGGACCCGCATCCAAAATGCAAGTACCGCGTTTTTACCGTTAAACGGGGCTTCCAGATTCTGATAACCCTGGCCGGTGGTTGTCTGGGTCTGTGTGCAGGGGCTTATTGGAATCTGGATGCCCCGTTTAACAAGGGGGCCCCCAGGTCCAGGCCTCCCCCCCATGTGAATGAGTATGGGGTACATTGTACCCCTACCTATTCACCAAAAAAAAGTAGTGTAGTGTGAAAAAATACAGTAGACAGTTTTTGACAAGTCTTTTATTAAAAATATATTTTTATTATCTTTTGGGGGGGAGGCCTGGATCTGGTGGGCCCCCTTGCTAAACAGGGCTTCAAGATCCTGATAAGCCCTCCACCCGCAGACCCCGACAACCACCGGCCAGGGTTGTTGGGAAGAGGCCCTTGTCCCCATCGACATAGGGGCAAGGTGCACGTTGAGGGCATGTGGCCTGGTATGGTTCAGGAGGGAGGGCGCTGGCTCCTCCCCTCCCTTTGCTGACCTGCTGTGCTGCATGCTCGGATAAGGGTCTGGTATGGATTTTGGGGGGGATCCCACGCTCCTTTTTTTTCACAATTTTTTTTTAGCTGTCAATTTTGTTTTTATATTCAGCTGTCAGCAGGGAAGCCTGCTGACAGCTGATGGCTCATCGGTTGTTAAGGACGCGGTGGCCGGTTTCCCGGCCCCCTCCTTAGCAACCAGCTATATACAGTGTAAAAATGAGAAAAAATGCAAATCGCTAGGAAAACGCAGTAAAATTGTGGCAAAAATGCGGTAAAATTTTGGAAAAACGCACAGCAAAAAGCACTGCAGAAACGCTCAAAAGCAACATGCATAGAGGTGAATTGAGCCGTAGTGTCAGCTTGAAGTAGCTCTGCGGCCACAAGGATCTCCAGCCAATCATTTCTTGCAGGGTGCTCTGAGGAAGACAAAGTTGTCACTTAGACTCTGCTCACATGACCTATGGGGGGTGTCATCTGTAACAGTGTAACTTAGCTTTTTGTTACATGATTGTGCACTATACCATTTCAGTTTAACCGCTTCAATACAAGGCACTTTCACCCCCTTCCTGCGCGGGCCAATTTTCAGTGCTGTCACACTGAATGACAATTGCGCGGTCATGCAGCGCTGTACCCAAATTTAAATTTTTATAATTTTTTTCAAAGAAATAGAAATTTTCTTTGGTGCTATTTAAACACCACTGGGTTTTTTTATTTTTTGCTAAAAACATGAAAAAAGACCAAAAATTCTGAAAAAAAAAAAGTTTTTGTCAGAAAATGTAAATTAGTAATTTTTCTCCTTCACTGATGTGCACTGATGAGCTGGCACTGATAGGCTGCACCGATGGGCACTGATGAGGTGGCACTGAAGTGCACCGATTAGGTGGCCCTGGTGAGGCACTAATATGCTGCACTGATGGGCGGCACCGAAAGGCAGCACTGATTGGTGTCATTGATGAGCACTGATTGTGTCAATGATGGGCACAGACTGCCATCACTTGCTGGGCACTGTTGGGGCTGCACTGTAATCAGGGCACCAGGTCATCAGATCAGTGCCCTGGTTACCTGTAAAGTCTCCCCTGCGAGGAGATGCTGCTGATCGGCTCTCCTCGCCTCATACTCTGTCAGTGTGAGGCGAGGAGAGCCGATAAACAGCACTTCCACATTTACATGTGATTGGACACAGCTGATGACATGGGTAAAGAGCCACGTCATCGGCTCTTTACCGAGATCAGGGTTGCACCACGTCCAAGGGACACAGTGTGCCTGCGATTGCCATGCTGCACATCCCCACTGGTGCGCGAGAGGGGCGACACTGAGATTAAACAGTTTTTTAGTCATGAGTTCTAGATGTGTGTTTTATCTAGGAACGTAACCCTAAAGTGTCAGAAAAAGCTCTTTATTTTAAGTTTTGAATAGAGTGGAGGGGGATTAGAGCACTTATCAAATTTTATTGCTGTCTGTGCCCCCATTAGGGAGAGTTACCCTCTCTATCTGTCCTTTACCGTTATCATTGAAGGTGAAAGTAACAGAAAATCCCAAATTTTAAGTTGACAGAACAAGAATGGAGGGGAAATCTTCCAATGGGGACACTAGTTCTTGTGACCCTCATGAACCCTCAGAATTCTCTTACTTTGGAGGGATTTTTCTAATTTCAGTCAGTAACAGATTTATTGTGTTAAAATGCAGTTTCAAAAAAATTCCAACAAACTATGCATATATATAGAATACATATATATTTCCATTCTTAACTGAGTAAAGCATTATAAAAATGTCATGATAACCTCAGTTCCCTGACTTGTCTCTAAAGTTCTGTCATTTTTCAAGTACCTCTCAGGTTTTATGAACATTCAAACACTTCAATATATTCATCCTTAATATAATTTCATTAACCGGATTAATGAAACAAGGCCTATTTTGGGCTCTCCAACAGCATGTGCCCCCCTCAATTTTTGTCCTGACTTTAGATCCTCTACTATGTGCTATTAGGGCAAACTGGGATATTATTGGCCTTATTAGCAAATCTGGTCATCAAAAAGTCTTGACCTCCTTTTTGCAGTTTAGAAACCGAGGTGTCTCCCCAAAATCTAATGACACTATTTAATCAATATGACACCCTATCCCATTACAAGATCAGCTATATTAAATCAGAAGCACCTAATGTCTCTTTACCACCGGAATGGGTCTCCACACTGAGGAGCTTTTTCCCTTTTGCCTGGGCTATCACCAGTCATAAGTTTCTGGGGGTCCAGATCACACCTGACCTAGCTCTGCTTTTTGAATCCAACTTCCATCCAATGTAGAGATTGAACGAAAAGATCTGGATGCCGCACACCGGATTGAATTACCACAACGCCTTTATTATAAAAGCTGGATCACAAAATACATACAGGACAATCTGGCTGGGTGTACAGGGCTCAGCTAACGCATTTCGCACTCATGGCTATTGCTTACTCATAGCTGTGACATAGCTGGATCTGCGAAAATTTAACATGGTTTGGCGGATCAATTGCCTTCAAAATGACAACCTTGTCACAAATGTTATATCTGATTCAAACTCTTCCTGCGTTGTTGCTTTCTGCGTTGTTTTTAGCATGTCTCCGCTTATTACTCCTGAAGTTTATATGGGGAGGCAAAAACCCCACATTCGAATATCCCTCTTGACATTTCTGGTTTGCTTGAATCTATCTAGTAAGGTTACTTTGCGGTATAAGCAAGGAAGATCTGACCTCTGCAGTGTATAAATGTGCTTTTACTATACAAAAATGCTTTACATACAAAACTATTACAATATTAGGAATACAATACAAGACTGACAGCTATAACAACCAACATGCCTAGCAAACAAGCAGAAACTATAGTCTGTAAACAGTAGAAATACGCTTAAAAGTTACTTAACTCAAACTCGGGCTTAATCTATAAGCAGTTGCTGGAGGTCAGGTGAAAGCATCTTCAGGTATACCTTCTTATGACTGGTACAGACCTTCTTCCTTGGGGTTTAAGGCATTATGGAGTCCTGTCCATAAGTGTTTGTGGAACTGGGTGGAACTGCATATAGATGTGCGTAGTTAAAGGTTAATCATTGGAGTTTGTTATAGACCACCCAATGTTAATGAGGAGGTGGAGACTCAGCTCCTTGCACAGATGGAAAGAGCTGCAAGGGCTGGGACAGTGATAATAATGGGGGATTTTTACTACCCAGAAATTGACTGGAGTAATGGCACTGCTGGGACAGTTAAAGGGCAAAAAAATTATACACCTATTACAGGACAATTTTATGGTCCAGTTTATTGAGGCTCCAACCAGGAATGATGCTCTGTTGGACCTGCTAATCTAAAACCATGCAGAGCTTATTGCTAATATTCATATAAAAGGAACATCTTGGTAACACTGACCATAACATGATTTCATTTGATGTCAGCTGTAAGCAAAAAACACATACGGGAAAGATAAAAACACTTCAAGAGAGCAACTTTTCCAAGGATAAGGGCTGCTCTCCAGGACTTGGACTGGGAGGGAATATTGGCATCAATGGGCACAGAACAGAAATGGGAATTCTTCAAAGTGACTGTTTGTGAACTCACTGCAAAATATATTCCCATGGGCAATAAGTTTAAAAGGCTAAAAATAAAACTTATGTGGCTCATGGCCAAAGTTAAAAAAGCTATAAACAATAAGACAAGCTTTTTAAAAATATAAAAATGAAGGAACACTAGTGTCATTTAAATGTTACAAATCATATAACAGAATATGTAAAAAGGAAATCAAGGACGCAAAAACTCAAAACGCAAGACAGATTGCAAAAGATAGTAGGACAACCCCCCCCAAAAATTCTTCATATATATAAAGAGTAAAAGGTCAGGTCTGAGCATGTAGGCCAAAGAGAAGGCACATTTATTAAATACTTTCTTCAGCTCTGTGTATACAAAGGAGCATGGGGGAGCTCATGTCCATAATGGGGGCGGTAGTGACACAGCCCCTAATGATCCACAATGGCTCAAAAGTGATATCGTCCAGAAATATTTAGACAGAATAAAGGTGGATAAAACACCTGCACCAGATGGCATCCACCCACAGATCCTAAAAGAATTGAGCTCTGTCATTTCAAAGCCACTGTATCTAATTTTTAGGGACTCATTAATGACAGGAATAGTACCACTGGATTGGCGTAGGGCCAATGTGATGCCTATATTTAAAAAGGGAACAAAGTCTTTACCAAGTAACTATAGACCTGTTAGTTTAACTTCTATAGTTGGGAAGATACTGGAGAGTTTAATAAAAGACCACATAGACGAGTTCTTGCTGGAAAAAATATTTTAAGCAACAGACAGCATGGATCCATGAAAGACAGAAGTTGTCAAATGAACCTGATTTCTTTTTATGAGGAGGTAAGTACTACAGGCAATCTGCGCTAATCCCAGCTTACTACAATACTTTGAGAGATAATTATGAGAATACTTAAAACTATCAGTTAAATAAAAAGTGAAAGTAGTGACAAATAGTGCTGCAACCCAAAAAAACTTGAATATCCAGTTTTGTCAAATGGTAAATGCACTCAGGTGCGCTACTAATGCCAAAAAACACACAGGTTGAAGGGGCACCTTCAATCTAGGTATACATGTTGTTCAACATTGTTTTAATAACGTGCAGTACGTAAATTGCAGTAAATAAATTATTCCAATATTGTACAGTCCACCTAAGGAGTGAGTAATTAAAATTAAATTAATAAAAGTCCTGAAAACTCAGTGTGTGCTTTTTCTATGTGAGCAATCCTTTTTTCATAAGTGGTGTGTCATCTTCTTTGCATCATACAAGCCAAATTTTGTAGATAAGAAAGGGGGGGCCGCTTACCAGATGTGTAGGACCCCTGTTACGGGGTCTTTAGGGCTCAGATATGTCGGATCCCGTAAGCAGGAACAGCTGATTTGGTTTACCTACACAGACTTTCATCCAGCTTGAACCCTTCTCGAGCGCTGTGATGACTGTATGGTGAACTTGCCTCTGTAGAATCACTCGCAATATGTGGGGAGAAATTACAAGAACAGAGGGTCCTCCATAGTGTAGTAGATTAAAAACTCTTTATTAAAAATGATGGGTGGCCGACATCATAGACAGTAGCAGAAAATCAAAAAACGAACTAGACAGCTCTGCCGCGGTAAAGCCAGCCAGCTGATGTGTGGTGACATCAGGTCCCATAGCTCCGCCACATATTGCGAGTGATTCTACAGGATCTGACATATCTGAGCCCTAGAGACCCCCGCAACAGAGGTTCTACACATCTGAAGCAAGTTCACCATACTGTCATCACAGCGCTCGTGAAGGGTTCAAGGCGGATGGAAGTCTGTGCATGAAAACCCTATCAGCTGTTCTTGCTTACGGGATCCGACATATCTGAGCCCTAAAGACCCCCGTAACAGGGGTCCTACACATCTGGTAAGCGGCCCCCCTTTCTTATCTACAAAAGTTTGGCTTGTATGATGCAAAGAAGATGACACTCCACTTATGAAAAAAGGATCGCTCACATAGAAAAAGCACACACTGAGTTTTCAGGACTTTTATTAATTTAATTTTAATTACTCACTCCTTAGGTGGACTGCACAAAATTGGAATAATTTATTTACTGCAATTTATGTACTGCACGTTATTAGAACAAGTAAAACCTTGGACAGAGGGGTGGTGGTGGACGTGGCATACTTGGATTTTGCAAAAGCGTTTGACACAGTTCCCCACACATGGCTAATGTGTAAGGTAAAGTCTACAGGCTTGGAAATATCAGTTTGTAAATGGATAGAAAACTGGCTAAAAGACCGTATTCAGAGAGTAGTGGTTAATGTTTCTTACTCTGAATGGTCTAAGGTTATCAGTGGTGTACCCCAAGGTTCAGTGCTGGGACCCTTACTTTTTAATACCTTTATAAATGATATTGGGTCTGGGATTAAAAGTAGCATTTGTCTTTGCAGATGACACTAAGCTATGCAGTGGAATAACGTCCTTACAGGATGTCTTCAATTTACAAGCCAAACTCAATGCACAGTCTAATTGGGCGACTATGTAGCAGATGAAGTTAATGTTGATAAATGTAAAGTTATGCACTTGGGGGCTAAGAATATGCATGCATAATACATACTAGGGGGAGTACAACTGGGGAAATCAATGGTGGAGAAGGATCTGGGGGTTTTGGTAGATCATAAGCTCAATAATAGCATGCAATGCCAAACTGCGGTTTCCAAAGCGAGCAAAGTCCTTTCTTGTATTAAGAGAGGTATGGACTCCAGAGAGAGAGATATCATTTTGCCCCTGTACAAATCATTAGTAAGACCTCATCTGGAATATGCAGTTCAGTTTTGGGCACCAGTTCTCAAAAAGGATAACAGGGGAACTGGAGAAAGTGCTGTTAGGTTCAACTTTTAAACAAGTTGCTTAAGTTTATATTGCTTTGTCAAATTATTGCTTCTATAAGAAACATGACACGGAGTCAGGTATGTCTGTATCACAGTTCTGAGCCTGAGAGAACTGCACCCTTTACTTCTTTTATAAGCAGCTCTACAAGCAGTAATCTTATCGGCATTACCAAATGAGGTTAAGGTACAAAGAGTTTCTTATCAGCGAACATGTAATGATTATTCAGTAGTTCCAAATTCCATCTAGATACAGATTGATACGTACAAAAAAAAGAGAAAAGAGCACAAACAATTTAAATAGAACAATTGATACGTACACAGGTAAGAAAGGAGCACAAACAATTTAAATAGAACAATTGATACGTACACAGGTAAGAAAAAAGCAGAAACAATTAAAGTGGAACTCTAAGTCATTATTTCAACCCTATCAATTTCCCCCTTTGACATCATCCTCTCCCTCCCCCTGGGTCCTCATGAATAAGTTCTAGTCAGTTTTTCCCCAGAGTCCTTTCCCTGACCGCGAGTTGTCAGAGGGGTAGAACCCATCCCCCTAGGTATTACCAACATCTTAAAATTCAAGAAGAGGAGTTTTATAGGAGTAGGGTGATGTCAATACACATGTATCGGTATGCCCTGTCTATTCTCCTAATTTTCCTATTTATTTTCCTGTATACACATATATTTGTGATTGTAAGTGATATTAATATTAGAATAATAATTACCATTGGACTTAACAACCAGTGAAAGGTATTGGTTGCTGTAGAAGACATTCCACTGAATATATCCCACCAATGTGGTGCAGTATCCTGTTGTATCTGTGAGGAAAGATGCACTAGTCTACCTTTGTCAATTATTGCAGATACAAGGTTATTCTGTAGGGTATGTTCTAGTGTTTCTATGTGTTGTCTTAACAACTCTGATTGTTCCAAAACCTGTTTTAGTGGTTCTAAAGAAATTATAAAGGGTGTAGTGTCAGTGAGATTATGTATCTCATAGACTGAAGAGAATATCTTATCGGCGTCTGGTTCAAAAAGATAGGTGTCGTTACCCCATTGTAATATTTTAATCTTTTTTATACATCCCGCAAACGGCACCGATTTATTTAATGCTGACATGGTGCGGTTACCATTAGTAATGATACAAATATGCTGGGGTCCTATTTCTATGAATCTATTGTTCACATTTATCGGTGTTCTTTGCATTTTGCATATGCTAGTTTGGTATTTTAACAAGCAAGGTTCATATACTGGGGAACTTCTGCCACATACCATTCCCTTATTGGTTCCTTCACATAGAGTTAAATCATGGGTTCTGTTTCCTTTATCTACATATTTCCCATATATTTCTGGATACCAAAACTCGTCTTTAATTACTAGTGGCATGACCACTATTTTACACATTTCCATTACATCTGCTACCCGGTATGCTTCAAACCTTCCTACACACCATTTCTCCTCACATTCTATCTTATCCCCTTTTACTTGGAACCATACACCATCGTCAGTTAAACCCTTAAAATATTTCATCCAGGTATGATAATTTCCCAACTGTAGTTCAGTCCTGGCCCTATTTACAGTGTAATTACCTACATTATAATCCTTATTCATCTCATATCCTGAATCAGTTGCTACTTTAGGATCATCTATAGCCCATTCGAAAGTTGTTGTTTCCTCTACTTCAAGTACATTAATACCAGGAGTCCATGCATATATTTGTAAAACAACAATCTTCAACAAAAAATATGATGTAAGTAGATATTTCATCATGTTGTTTTCTCGGGTTGTTTCTTGCAATGTGATGCGTGTATCCAGGTAGGTTTTCCTTCCAGCTTTACTGAGGTGGCTGTGGTCAAGAGTACTTGGTAAGGACCTTCAAACCTGGGTTCCAATGTCTTTCTGGTGTGTTTCTTTACATATACATAATCCCCTGGTAGCAGCGTATGTGTATCTGTTATTGAATTAGGGTCTGGAAGAGAAGAATACACACTTTTGTGGATCTTAGTTAGACGTTGTTGTAATTGTATCACATATGCAGTCAAACTATCACATTGCAATTGCATACTCTGTGGAAAGTATAAACCTAATCTAGGTGCATTCCCAAAAAGTATTTCGTATGGGGATAATCCTGTTTTTCCTGTTGGAGTGTACCTTATAGAGAATAAAGCCAGAGGCAGGCATTCTGGCCAAGGCTTGTTTAACTCTTGCATGGCTTTTTGTATTTTTAACTTTATTGTCCCATTTACTCTCTCCACTGATCCTGAACTCTGTGGGTGGTAAGGGGTGTGAGAACTTTGTTGAACCCCTAACATGGTCATCACGTTCTGCATGATTTCTCCTGTAAAGTGTGTCCCCCTATCTGATTCTATGGTTTCAGGAAGACCAAACCTAGGTATTAACTCAGTGATCAGTTTCTTAGCTGTGGCTTTAGCTGTAGCCGATTTTACTGGATAACTTTCGGGCCAACCTGAGAATATATCGATAAACACGAGGACAAATTCAAAGGGGCCGCTCTTAGGCATTTGTATGTAATCAATTTGCAGTCTCTGGAAGGGGTATTGGGCCCGGACCTGGTGTTTTCGTGGGGTTTTCACTTTCTGTCCTGGGTTATTCAGGAGACAGATTTGGCAGGCTGAACAGTAGTTTTTTGCAGTGCTACTGAATCCAGGGGCGAGCCATCCTTGGTTCACAATCCTATACATGGAATTGGAACTGACGTGTGTGGGTAGGTGAACTGCCGCTGCCATTGCTGGGTACAGAGAGGCAGGTAGGCATATTTTGCCCCCTTCCCTCCATACATTGTCAAGGTCTGGTGCTGCTCCCATCCTGACCCACTTATCTTTCTCGCTCTCCCCTGCTTGCTCCTGTAATTTACTCAGCTGCTGCCATGTTGGTTCTGGGATACTCACCTCTACCGCTGCTAAGGTCTCAGGGCTTCCTTCCCCTAGAGCTGCCTGTTTTGCAGTCAAATCTGCAAATGCATTTCCTTTTGCCTCAATTGTTTTTGCGCTCGTGTGTGCCGCTATCTTCATGATGGCTACTCGTTTAACCTTTTGAAGATTGTTCAGGACTCTCTTAATCCCTTCTCCATGTTTTACAGGTGTACCTGCTGCTGTCAGATAACCTCTAGCCCTCCATATGTGGCCATAATCGTGCGCTACACCATAAGCGTAGGCAGAGTCAGTGTAAATATTCCCTTCTCGTCCTTTTAAGTATTCTAAGGCTTGTTCTAAGGCTTTTAATTCTGCTTCCTGTGCTGACATGTGGGCTGGTAAGGCCTGTGCTTCAATTGCCTGCGTATCAGTCACTACAGCATACCCTGTGTGATATTTACCTTTGTCATCAGCAAACTTACTACCATCTATATACAAGGTGTACTCAGCGTTTAAAATTGGTGTATCTGTAACGTGTGGGAATCCCATTGTCTCCTGTTCCATGAGCTGAAAACAATCGTGCTGATCTACTTCTTTAAACAAAAGAGTGTCAGTGTCCTCATTTCTTTTCTCACTAGTACTATTAGTACTATCATTCCCCCTTGCCAAATCTGGTGACTGAAAAGGCAAAAAGGTGGCCAAATTTAAGGTTGTACAGCGCTGAAAAGTGACATTTGGAGGTAAGAGTATTTGCAGTACACTGTACACTGTAACCTTAATTGCCTAGCCATTGAAATGTGTTTGGGCTGTACCTGAGACAAGATTGCATGTATGTCATGTGTGGTATGCACTACGACTGGATTGTCTAGAACAATCTCTGATGACTTATCTATGATAATTGACACTGCAGCTACCGCCCGTACACAAGACGGTGAACCTCTAGATACTGGATCTAATGCTGCTGAAAAGTAAGCGACTGGTCTTTGTTTTACATGTGCCTGTGTCAGAACACCTGTGGCATGTCCAGTGATCTCAGCAATGTACAGATTAAATATCTTAGTATACTCTAAAGTAATAAACGACTCATAAGCTACTTCTGTAAGCATATACGGTACAATTTTCAAACAATCGTATAATGGCTGCATCAAAACGCTAGCATGTGGTATCCACTGTCTACAATATGACACGATACCTAAAAACATACGCAATTGTTTGAAATTCCGTGGGGGTAACATTCCCTTTATCACTTGAACCCTCTCCTCAGTGAGATGTCTCGTACCCTGTGATATACAATGTCCCAAAAAGATAACTTTTTCCTGACACACTTGCAACTTTTTCTTATTAACCTTGCAACCTTTTTCTGCCAAAAATCGCAACAAATTAAGGGTGGTGTGCAAGCTTTCAGTCTTTCACTTATCTGTGGAATTAATCCTTCCATAAACTGTCTATTGAAGGCTCGGATCGTGACTGGCAGAGCCAAATCCAATCCCTCATCTGCCATCATACTTTCCATAGATAAGTAAAATTCTGATACAGTCTGTCCTGGCATTTGTTTCATGGGTGATATTGACCCCCTCTCCTGTTGTTTTGCCTGACAGAAAGCTTCTAATCTAGCAATAAAAGGGGCCCTTGAGTCTATGTGTCTGACGTGTCCTGTCTCCAGATTGCCATCCCCCTCAGCTCGGTCTGCAGTTCAGTCATAAACTGGTTAAACAGGGTCAGAGTCATTTTGTGTCTGCATAGATCCTCCCCATCCTGCCAGGTCGCTTCATGTGTATTCATTAACTGTGTCACAAATCTACAGAAAACAGCTGGCTTTACTATAATGCATGTATCAGTGCGTACGGGGGCTACAGTTTCTGAATGAAATTCTTGTACTCCACAAACCTGAAAAAAAAAAAACATTCTCTACCCTTAAGTACAGGATATATCTTGTGTGGTTTACGTTCTATGTCAGTATATGGGGGTGGGATGGTTGAACTAAGATTATTTAAAATGTCAACATTTTTTGTTCTTCTGTCTTTCATATCCCAACCATCACAGTCTGGATTATACTTCCACCCCTCTTCTTTTGCTCTATTTGAAACCTTAATTAAGCATTGAACCTGACGCATCCATTGCTTCTCTAACACCTCTCCTTGTCTGTCCCTTTTTATTTCACTCCATACATCCGGGTCTAAACCCGCTGCTCCTTTCAGCTTAAATTTACGAAGGACATCCTTTAAGTCCTGTGCTTCGGTTTTCCCATAAATGTTCTTAATTATCTGTGGCACCGTATAGTGCGCCACAATTCCCTGACGGGGTTTTGTGTTCCTCTGGCCCATTCCAACAGTCCTGCCTAGGTAGCGTGTGGGACACTTAGTGTACAATATAATGCGGCTACAACATACACAAGAATGAATAATTACTTTATATGCTAGCCCAATAACAAACCAGCTAAGTTACACTAGTTCCTCGTTGCCTTCCTCCTAGGGTGCTAGAATTCTAGAAACCTCTTCCGGAATGAGATTTCTGAAACCGAATTACTTTATATGCTAGCCCAATAACAAATAATTACTTTATATGCTAGCCCAATAACAAACCAGAATGCGGCTACAACATATACAAAAATGCGGCTACAACATATACAAGCATTCCTTTAAGTGGCCAGGTATCCGACTAGATCTCCGGGCTTTATGGAGACCTCATTACCCTCCCCGTATCTGGGAATCCCTCTCATACACTCTTATCCCTGCTTTATGGAGCAGACAGGGCTTATACTCTCAACCCGTTTATGGTTTATGAGTTAGATGTGAGGTTAAGCATAAGCGTCAGACCCCCAAGCTCACAAGCCCTCAAGTTCCCAATCATGTGAGGTAAGGCGCATTCCGTTGCTTAGTTCGGCAATCCCCTTCTAACTCATACCATCCTTGACAAGGCTCATTCACTTTCTCAACAAGACAGACAAGACAAACACAGATAACAAACAAACAAATAATTCCAGCAATATAAACTAAAATATGCAGTAATTCTAGACTCACCACTACAGAGGCTGATGTTTTAAAACCAGGAGAACCGTAACTGACAGAACGGATAGGCACAAATCAGGGGAGCACAGAATATAAGAAAAATAAAGCTTTTTCTTACCTGGCCAGGTTTTTTGATCTGTGGTTCCCAGAATGCCTATTCCTTTTTGTTCCGTCAGCGTAGCTCAGCCACCTCTTGTAGCAACTTGGTGAGTCCCTGCTCCGGGCGCCAAAATGTTAGGTTCAACTTTTAAACAAGTTGCTTAAGTTTATATTGCTTTGTCAAATTATTGCTTCTATAAGAAACATGACACGGAGTCAGGTATGTCTGTATCACAGTTCTGAGCCTGAGAGAACTGCACCCTTTACTTCTTTTATAAGCAGCTCTACAAGCAGTAATCTTATCGGCATTACCAAATGAGGTTAAGGTACAAAGAGTTTCTTATCAGCGAACATGTAATGATTATTCAGTAGTTCCAAATTCCATCTAGATACAGATTGATACGTACAAAAAAAAGAGAAAAGAGCACAAACAATTTAAATAGAACAATTGATACGTACACAGGTAAGAAAGGAGCACAAACAATTTAAATAGAACAATTGATACGTACACAGGTAAGAAAAAAGCAGAAACAATTAAAGTGGAACTTTAAGTCATTATTTCAACCCTATCAGTGCAGAGAAGGGAAACCAAACTGATAAGAGGCATGGAGGAGCTCAGCTATGAGGAAAAATTAGGGGAACTGAATTTATTCATTCTTAAGAGGAGATTAAGGGGGATATGATCACCATGTATAAATATATAAAGGGTCCATATAGTGAACTTGGTGTTGAGTTATTCACTTTACGGTCAACACTGAGGACAAGGGGGCACTCTTTACGTCTAGAGGAAAAGAGATTTCATCTCCAAATACAGAAAGGTTTCTTCACAGTAAGAGCTGTGAAAATGTGGAATAGACTCCCTCCAAAGGTGGTTCTGGCCAGTTCAGTAGATTGCTTTAAGAAAGGCCTGGATTAATTCTAAATGTACATAATATAACTGGGTACTAACATTTATAGGTAAAGTTGATGCAGGGAAAATCCAATTGCCTCTCTGGTATCAGGAAGAATTTTTTCCCCTGCTGTAGCAAATTGGATCCTGCTTTTCTGGGGTTTTTTTTCACCTTCCTCTGGATCAACTGTGGGTGTAGGATTGGGTATATGGGATTGTATGCTATTTTTTATTTATTTATTTTTTATGGTTGAACTAGATGTACTTGTGTCTTTTTTCAACCTGATTAACTATGTAACTATGTCCAGCTTATGTATGACAACCTTTTAAATGTAATTTTGTCAAGCTATTGCTGACCAGAAACTATGGTCTGTCACTGTTACAAAACAATAGACTGATCCAACTGAAATGCAACAATGGTATCTAAGTTCCCATTGTTTGAGGACAGCCTGTGTAATTGTTACCAAGGGATTTGTTTGCGAAGTCCACTCAAACACTCAAAAGTAACCTGATTTCTGTTTCTAAGACCAACTACTAAACAGATTGTCCCATGTACAGTTATGTCTGATTAAAAAAAAAATCATATATTATTTATCAAAACGTATCACATTCTGACCTTGGTACAGCCATAAGCAACGGCAAGTTTCTGGAGCATTTGAAGCGTTGCGGCTTGATCTGCACGTTTGCAAGGATGAACAAGCAAAAGTCCTGAATTGGTGTCCACTGCAGTGCAACAATACTTCAGTCCATTGTTTCCCCAAGGCAGGGGACTGATGAAGACAAATCTCTGCAGGCCTCTCTCCCCTCTTAATCAACCCAGTGGAATACTTTTGCAATGGCCATTGTCGCACTTCTCCACACACTGTACAGTTCCCTATTATAGTCTTTATCATGTCCATGGATATAGGCAATCCTCTCTGCTTTGCCCCTTCATATGTTGCTTTCTGCCCCAAATGTCCAGATTGCTTGTGGGCCCAGTTGACCAAGTTCAGCAAGACAGGATCATTTGGCGCAACTGCATTTACCTTGGCAATTTCGTCTGTCATACTGTTATAGTTCTCTGTTTTTACTTTTCCTTTGGCTGCCACAAACTCCACAATATGGTACCATCCTGCTCCACTACATCCAGCTGAAATGATACTCCTTGTCTCACGGGTCCCAATCTCTGATGCTGCAAAATGGCTTCTTTAGCAGCAAGGAATGCGGTCTGCTGCTCTGAACCCCATGAGAACTCAGTCTTTTTTCTGCTGACAATATATATAGGCCTCAGGATCAGTCCTAGATGTGTGATGAATGATCTCCAGAATCCCACAACATCAATGAACTTCTGTGCCTCCTTTTTGATAGTAGGGGGTGAAATTGCCTGACAGCTTGCACAACTGTCTCTGGAATTTTCCTCTGTGGCAGAGTCCACATCATTCCCAGGAATTTTACCTCTGTGGCAGATCCCTGGGCTTTGTCTCTGTTGATAGCTCACCCTCTGTTCTCCATGTGCTGTATCAGCAGATGCAGTGCTTCAGTTACATCTTCTTTTGTCCCAGAGACCGTGATATCACCGATGAAGTGAAACAGTGACTTTCAGATTCAGGGTACTTAAATCTCGGGCAATCAGTCCATGACAAATCATTGTAGAATGAAGGTAGCCTTTCAGAAGGACAGTGAAAATGTACTGGTGGCCATCCCACACCAAAACAAACTGGTCTTGACACTCTGGGTCTATCAAAATCGAAAAGAAAGCATTAGCCAGGTCTATCACAGCATGATATTCTCCTGCCTCTTTAGCAATTTTCTCAATGATTGAGACCATATCAGGTACAGCTGACTTCAATGGAGGTGCCACTTTGTTTAGACCCCTGTAATCCACAGTCATTCTACATGTCCCATCGGGTTTCTTTACTGGTAACACCAGGGACGAGAAAGAACTTACAGCAGGTCTAAGGATCCCTACTCAACAGTTTTTAAGCAGTCTCCCCAATTTCTTTGTGGCCTCAAGAAAGTCAGTACTGCTTGAGACAGACTGGCTTCTATGGTGGAGAAATGTAGACAGGGGTCCATTTTGCATGACCTCTGACCAGAGCCTTTACCGCCCTAACCAGATATGCGTTATCAGGATACCTGAATGTGAATGTACCCCATTCAGATTAAATAGACTGACCTTGAAGTACTTCCGTCCCAAGAATATTTTCAGGTAACTCGGATACCAAAATATTTGTCCATAATACTGGTCCCTTGCCAATAGCCAATTTTACACATGTCCTAACTGCTGGTGTGGTTTGTCCTCCCAAACCTTCTACATGAATCACTTCTCCTTTGTGACGGAATGGATTTTTTTGCAAAAGTGTAACTTCAGCTCCAGTATCAACTAAAGCCATCACATGTGTAGTAGAAGATGACTCCCCCCACCATACAGTGACAGGTGCATATGGGCGTCGGTCTCCTGCTGCCACTGTCCTCACTGCTTTTACAGGAAACCTGGTTAAGAAGGGGGGATATGTGGGACTTAAAACTAGGTAGAGTCATATGCCTCCATCCCTGGTACAGTTAAAGAGGAGGGAAATTTGTGACTTTAAGTGAAGCACACGGTTATGAGATGATAAAAAATCGATATATAATATCATGTTTGTACATACTGTATACACGTTGAATCATAACAAAATACAGTGAATTAATAATTAGTAACACATGAAACATTACATGATATATACATACATATCGCCTCACCACCGTGTTGTGGGTGGTGTTGGTTAGTGACCTAGACCTCTCTAAAGGCAAATTTGTAAAAGTCTTGTCAAGTGATTGATCAGATGGTAGTGATAGCATAGCATCGAAAAGGGCTCTAGGGAAGGAATAATGTTGCTTACTTGTGGCACCAGCGCGCTGTTTGTCATCTGCGTACTATTTCGAGGGTGACTTCCTTGGCGCCGAGTGCCGTGCAAATGTGGCTGCTCAGGTTCTGATGCTGCCCTCTTTTGCTGAGTATGCCAACGTGGTGTTAGGGAGCGGTTTAGCGGTGTGACCCCACTATAAATATCACTTCCAAGTTGAGCACTGACTTCCTCTGTTTCTTGTTCTGCTAGTTATACAAGAAATCTGTTTGGATCATGCTCTCTTACCTAAGATTCAGGTATCATTTCTCTACATTGTTCATTTTGGCTGTTTTGGTTTCGCTGTTTTTTCTTGGTGTTTTTTTCCCATTACTTGCGCCTTTGGTGAGAGCTACGTGTTTTCATTTCATATGTTATTTTCTACTTCGATTCCTCACTTGGGTTCACGCATACTGACACTATACTTTGGGCTTCAGTCCTCACTATATCATCAGACATGCACTATTTACATTGATATATATTTTATTACTCTCCACAGAGTGTCCTTTGAGACACACATTGCATCACTTTTGATTTTCAATAGGGACTCCACTTCCACGGTAGTCCATTCACCATTGCTTGTATTGGTTTCGTGCCACTGGCCACCTCCACAGCTCCCGGAGATGAGTCCCCATCATTTCTTCGGCTCTCTGCACGCCATTTGAAACCTATAGCTGACTTGTGAGTAACCAGGGGGGATTATCCCCCCTCCCTCTTCCTTCCCTCTCTTTTTTTGTATCAAACATCAAACTAAATATATTTGCACTTTATTGCAGATACAAGTATATGTACCCTGCATCGGCTCCTGATGAGTGGAAAGAACCTGCAAAACGTGTAGAGCCCTTTTCGATGCTACGCTATCACTACAATCTGTTCAATCACTTGCCTTTAAAATCATGATCCATCAATGTATTTCCTTATATTATGTAGAAAAGTCTAGGTCACTAACCAACACCATGGTGGCAAGTCGAAATGTATGTATATAATGTACCACATGTTACTTATGAGCAACATTATTTATTCACCGTATTTTGTTATGCTTCAACATGTGCATATGTACCAATAAACATGATATTATATATCGATTTTTATCATCTCATAACCGTATGCTTCATTTAAAGCCCCACATCCCCCCCCACAGCTTAGAGCACAAAGCAGATGTAAAGGGTTCCATAGCTGGACCCATCCATTCTGGAAACTTAGATAATCCAGTTATACAACCCATCTCACGTAACCTGGAAATAACCTCTCCGATTGTTCTCCAGGAGTAGGTATTTTCCAGGTCACTAAGATTAGTGTATACTTAAACTATCCCATCTTTCACCAGGTCTAACAGTGAAAAATTCACAGTAAACTCTCTGGCTTTTCACATTGCCTGACACAATTGTGTATCATGGATTAACACTCCCATAGCCACTGCTTCCTTGCCTGACAAAAGAAGTCCTCGTGTTGACGTGTTTCGCCAAAGATAGCTTCACCAGGATGCATGAAAACACTACAGCAATCATCTAGACAAAAACAATATCACTTAAACAAGTAACTGTATAAATTATAATTCAATATATACTGTATGTGCATTCATTGTGTGGAATAGTCATGGGCCGTATGACCCCCGGTTCGATTAGTGGCAGAGCTTTCGAACACTGCAAAATTTCAGAACCAAATAACGAACCCCATTGAAGTCTATGAAACCCAAACTGGAAAAATCAAAAGTGCCCATTTTGAAGGCTTGTGTGCAAGTAATTGGACATACAAAGGGTATGGTGTCTGGGTACTGCCCTGGGGGACATGTATCACTAAAAACAAAGTTTGTAAAAAACATCATTTTTAAATGAGCAGTAATTTACTGATGCTTAAAGTGAAATCATAACAATGAGAAAACAATACAAATGAAAAACTCCTTTCAATATAGTGCCTGTTGGGTCCCCTTGGTCTGGCATATCTGTACCATGTATAGAACCTGCTGCAGCAATAATGACATTTATAAAGCCAAAAAAATGTCAATTTTCCCTGCAAGCTTTCTTTATTTTGTAAACAATGGCTTGAGGATCCAGTCTGTATGATGAGGCCACAATTTAGTGCACTCAGAACAAGGTTAAAGATTTTTTTGGATACATTCTGGTGTCTCTTTTGTAGACTTTGGATAGAAGTAACAGATGCAGGAAAATTGGGCTTTGGGTTTTGGTGGTGCCTACACACCAACGCCCTATAGAGGTGCTCTTGATGAAAGCTTTGCTGTCAAAAATTTAAATGATATGCACCTGTCAAACAGGTGCAGAAGATTTGGTCCTTGGGTGTTAAAGGGGTTGTAAAGGTATTTTTTTTTTTTTTTTTAAATAACAAACATGTTATACTTACCTTCACTGTGCAGCTCGTTCTGCACAGAGTGGCCCTGAACCTGGTCTTCTGGGGTCCCTCTGCGGCTGTTTCAGCTCCTCCCCGCAAGCATTTACCACCTTAATGCGAGCTCCCTCGCATGGTGGTGAGTGCTTGCGGGCGCGCTCCCGTGATACAGCCGGCGGCTATAGCCGCTCGCTGTATCACTCGGCCCCGCCCCCCGGCGCGCCGCGTCATCGGATGTGATTGACAGCAGCGCGAGCCAATGGCTGCGCTGCTTTCAATCCATCCACTGCAGCCAATCAGCGACCAGGCTGAGCTGCAATGAAGATGACGAGGACGAGCAGCGAAGATTCGAGGCGTCAGGTAAGTAAAACGAGGGGGCTGGGGGCGGCAGTACTGTCAAAAGTTTTTTCACCTTAATGCATAGAATGCATTAAGGTGAAAAAATTTTTACCTTTACAACCCCTTTAATTATGCCCAACAAAGCTACACCAAAAAATTTCTGACTGGGCAAGTTCTGGTCAGTGGTCTATTCTCATGACCCAGTAACCCAGTGGATCGTCAACTGGAAAGCTCTCCATGTCTGTTTTTGCCCCTAGATACCCTCCCACCGTATTGAAAAGCATCACTGAGGCAGCCCCCCTCCACTGCTCCTCTCTTGACCAACAGAAGCCTCAAAACTACATTTTCCACAAGACTGTAACCTACCAGAGTATGGAAAGACATTACATAAACTCCTCTTTAAGGTGACCTCAATAGATTTTATCTTCTGCTCACTCTGTGGGGACAGGATGAGTTCCAAGACTTTCCCCTTGTAACAGTAGTGTCACGTACCTTATCTGAGGCCAAGATGCTGAGAGAGGCTCCCCTTGGGGCTAAGCGCAGTATACCCCTGAAGGTAATACAGGAGGTGAAGTGCTCAAAGAAGCAGGGGTTGCCAGCAGGGTGTGAAGGGCTTGAGGAGACGATCACTTGGAGACTGCTTGAGGTTGCAGCAAAGGTATAAGAGCGAGTCCATTGTAGGCTGTAACTGTGTACAGATGTTTGTGTATACAGGATAATCAGTAAAGGCCCTGCCTAGGGTCAAACACAGGTGATAAGGCTGTAGCTGCTGCAGGAGGGTAGTGAAGCAAGCCGGGGTCATGCACAGGTAATCATTTCATTTCGTAAGGCTTCCAACTCGATTTATGATAGAGGGAATATACGACCAAAAGGGTTCTCAGTCCCAGGTAGCAATTCAGTTGGACAGTCATAAGGCCAATGAGGTGGGAGATTGTGAGCTTTTTTCTTATCAAAAAATGTCCATAAATTCTTGGTAAGCTGGAGGGACATTCTGGTGTGTACTTGGTATGGACTGAAAGATCAAACAGTTGGCCGGGTTACTGAGAACTGGAAGAAAGCAATGGTGTAAGCAATAGGCAGAAGAAAAGGATATTTCTTTCTTGATCCAGTTTATTTGTTGGTTATGGGCCTGTAGCCACAGGAGTCCTAGAATGATAGGGAACAATGGTGAGCATATGACATCAAAACAGATGAACTCTTGGTGGCCGGAGTCTGTAATGGAGAGGATGGGTCTGATTTCTTTAGTAATGGGTCCTGAGCAGGGTAAGGAACCATTGGCTAAATGTACTTTAAGGCTTTGCTTCTTGTCCTGGAGAGGAATACAGAATCTTTTGGCCAGGGAAAAGTCCAACAAGCAGCTGCACGCCCCTGAATCAATGATGGCCAAGAGCCGGACTTCCTCTTCTGCCACCTGTAGGGAGACAGGGAGGACAAGTTGAGAAAGGGAAGGACCCGCAACTTGAGAGGTCATGGGATGTTGTTGGTATGGCTTACTGGGCCTCACAGGACAGTTACATAGGAAGTGGCCAGCTTCCCGCAGTATAGGCAAAGATTGGCCTGCCGACAGCATTGTTTTTCTTCAGGAGTGAGTGGGGAATGGACCAGACCCAGTTGCATAGGTTCACCTTCAGAGGCAGTAGTAGAGGAAGGACCAGGTAGAGGAGAAGGAACTGGTGGAATCTTGAGTAACATCCATGTAGGCCGGGAAGTTTGAAAACGTTTGGACTTCACAGGCACCTGTCAAGCTTTCTGGCAAGTTGGGTGAGGCCTTCTCGAGTAGTGGGTGTTTCAACTAGGGCCAGTTCGTCTTTAAGAGTCTCGGAGAGGCCTTGGTGGTATTGATATTTGAGAGCAGCCTCGTTCCACCCTGCTGTCAGCAGACTATTTTCGAAAATAAACAGTATAATCTTCTACCGGGCGCTTCCCTTGAAACAGAGTATGCAGAATAGCTTCAGCGGTCGCTGAGTGCTGTGGGTCGTCGTAGAGTTGAGCCATTGCTTTGAAAAAAGTATCCACAGAGTTCAGTACAGGAGTCTTTTGTTCAAGTAAGTTATGGGCCCATGCTTGAGGTTCTTTAGATGGCAAGGAGATAATGAACCCCACTTTCACAGTCTCAGCAGAGAAGGTTCTGGGCTGGAGGGCTGGGTAAAGCAGGCAAGCATTCTTGAAAGCCCTCAATTTCTTTTCGATCACCCAGGAAACGTTCAGGCACGGGAACTCTTGGTTCAAGAGGTGACATCATTACTATATGTCACGTACCTGGTGGAGATCGAGCTGGAGAGGGGGCTTCTCTTGCACCTCCTGTCCGACACCCCTGGTAGTGATGACAGGGAGTGAAGGACACAGGGTGGCATGAGGGCAAATGTAGTTGATGGTGCTGGCCGGGCCTTGGCAGGAACCAGGTGGCTGAAGAGTGCTGGGCAGGCTCTGAGAACCGGAGCTCTGTATCGCTGGGTCAGCAGATGGAGGCGTAGCCGGGACGTAAGCCAGGAGGTCATCAACAGCCAGACAGAGCAGGTACTGAGACAATAGGCAGAGGCAGAGACAGGTCACAGGCCGGGTTTGGTACACAGACGGGCAGCAGGGTACAGGAACATCAGGCAGAAGCGGAGTCCAACACAAGCCGGGATCAGGTAGGCAGGCGGAGGTCAAGGAGAAGGTTCAGGTGAAGCCGGGTCAAAACACAGAAGGCTGGAACAGATCAGGTAAGCAGGCACTAGCTGAAAGACCACTTAGCAATGTTCATGTGTCAGTGTTCAGTTTAAATAGGCTTACTTGGCGCCCATACGTGCATACGCGCATGCGCCAATACAGTCCCTCTTTGTACACACACTGGTGTGCCCGTGCTTGTGCGCAGATGCGCGTCTGTTAGCCGGACTTCTCTTACACTATAGGAGTTGAGCTGACCCGGTCTTGTGAAGAAGAGGCTGATGCTGCATTGGTAGATGATGGGCATGAGTCTGCAGAAACGGTAGACACCATCAGATGCTGCAGGCAACCTTCCAATTGGAAATAGCCCTCTTGGAGGCTCTGTACTGCCTGAGTAAGAGCCGTGACCTGCTGGCAGAAGGTCTCAGGTGGGGAACCAGCTCTGTCAGCCTCTGACATGGTTGGATTATACCTTATCTGAGGCCAAGATGCTGAAAGAGGCTTCCCTTGTGGCTAAGCGCAGTATACCCCTGAAGGTGATACAGAAGGTGTAGTGCTCAAAAAAGCATGGGTTGCCAGCAGAGTGTGAATTGCTTGAGTAGACGATCACTTGGAGACTGCTTGAGATTGCAACAAAGGTATAAGAGCAAGTCTTTTGTAGGCTGTAACTGTGTACAGATGTCTGTGTATACAGGATACTCAGTAAAGGCCCGGCCGAGGGTCAAACACAGGCAATTAGGATGGTAGCTGCTGCAAGAGGGTAGTGAGGCAAGCCGGGGTCATGCACAGGTAATCAAGTAGATAAGTGATAACAAAGTCCATGGGACAAGCCGGGGGTCATACACTGGTGATCAGGCAGGTTAGGCACTAGCAAAGTCCGTGAGACAAGCCGGGGGTTGATGCCAGGAGATGCGATCAGAGCAGGTCAGAAAGCAAGCCAGGTCACAACAGGAATCACAAGGCAGTAAGATGCAGGTTCAGGAACAGGGGAGAGCTGAAGACAATCCAGCAATTTGGAGAGGACATGAGCTGCCTTTTATAGGCCAGCAGGGGATTCCGTTTGTCACGCTATGCACGCGCCGTGTGTCATGGTTATGCAGTAATCTTTCTCTGTCAGCTTACCTGCTCCTCATGTGTTCAGACTAAGAGGCCAGCCCCTCACAACTGGCTGGTTTTATAACCTCTCCTCTAAGCATGGCCCCTGAACTCTGTTGTCCTTGTCTGCTTGTGGCCCCGACCTTGGCTTATCCCTTACTTTCCTTGTTGTTCCAGCCTGCTGCCTCCTTCCTCTTCTCCTGTAGCCTACCGTGAGCGTGAGCTGTGAGACCCTGGGGGCCGCGACCTGGAGCCAGACTGCAGCGCAGTCCATCCTCACCACTAGAGGCTCTGGTGAACACCTGCTGGCTCTTAGACTCCGCACCCTGGGGAATCTATGCTCTAGCTCCCAGTGGGATCTGTGTTAGTGATCCAGTAGACCTGCTTCCTGAACCTCCCTGGGTTCAATCCGCAGCAGTCAGTCCTAGGGTCCACTACCTAGCGGTGCACTTCTGACTCCTACTGAGTGCATCTGTCACCTAGCCTCAAGGTGACCTGACACCGTGCCGTTACGTCACGCACTTGCATGCACCAAACTGCCATTCTTCCGCGCATGTGTGCGGGAAAGCGCTGATAGGGCCTGTTATTGCCATTTCCCTAACAGGTGATCAAGGAGGGTTGCCAACCAATAGTGATCCTTCCCCTTGATGCTACGTATTCTTGGGCCATTTCGCAGGCTTTGAAAAATGAGGGAGTCCATGCACTGCAAGTTTGCGGAGGCACGAGAAGAAGACTCCTCGGGGTCACTGAGGACTACAGTATCTGGAATTGCCTCCTCCCAGCCACGTGCTACTTCCAAGGGTTCTAGGTTCGAAAAACCATCTGTTAAGGGTTGACGTATGTCTTCCCCTGCTTCAATGCCTCCAAAACAGAATCCTATTCCTTCTCCCTTTCCTCTTGCATGTTTTATGGTGCCGCAAGAATGGTGTTTGCATAAAGCAGGCCTTGAGAGGAAAGGAAGCCCTCCTCTTCCTCCCGCTGCTCTGCCTCAAGTGCCCTGTCCATAATGCCACACAGAGTCTGCTCCAGAAGGAACACAACAGGTATTGTGTAACTGATGCATGCATTGTCACGGCTCACCATCCTTGTGGCCTCCTCAAAGGGTGACATAACTGTGCATGCATCTTTTATCAGCAGTCATTGGCTTGGGAAAAAAAAAGCCGAGCTGGCCTGAGCCTGTGGTTGTGCCATACTCACAGAGGTACCCGTTGACAGCCCTCTGCTGCATGTGCAGCCGCTGCAGCATTGCCAAAGTTGAGTTCCACCTTGTGGGCATAACACAAATCAGGCGGTTTATGGGCAGGTGGAATTCCCGCTGAATTTCAGACAACCAAACACTGGCTGTGTATGACCACCTGACATGGCTACGGACTTTTCTGGCCTGCTTTACCAGATCTTCCAACCCTGGGTACCTGCTTAAAGCTCCACCACCAAATTGAGGACATGTGTCAGGCATGGCACATGTATCATCTTTCCCTGTCTAAGGGCAGAAAGGAGCCATTATTGCACACCACCATTCCTGGCTCCAGCTGGCATGGTGTGAATCACCTCTGGGCCTGCCCCTGCAGAGCTGAAAGAATATCCTCTCCGGTGTGGCTCCTGTCCCCTACACAGACCAACTGAAGCATTGCATGGCCCCTTTTAGCCTGACCCATGTAATAGCCCCTTGAACGCTTAGGGGGTACTGGTGGTTCATATAACAATTTAGCAGAGGAGGAGGGGGAGGAAGAGGTGGAACTGACAAATCTCGCATCATCACCAGTAGCTGTATGTATACGTGGCAGCACAACAAGTTCCAGTACTGAGCCCTGTCCTGCATCCTTCCAAGTTGCAAGCAGAGTTACCCAGTGTGGTATGAATTAAATATAACATCCCTGACCATGCTTGCTGGACCACGTGTCAGCAGTAATGTGGACCTTGCAGCTGACTGCCTTGCCCAATGATGCCACAACATTGCGTTCCACATGATGGTACAGAACTGGAATGGCCTTATGTGAAATGAAATAACGACGGGAACCTGCCATTGTGGTACAGCACATTCTGCAAAATCATGGAAGGGGGCAGAATCCACCAAACGGAAAGGCAGGAGTTATAAAGCCCGAAGCTTTGACAAGCTTGAATTTAGATGCTGGGCATGTGGGTGGCAGTGACTATTTTTTTTTTGCTGCAGCAGATGGGGCAGAGAAATTTGTCTGCTATAGTCTACAGCTGGTAGTGTGCTACTGGCAGACATGCTGCAGGGACCTGTGACACTCTTTGCTATACCATCATCTCTGTCAGCAGAGGCTGCTGAGAGGTCATCAGGAGTGAGGAGAAGCAGAATTGCATCCCTTTTGTGTGGCTTTCAGGTGCTCTTGCCAGTGGGCTGAGTGGTGGAAAGTTAAATGCCTTGTCAAGCAAGTGGTACCCAAATGGCTGGTGTTTTTGCCACGCTTGATCTGCTTGAGGAAAAGTTTGCAAATTGCAACAGTGTGATAGGCTGCACATGTGCTAAAAAGGCCAAGACAGCTGAGCTGTGGGAAGTGGGCTGGGAGATAACAGCTCCACAATCTGGTGGAATAGGGTGGCTGCTGTCTACTCTTCCATGATGGCTGCCCTGTTGGGGTTGTGCCTCACCCTCACTTTCCTCCTCTGCTCTATTTGGCACCCAAGTCATGTCAGTGACTTTATCATCATCATCATCCCCTCCACCCTCATCATCACTGGAGCCAACTTTGTGGCTTGGGGAACATGACTGCCAATTTGTTGTTTACCAGTGTTCTCCCCTCTCTGTAGGCTCATGTGCCTACCTTCCACAACCTGTAAACCAGGATCTGAGTCAAGTAATGGCTGTGCATCGTCAAGGAGCAAGTGGCTGATGCGTTGTTCAATTAACTCAGCTGACTCCTCCATGACGCTGGGGCTATAGAAGGAGTAGCTGTGGACAAGGAGGCAGAATAAGCCACTCTGGCAGCTGCGGTGGACTATCTATGCTTGGGTAATGGAGGTTGAGGAGGAGGAGGATGGTTTAGTAAGCCAGTCCACCACCTCCTCTGCATGCTGTGGCTGGATAGCACGGTCAACATCACTAAACAGAGGAAATTATGCCCTGCCTGAGGACGGACCACGTCCACCTTTGCCTATGTACACAAACACTGCTGGCCCCCTCACAGTTCCATGGGAACATCGACCTCTCCTTATTGGCCTCCCAGACATGATGGGGGGTGTAATAAAGATGGAGAAATGTGTACGTGGATGCACTTTAATCATTGGAAAGTGATGTTTGGTTTAACCTTTAACACTACAATATTATTATTATTATACAGGATTTATATAGCGCCGACAGTTTACGCAGCGCTTTACAACATTAGGGCAGACAGTACAATTACAATACAATTCAATACAGGAGGAATCAGAGAGCCCTGCTCGTTAGAGCTTACAATCTAGGAGGGAGGGTCAAGTTATACAAAAGGGTAATAGCTGTGGGGGATGAGCTAGTGGAGAAAATAGTGCAGTTGTTAGATGGAGGCAAGATAGGCTTCTCTGAAGAGGAAAGTTTTCAGGGATCGCCTACGTTGGGCGAGTGGCAGCTAATGGAGGGATTGGCAGAGAGGGGTAGCAGACACTGAGCGGTTTGTAAGGTGGATGAGTCTCGCAGCAGCATTCAGATGGACTGAAGGGGGCATAGTCTATTTAGAGGTAAACCATAGAGGAGGGAGTTGCAGTAGTCAATGCGAGAGATAACCAGGGAGTGAATCATGAGCTTTGTGGTTTCATTGGTTAGAAAGGGATGCAGTTTAGAGATGTTGCAGAGGTTGAGGCAGCAAGTTTTGGAAAGTGATTGGATGTGGGGCCGAAAGGAGAGTTCAGAATCCAGGATGACACCTAGCACCCTGACATGTGGGGATGGGTGGATGGTTGTGCCATTGCTCTTGACAGAGAAGTCAGGGGAAGAGGCTCGTGGGGGAGGAAATATTATAAGCTCGGTTTTGGACAAGTTGAGTTTGAGGAAGTGGTGTGACATCCATACAGATATGTCGGTTAGTAAGTTAGTGATGCATGAGGAGACTGATGGAGTGAGTTGAGGGGTGGAGAGATAGATTTGTGTGTCGTCAGCGTAGAAATGATATTGAAATCCATGAGAGATCAGCTGACCCAGGGAAGAGGTGTAGATTGAAAATAAAAGAGGTCCAAGAACAGAACCTTGGGGGACCCCGACGGAGAAGGGAAGTGGAGTGGAGGAAGTAGAATTGAAATTGACACTGAAGGTGCGTTGGGATAGGTAGGATGAGAGCCACTGAATGAGTTTTAAAAGAGCAGTTTCTGTGGAGTGTTGGGGGCGAAATCCAGATTGAAGGGGATCAAGAAGGTTGTTCTTTTTTTTTTTTTAATTCCTTTATTTCGTTATTGTATGGCAAGGTTACAAATAACAGACCAAGTCACGACATATGCATACTAACAGTTACAAATTGACTATCATATTCTATGAGATAGAATAATAAAATCAAGCGAACATAGACTTTTGGACATTGTGGATATGTTCTTGCCAATGTTGTATTATTTACATAAACGAAACCCAGGGTGGCCCAGAAAGGGACCTCCCTGTGTAATTATTAATCTGGTCATAAACAATAGGGATATGCATCAAACTATTATAAGATTATGAACAAATATAATACGAAATAAGTTGTTGACATGCATTTCCAGCTCGACATGTAATGTAAAATCACTATAAATTGAATAACCGCCGTCTCTACGGCTATGGTATCGAGTAAAATTGCACAGAGGATAAACAAGGTAAAAGGAGAAGAGGCAGAAATATAAGGGGGAGAAGCAAGGGTCAAGGACGTGGAAAGACAGAAAAAAGAAAGGGGAAAGGAGAAGAGAGAGAAACAGGGCTGCAATACCGCCCCCTCCAGAAAGGCATTTATTCACGCTCCTATACAATGTACAGGTGAGCGATAAGTAGGGAATTGTTACATTATGTATCTTGGGCGTGTGCATGGGCCATCTCTTGTAGGTATGCGTTAGTACACATAAAATGTCTCCAAGGCCTCCACTTGTCACGGAATTGTTCCTCCGTATTGTGTAAAGTTGCAGTTAATTCCTCCATACGGAGAATACAATTGACTTTAGAATACCACAGGACCTTAGCTGGTGGAAGGGGTTGTTGCCACAATGCGGGGATACATGCCCTCGCCGCATTGAGGAGTTGCATTGTCAGGGTCTTTTTGTACTTTCGGGTGGGTCTCTCTGTCAGGTGTTAAAGGCAAGCAGCCGGATTGTCTCTTAGTTCTACTGAGGTCAAACTACGAATGGTCGTTGTCACCACCTCCCAAAATGGTCGCAAAACAGGGCATGCCCAGAAAATGTGGACCATGTTTCCAACCTCTGCGTTGCATCCCCAACATTTATCAGATAACATTTGATTCATCTTGTGAAGCAAATAAGGAATCTATAACATCGAGTCATAATTTTATAACCCGATTCCTGATAATGGTTCGCGATCGAGGATTTGTGTGCTAGGACTAGGATTTTTTCCGTTTGTTGTGGGGAGAACTGAATTCCCAAGTCCCTTTCCCATTTATGTATAAATGCCGGAGTTGGTTCCTCTCTCTGGTATGTTAGAAGGCTGTATAAGAATGAAAGCGTGTGTCGCGTTGGTTCCCCAGATTTGCAAAGTGACTCAAAAGGGGTGAGGTCTCGCGGGTTGTATGGAGTTTTCTGTAGGGCCAGCAGAAAATGTCTGAGTTGCAGAGTGCTAAGGTTATCTAACGGTGGTTCCGTAAGTCTAGAAATGGTTGATGCAGAGGGAAGCTCACCCTGCGGCCAAACATCCCCCAGAGAGTGTCTCCCGTGCGCTGTCAACTGTCTCAGCCTTCTGCTGGTTAAACCCGGAGTAAATTCAGGGTTTCCTATGACAGGAGTCATAGGAGATGGTAGTGGTGACAGATCTGTGCTGCGGAATATCCTCTTCGCTAGCGTGAGAGTGGCACCTATCAAAGGGTGAGCTTTCAAATCTTCCGGTGGCGGAGAAGAAAGCCACGGGGATGAAAGTAGAGGGATGGAGGCATCCTCAACTTCCATTCTTACCCATTGTGTTGAGTTTTTGTTACAGTGCCAATCAATGTTCCTTGCGAGGTGAACTGCCTTGTAGTACGAAGGATATCGGGGAGGCCAATGCCTCCCTTCTCTTTGGGCCTAGTTAGTGTTTGTATTTTCATCCTGGGTGACCTATGGGCCCAAATTAAGTCCCGTATGATCGTCTGCAATTGTTTCAAAGTAAGTGGGTGGAACCTGAATCGGCAACGTTTGAAGTACATACAAAACCCTTGGTAAAGCCGTCATCTTCTGGGCGTTACACCGTCCAAACCAAGTCAAAGTTAAGGTATGCCAAACACGAAGGTCTACCTTAAGTCTGTGTAAAAGGGGTAGATAGTTATGAGAGTACAAGTGTGCCAAGTCCGGTGTAACATCTATTCCCAGGTAACGTATGGATTTGTCTGCCCACTGAAACGGAAAGGACTTGCACATGATCTGTGCCTCAGAATCTGGTACTGTGATATTTAACACTGCGGACTTGGCACAGTTGACTTTGAAGTTAGACACTTTTCCATAGGACCGTAGAGCGGCTAGTATATCGGGGAGTGAAATCCTGATGCAACCGACTCCCGCGGGCTCGGCTTGTCGTGACAGCCCATCAGCATTGCCATGGGTGCTGCCTTTCTTATGCTGGATGGTGAAATCGTATTGCTGCAGAATTGGGCTCCACCGAAGTAGTTTGCCATTCTCCCCAGCAACACAATTTAGCCAGCTCAAGGGATTGTGATTCATGATCACAGTGAAGTGCCGTCCATAAAGGTACGTTTGTAACTTCTGGAGAGCCCACACGATCGCAAGACACTCCTTTTCGAACGTGGCGTATGCTACTTCCCTGGAAAGCAGCTTCCTGCTCAGGTAGAGGATGGGATGCTCCTCTCCGGCATCATCCACCTGGCTCAGGACTGCACCCAATCCATAGGCAGAGGCATCCGTCTGCACTAGGAAACGGCGGGTGAAGTCTGGAGCCTGCAGCACAGGGGCGCTGGCCAGCGCCTCCTTCAAGGCCTGAAATGCCTGCTCACATTCTGGTGTCCAAGACACCACCTTGGGCAGTTTCTTTTTGGTTAGGTCAGTCAGAGGTTTGGCCAGGCTACTATAGTTACATACAAACTTCCTATAGTAGCCAACGGTCCCCAAGAAAGACATAACCTGCTTTTTGGTTTGGGGGTTAGGCCAGGCTAGGATGGCCTCAACCTTCCCTGCCTCAGGTTTCGGGGTACCTCCTCCTACCTAGCGTCCCAAGTACTGCACATCAGTCATGCCAATCTGACACTTACTGGGTTTTACAGTCAGATTGGCAGCTGTCAGTTGGTCCAGGACCTGTGACAGGTGCACCAGTTGTTCTTCCCAGGTAGGGCTGAACACGGCGATGTCATCCAGGTAGGCTACTGCAAAGGTTTCCAGCCCCTCCAGTATGTCATTCATGACCCTTGGAAGGTAGCTGGGGCATTCTTCATCCCAAACGGCATGATGGTAAACTCGAACAATCCGAATGGGGTGATGAAGGCTGACTTTTCCTGAGCCTCAGGGGCCAGAGGAATTTGCCAGTACCCCCTGCTCAGATCCATGATTGTGATATAGCGGGCAGCCACCAGCCTATCTAACAACTCATCAATCCGGGGCATGGGGTAGGCATCTGCAGTAGTGATGGCATTCAGCTTCCGGTAGTCCACACAGAACCTGGTCGTCTGGTCCTTTTTGGGGACCAAGACTACTGGGGACTAGGGATGAGCTTCGTGTTTGAGTCGAACCCATGTGCGACTCGAACATCGTCTGTTCGATCGTTTGCCGAATTGTGAACGATATGGGCCATTCGCGCCAAATTCGAGTGGTGCGTCATGGCCCATAATTCACAGTGGCATCGCAGTGCATTGCTGGCTGGTGATTGGCCAAGCATGCACTATGACCCGCATGCTTGGCCAATCACAGTGCTGTCTGTACAGAGAGCTGTAATTGGCCAAAGCCAGGGTGGCTTTGGCCAATTATGGCTCAGGGGGTTTAGTACACACCCCACACTATATAAGGCCGCCTGCATGTCGGTCCTGTGTAGTGTGTTCCGGCGTTGAGAGACAGAGACAGAGAGACAGTCTCATTTGATTTAAGTTAGATAGATTAGGCAGGACAGTCAGTCAGTTAGCTGCACTTACAGTTTATTGTGTATATATATGCATCCCAGGTGTTGTATGTGTGTGTGTGTGTGTATATATATATATATATATATATATATATATATATATATATATATATACATACACTGTACTCAATTTAGCTAGATCCGTTCCTGTTATTATCTTCCTACTGACAGACAGGCAGGTGTTGTTACAGTATTTGAAGAAAATTGCTGGTGTTCTTCTGATCCTATTAGTCCTATTAGCTACTGTATTTACAGTTAGTGTAGTGCGTTTTCTGCACAGTGTTCACCTAAAGCTACCTGTAGAAGATTGGTGGTGTTTTTCTGATCCTATCACTACCGCAGGCAGCTACATTATTTACACGTTAGTGTAGTGCGACCTCTCCACAGTGTTCAGCTAAAGCTACAAGTTAGTGTAGTGCGACCTCTGCACAGTGTTCAGCTAAAGCTCCAAGTTAGTGTAGTGCAACCTCTGCACAGTGTTCAGCTAAAGCTACCTGTAGAAGGTTGGTGTTGTTTTCCTGATCCTATCACTACCGCAGGCAGCTACATTATTTAGATGTTAGTGTAGTGCGACCTCTGCACAGTGTTCAGCTAAAGCTACCTGTAGAAGGTTGGTGGTGTTTTCCTGATCCTATCACTACCGCAGGCAACTACATTATTTAAACATTAGTGTAGTGCGTCCTCTGCACAGTGTTCAGCTAAAGCTACAAGTTAGTGTACTGCGACCCCTGCACAGTGTTCAGCTAAAGCTCCAAGTTAGTGTAGTGCGACCTCTGCACAGTGTTCAGCTAAAGCTACCTGTAGAAGGTTGGTGGTGTTTTCCTGATCCTATCACTACCGCAGGCAGCTACATTATTTAGATGTTAGTGTAGTGCGACCTCTGCACAGTGTTCAGCTAAAGCTACCTGTAGAAGGTTGGTGGTGTTTTCCTGATCCTATCACTACCGCAGGCAACTACATTATTTAAACATTAGTGTAGTGCGTCCTCTGCACAGTGTTCAGCTAAAGCTACAAGTTAGTGTACTGCGACCCCTGCACAGTGTTCAGCTAAAGCTACAAGTTAGTGTAATGCAACCTCTGCACAGTGTTCAGCTAAAGCTACCTGTAGAAGATTGGTGGTGTTCTCATACTAATAATACTACAGGCAAGCAGTTGATTTTGCTAGCTGCAGTTGAAATATATATATATCCCAGCTTAGTGCAGCTACATCTCACTGCAGGCCATTAGTGTCTGGAATGTCTGGAAGGCCAACAAGGGGAGGCAGACAGTCACAAGCCAGTAAAAGAGGGCAAGCAGGCTCTGTGTCTAGAGGCAACAGTGCTGATCATGGACACGGTGCATCCCCATCAGCACGTGGCCGTGGGACACGCTTGGCCTTTTTTTCGGCAGCTGGCCGCGTTTAGCCGCAACATGCGGAAAACTTGGTCAAGTGGATGACCAAGCTGTCATCATCCTCCTCATCCTCTCTCACCCATGCTCAGGGTACTTTGGCAAAGCAGCTGCCAACGTGGCCTCTTCCCTCAGCTCAATGGCATCAGTGACTCCTTCCCTAGGCCCACCATGTCCTCCTGAGGAGTCCCTCGAACTGTTTGACCACAGTGTTGGGTACATGCTCCAGGAGGATGCCCAGCGTTTAGAAGGCTCTGATAATGATACTGAGCTAGATGAAGGCAGTAACGTGAGCACGGACAGAGGGGGTGCCCAAGAAGGACAGCAATCTGGCAGTCATGTTCCCCCTGCTGCAGCATACTGCCAGGTTTGCTCCAGTGATGAGGAGGGAGGGGATGGTGAGGTCACTGACTCAACGTGGGTGCCTGATAGGAGAGAGGAGGAGGAGGAGGCACATCACTGGCGAGGCAGGATGCCCTCCAGGGGCCAGCCTAAGGGCAGCACACTGACTGCATCACACCTCAGAGCTCCGAATGTGCAGGGCGCTGCTGTCTCTGCACGTTATTCCAAAAGTTCTTTGGTGTGGGCCTTTTTTGAGATGAGTGCTATTTGCAACATGTGTCTCAAGCGTATCTCACGTGACCAAAACATCTCCCACTTGGGCACCACATGCTTGACCAGACATATGTTGACCTGCCATGCAGTTCGTTGGCAAGCGTACCTAAAAGACCCACACCAAAAAACAAAGAGGACCTCTCCTTACTACTCATCAGCTGGGATCTCCAACCCCACTATACCTTCAGTCCTCTCTGAGACCTGCACTGAGAGGAATGAAGGTGTAGAATTAGGTGTATATAAATGTGCAGTAAGATGGTGCCCTAAATACGCTACAACCTCTGTGCTAAAATGAGTATAAAAATAATAAAATAAACATAATAAAATAATTAATACCTTCCCCAATCATATTTAATTAATGGGTACAAAAATAGTGATACAATACTTGAAATTGCTTATATTACTGCTGAATAAATATACAGCTGATGGTGATTCATGTAAACATTCATATGATGGTCCCAAATGGATATAAATATCAAGTCCACATATTACATTTTAGGTGTAGAAAGCTGGTGTGGAACATAAACAGAGTGGAGTGATCACTAGCCCACTGATTATCTCCCTTAATGGGTAAAATTCAGCCTATGTTCCAATTCCACCTTGAATTGACTCACTGAAATCTTGGTGATCCGCTGGTGTTTTAGTTCCAATAATTCAATTTCGTTCATGCAATTAAATACAAAGAAACTTTCATTGCGCAATGAACTTTTGATTTAAAACATCATGGCAACACAAACAAGGTGCACTCACTGTATTGGTATCGTATGATAGCGCATAGAGCAGTCAGCCTCCCACCGCGATCTCCTCCTCACTTTCAGCTGCGAGTGTGAATCAAGCACTACGGGTGACGTCACTTGGCTCCTCCCGACGTGTTGCGTCACATGTCACTTGACTTTATCAAGGGTAGCCATGTGACAATCAGACTCCATACTTATAGCGTGCCGGTTGCCATAGCGACATAGCGGTGGTTAGTAAAACATCATACTAATTCTGCGCTTTCTCTTTATTATTAGATACATTAACTGGTCAATAAAAACAATAAGATCCTATCTATTACATTAATAATACTCTTAAAAACAATACTAGTTCATTTCTCATATAATACAGTATTACGTTTTGACTCCCTCTATTGGTGAATTATGTGATTGTAATTACTTACATGGGTATACAAACCTATTACTTCTATGTGGGTTTATATGAGTTGCTTACTGACTCCCTCTAGTGATCAAACTTATGGTTACAATTATTCCATGCGTATACATGTCCAAAAACTGCTGCTTTCATACATTATGCATGGGTGAATGCTAGTACTGAATGCCCATACACACAAATACATATATCAAATGAATTACTGCACCATACAAAATGTAAAATATATAAAAAAAATAAACAATAAAAAATAAATAAAAATAAAAAGTAACCCCTTCTATCTTCAGGTTCCAAATTATTATTATTACTATTTCATGGGACACCTCAGCATGATAATTATATCATAGTACTATGATCTAGTTACACTATGTAGGGGTAAATAGAAATCTATATGTGAAGATTGTATTTAATAGTTAAAAATTATCAATGAGTGTATAAAAATATTAAAATATTGATATTAAAAATCGGAAATAAAACAGTTAAGATCAAAGTCGATGCTTAGGCCTTTAGGGGTAAAAGTGTCTATCTCGAATATCTATCTGGACTCACTTTTACTATGTTCTTTTATTTTATTGCTCCCTCTCCAATGAGGTTTATACCGTTCTATGGCCCAAAATTTAAGTGACGTGGGGTCCTTGTTGTGATGGGATGCAAAATGTCGTGACACACTGTGTTTTGGGAAACCACTTTTGATGTTCTGTATATGTTCCCTTAATCTCTTCCACATGGGGCGTTTGGTTCTCCCTATATATTGAAGAGAACATGAGCACTCCAACATATAAACTCCCCCTCAGTTCTACAAGAGATAAAATCGTGGATCTTATACTCCTTTTTTGTGCTGGTTGATACAAAACTGTTGCATTTTTGCCCTCCTTGGTTGGTATTTTGACACACAAAAGATCTTTTGCAGGGAAAAATCCCTTTCCCTGGAAGAAGTATAATTCAGCAGATTTATTGGGGGGTCCATGATGTTTTTGGCTATCTTATCCCTTAATGTGGGTGCCTTTCTGTAAACTATAAAGGTTTATTGGGTAATATAGCATTCGATTGTTTGTCTGCCTTAATTCATTTCACTTCGTTATGCTGGGTATTGTAGTTGAGTAAAAGAGTGAAGGTGCAAGATTTAGGAGTTTTTTATCTTTATCCTGAATAAGTGTATTCCTTGGAATTTGGAATACTTCCTTGATTTTCTCCTCTATGAGATCTTCATTATAACCTTTCTTTATAAACCTTTTTCCCAATACTTTTGCTTGTTCCAAATATGTGCTGTCATCTGAGCAGTTTCTCCTCAGGCGTACCATTTGGCCTTTTGGTACGTTTATTAGCCATGGGTCATAGTGACAACTATCCACTGGGATATAGCTGTTTCTTTCCACTGTTTTAAAAAAAAAGGTTTTGTATTTATGGAATTATCCTCTAATTGAATCGTGAGGTCTAGAAAATGTATCATTTTATCACGGATTTCATAGGTCAATTTGATATTATTCTGATTATTATTTAACCTAGAATTCAATTAAACTACTTTCATCCCCCTTCCATATTACAACGCAATCATCTATAAATCTTCGATGTAGGACTAAATCTTCTGGCATGTTCGAATAAATCACTTGCTCCTCCCATTTGGACATGAAAATGTTGGCAAAGCTTGGTGCATACTTGGCACCCATTCCTACTCCATTTAATTGCCTATAGTACTCATTGTTGTACCAGAAGTAGTTGTGTTGCAATCCATACGCCAGACACCTCAATATAAATCGTTTTTGTTTGGAAATAAGGATGCTGTATTTATCCATCGCCCATTTTGTGGCTGCAATAGCATCCTCATGGTTTCTTATAGTATAAATGATGATACATCAGCTGTAGCTACAATATATTTGCATTCTGGTTTTAATTCCACATTATCTAGTATCTGTATAAGATGTTTGGTGTCCTTCAAGTATGACATTGTTTGTGGTACTATAGGTTGTAGTAATGTATCTACATATTGTCCTATTCTTGCACTTATAGATTGGATCCCATTTATAATGGGTCTTCCTGGGAGTTCTATTTGGTTTTTATGAATCTTTGGAAAAGTGTAAATTATTGGAATCCTACATGTTTCTGGTACCAGGTACTTTGCTTCTTTTCTGGTTAAAATATTTTTCATACATCCCCTCGTTATTAACTCTGATAGTTCTTTCTTATATTCCCTAGTGGGATTGCTCTTTAGTTTAATATAGGTATTTACATAATTTAATTGATCTTGCAATTCTTTATGATAATAATGTCATGGTTATGCAATAGAGTTTGTCGATCAGCCTACCTGTCTCCATGTGTTCATCTCTAGAGACCAGCTGCCCCTCACCTGACTGCTTTTGTAACCTCTCCTCTAAGCATGGCCCCACCCCAGGCCTTATCAGGGAACCCTATATTGCCTGTGACCCTGAACTTTGGCGCGTACTCTGTTGTCCTTATCTGCTTGTGGCCCCGACCTTGGCTTGTCCCTTACTTCCTTGTTGTTCCAGCCTGCTGCCTCCTTCCTCTTCTCCTGTAGTCTATTGTGAGCGTGAGCTGTGAGACCCTGGCGGCGACCTGGAGCCAGACTGCAGCACAGTCCATCCTTACCATTAAAGGCTCTGGTGAACACCTGCTGGCTCTTAGACTCCGCGCCCTGGGGAATCTATGCTCTAGCTCCCAGTAGGATCTGTGTCAGTGATCCAGTAGACCTGCTTCCTGAACCTCCCAGGGGTCTTTCCGCAGCAGTCAGTCCTAGGGTCCACTACCTAGCAGTGCACTTCTGACTCCTACAGAGTGCATCTGTCACCTAGCCTCAAGGTGACCTGACTAATAATCTTTGGACATTACCACGATTGCTCCCCCCTTGTCCGTGGGTATTATTATGATTTGTTTGTTTTCTTCCAATTCCTTAATTCCTTTTTTAATATCACAGGGATCACTTATTCTTTTGATTTTCAGTTTTTCCAAGTTTTGCGTGACCATCCGATTAAAAACTTCCATATGTTCATTATTTGAAATTGGTGGATTAAGCAATGATTTATTTCTGAGTTGGCTGTGTATAATTCTTCCCGGTGTGTCCACTGTATCACACCTCACACTTGGAGCTTGGTTCATCATATATTTTTGTATGTTAAGTTTTCTTTTGAACTTTTGTAAGTCTACATATGTTTGAAATTTATTTCAATTACGCTTGGGGGCATATTTGAATCCCTTATCCAGAGTCAATAGTTCTGTTCTTGTCAATTCAGTTCCGCTTAAATTATAAATACCTTCCCCAATCACTCTCTTTTTCTTTTGCGTTTTGCGTCCGCCTCTGCATCCCCTCGTTCGTTTGGGCTTCTTGCATTTGTTTTTTGTTTGAATCTTGGTGGGGTTCTCTCGCTCCTGCGATAGTCCAAAAAAGACCTCTCTTGATCCTGGTCTCTATGATCTCCTAGGGCTTCATACCTAATATAGGTGTGTACTGGGCTTCTCCTGGAATCATACTGATAATGGTCATAATAATCACCTCTATCCTGTTGTCGATGACGTGAATTTTGGTGTTCACGGTATTCTCTCCTACTGTTATTATAATAATTGTAGCCATAATGATCTTGCGCTCCATTTCCTAAGTAGCCAGTTTGTCCATTTGATTGGTTATATGGCCTTTTATTATTTCTATTACCCATGTTCTTCCAATATGGTTGTCTTGGTGATTTGTTTTTATTTTTCCACCACTGCTTAGGGGTTCTAGGTCCAGTTTTTTCTTCTCTTTGGGTTTTATCTTGCCCACTTGTATTCCCCCTTTCAGGTCTATAGGGTTCAGGTGATCTATATCTGTATTGGGGAGATCTTGGTCTCTGCTCTCTAGCCGGTGTTCTCATTCTCCCATCTCTTTCCTGGGATCTTCCTCTCAGATCTCTTCTTGGACATACAATCCTTACCTCTCTTTCCGGAGATGACACTGTTGAGCCGGCTCTTCCTTGTTTCAATGATATTTGCCATTTAAATGTTTGTTGCAGATGATAGTCATTGGTATCTCTTAGATACTTTCTTTTCTTTCTTTGTTTAATTTCCAAATCCTTTTGTTCCAGTACTTTATGAAGTTGTTTTGTTAGTGCACTAAAGGAGGCTGATTCTTTATAGGCCTCTAATGCTAGCTTACACTCATCAATCTGCTGATTGATTGTTGCTAACTTTCTTTCCTTTTGGTTATAAATTCTAAAAGTTCTGCTCCCTTATCATTAAAGAATTTGTACCATTCTTCAATGGACTCTTGGTCTACCAGACCATCATTTATGGGAATATCCCATCTTAACCTCCTAGGGACTATATTTTCTTTTATGTACTGTTCATGTGTAGCTATGTCCCACCATAAGCTCACTTTCTTTTCCATTAGGTGTCCAAATTTGCGAAAATTTGTGTCTAAATCTCCTGTTTCCACTACCTGTTTGGTTGTAAACACATCTTTAAGGTCTACTGTGTGATTTTCCATAAATCTAAAAATATCCATTTCTGCTGCTTCAGTAAAATTTCAGAAAAAAGTATTATTAAAATTATAGTAAACTAAAGCGCTAATGGAATTATGAAGTGATATTGTGATCTAAGATATAGTGATACAATAAATATGAAAGTATATAAACTCTGATACAATTCTAACATAGGTGATGTAGTGTTTCCAAAATTCTAGTGATATAAAAATATGGTGATTCAAAAAATCCAAAAATTATCAAAAATTATTGTGTGTTACTATTGCACTTCTGCCTCAACAAAATATATTACATAATGAGGATAAAGCTGCACCTCTATCATAGTGTTCTGATGCCACTCTAAAGGAATATATAAATGTGCAGTAAGATGGTGCACTAAATACGCTACAACCTCTGTGCTAAAATGAGTATAAAAATAATTAAATAAACATAATAAAATAATTAATCGGTACAAAAACGATACCAATACAGTGAGTGCACCTTGTTTGTGTTGCAATGATGTTTTAAATCAAAAGTTCATTGCGCAATGAAAGTTTCTTTGTATTTAATTGCATGAACGAAATTGAATTATTGGAGCTAAAACCCCAGCGGATCACCAAGAATTCAGTGAGTTAATTTCAAGGTGGAATTGGAACATAGGCTGAATTTTACCCATTAAGGGAGATAATCAGTGGGCTAGTGATCACTCCACTCTGTTTATGTTCCACACCAGCTTTCTACACCTAAAATGTAATATATGGACTTGATATTTATATCCATTTGGGACCATCATATGAATGTTTATATGAATCACCATCGGCCGTATATTTATTCGGCAGTAATATAAGCAATTTCAAGTATTGTATCACTATTTTTGTACCCATTAATTAAATATGATTGGGGAAGGTATTTATAATTTAAGCGGAACTGAATTGACAAGAACAGAACTATTGACTCTGGATAAGGGATTAAAATATGCCCCCAAGCGTAATTGAAATAAATTTCAAATGTATGTAGACTTACAAAAGTTCAAAAGAAAACTTAACATACAAAAATATATGATGAACCAAGCTCCAAGTGTGAGGTATGATACAGTGGACACACCGGGAAGAATTATACACAGCAAACTCAGAAATAAATCATTGTTTAATCCACCAATTTCAAATAATGAACATATAGAAGTTTTTAATCGGATGGTCACACAAGACTTGGAAAAACTGAAAATCAGAAGAATAAGTGATCCCAGTGATATTAAAAAAGGAATTAAGGAATTGGAAGAAAACAAACAAATCATAATAATACCCGCGGACAAGGGGGGAGCAATCGTGGTAATGTCCAAAGATTATTTGTCAGGAGTGCAAGAATAGGACAATATGTAGATACATTACTACAACCTATAGTACCACAAACAATGTCATACTTGAAGGACACCAAACATCTTATACAGATACTAGATAATGTGGAATTAAAACCAGAATGCAAATATATTGTAGCTACAGCTGATGTATCATCACTTTATACTATAATAAACCATGAGGACGATATTGCAGCCACAAAATGGGCGATGGATAAATGCAGCATCCTTATTTCCAAACAAAAACGATTTATATTGAGGTGTCTGGCGTATGGATTGCAACACAACTACTTCTGGTACAACAATGAGTACTATAGGCAATTAAATGGAGTAGGAATGGGTGCCAAGTATGCACCAAGCGTTGCCAACATTTTCATGTCCAAATGGGAGGAGCAAGTGATTTATTCGAACATGCCAGAAGATTTAGTCCTATATTGAAGATTTATAGATGATTGCGTTGTAATATGGAAGGGGGATGAAAGTAGTTTAATTGAATTCTTCGATAGGTTAATTAATAATCAGAATAATATCAAATTGACCTATGAAATCAGTGATAAAATGATACATTTTCTAGACCTCACAATACAATTAGAGGATAATTCCATAAATACAAAAACTTTTTTTAAAACAGTGGAAAGAAACAGCTATATCCCAGTGGATAGTTGTCACCATGACCCATGGCTAATAAACATACCAAAAGGCCAAATGGTACGCCTGAGGAGAAACTGCTCAGATGACAGCACATATTTGGAACAAGCAAAAGTATTGGGAAAAAGGTTTATAAAGAAAGGTTATAATGAAGATTTCATAGAGAAGAAAATCAAGGAAGTATTCCAAATTCCAAGGAATACACTTATTCGGGATAAAGATAAAAAAACTCCTAAATCTTGTACCATCCCTCTTGTACTCAACTACAATACCCAGCATAAAGAAGTGAAATGAATTATTACTAAACACTGGGCACTTCTTAAGGCGGACAAACAATTGAATGCTATATTACCCGATAAACCTTTTTTACAGAAAGGCACCCACCCACAGGACCCCCCAATAAGATCTGCTGAATTATCCTTCTTCCAGGGAAAGGGATTTTTTCCCTGCAAAAGATGTTTTGTGTGTCAAAATACCAACCAAGGAGGGCAAAAATGTAACAGTTTTGTATCAACCAGCACAAAAAAGGAGTATAAGATCCACAATTTTATCTCTTGTAGAACTGAGGGGGTAGTTTATATGTTGGAGTGCTCATGTTCTCTTCAATATATAGGGAGAGCCAAATGCCCCATGTGGAATAGATTAAGGGAACATATACAGAATATCAAAAGTGGTTTCCCAAAACACAGTGTGTCACGACATTTTGCATCCCATCACAACAAGGACCCCACGTCACTTAAATTTTGGGCCATAGAAAGGTATAAACCTCATTGGAGAGGGAGCAATAAATTAAAAGAACTCAGTAAAAGTGAGTCCAGATAGATATTCAAGATAGACACTTTTACCCCTAAAGGCCTAAGCATCGACTTTGATCTTAACTGTTTTATTTCCGATTTTTAATAATTCAATATTTTAATATTTTTATACACTCATTGATAATTTTTAACTATTAAATACAATCTTCACATATAGATTTCTATTTAGCCCTACATAGTGTAACTAGATCATAGTACTATGATATAATTATCATGCTGAGGTGTCCCATGAAATAGTAATAATAATAATTTGGAACCTGAAGATAGAAGGGGTTACTTTTTATTTTTATTTATTTTTTATTGTTTATTTTTTTATATATTTTACATTTTGTATGGTGCAGTAATTCATTTGATATATGTATTTGTATGTATGGGCATTCAGTACTAGCATTCACCCATGCATAATGTATGAAAGCAGCAGTTTTTGGATATGTATACGCATGGAATAATTGTAACCATAAGTTTGATCACTAGAGGAAGTCAGTAAGCAACTCACATAAACCCACATAGAAGTAATAGGTTTGTATACCCATGTAAGTAATTGTAATCACATAATTAACCAATAGAGGAAGTTAAAACGTAATACTGTATTATATGGGAAACAACCTGTATTGTTTTTAAGAGTATTATTAATGTAATAGATAGGATCTTATTGTTTTTATTGACCAGTTAATGTATCTAATAATAAAGTGAAAGCGCAGAATCAGTATGATGTTTTACTAAACACTGCTATGTCGCTATGGCAACCGGCACGCTATAAGTATGGAGTCTGATTGTCACATGGCTACCCTTGATAAAGTCACGTGACGTGTGACGCAATGCGTCGGGAGGAGCCAAGTGACGTCACCCATAGTGCTTGATTCACACTCGCAGCTGAAAGCGAGGAGGAGATCGCGGTGGGCGGCTGACTGCTCTATGCGCTATCATACGATACCAATACAGTGAGTGCACCTTGTTTGTGTTGCCATGATGTTTTAAATCAAAAGTTCATTGCGCAATGAAAGTTTCTTTGTATTTAATTGCATGAACGAAATTGAATTATTGGAGCTAAAACACCAGCGGATCACCAAGAATTCAGTGAGTCAATTCAAGGTGGAATTGGAACATAGGCTGAATTTTACCCATTAAGGGAGATAATCCTTGGGCTAGTGATCACTCCACTCTGTTTATGTTCCACACCAGCTTTCTACACCTAAAATGTAATATATGGACTTGATATTTATATCCATTTGGGACCATCATATGAATGTTTATATGAATCACCATCAGCCGTATATTTATTCAGCAGTAATATAAGCAATTTCAAGTATTGTTTTACTATTTTTGTACCCATTAATTATTTTATTATGTTTATTTTATTATTTTTATACTCATTTTAACACAGAGGTTGTATTTAGCGCACCATCTTACTGCACATTTATATATTCCTTTAGAGTGGTATCAGAACACTATGATAGAGGTGCAGCTTTATACTCATTATCTAATATATTCTGTTGAGGGAGAAGTGCAATAGTAACACACAATAATTTTTGATTAATAATAATTTTTGGATTTTTTGAATTACCATATTTTTATATCACTAGAATTTTGGAAACACTACATCACCTATATTAGAATTTTATCAGAGTTTATATAATTTCATATTTATTGTATCACTATAGCTTATATCATGATATCACTTCATAATTCCATTAGCGCTTTAGTTTACTATAATTTTAGTAGAATTAGGTGTGTCACAGCCAAGTACTTGCGGGCAATTTGCTATCGGTACAACGACGTCAGATTGTACCAGGCAAATTTCCCTGCCCCAGCTGCTACACCGCAAAAAGAAGTTCGCTCCCAGCCATCCACATGCCCAGCGGTTGAATGCTAGCTTGGCAAAATTGCTAGCACTTCAACTGCTATCTTTTCAGTTGGTAGTAGACTCTGCCCTCTTCCGTGAGTTTGTGGAATGTGCGGTTTCTCAGTGGCAGGTTCCCAAACGCCACTTTTTCTCACAGAAGGCGATTCCGGCTCTCTACCGACATGTGGAAGGCAATGTCTTGGCCTCGCTGGACAGGCCGGTCAGCAGTAAGGTGCATATTACCGCTGACTCATGGTCCAGCAGGCATGGACAGGGACGTTACCTAAGTTTCACGGCGCATTGGGTGACTCTTCTGGCAGCTGGGAAGGATGCAGGACAAGGTGCAGTAGTGTTGGAGGTTGTTCCACCACCATGCCTCCAAAATGCCACTACTAGTGATTCTGACACACCTCTCTCCTCCACCCCCTCCTCTTCTTCTTCCTCCATGGCCTCTTCCTGTGCTTTGTCCTCGGAACCAGCAGTGCTCCGTAGGCGTTCAAGGGGCTACGCAAGTACACAGGCCAAAAGATGCCATGCGGTGCTTGAGCTGGTATGCTTGGGGGACAGGAGCCACACTGGGGCAGAGGTTCTGTCAGCTCTGCAGTGGCAGGTTCAGAGGTGGTTGACGCCATGCCAACTTAAGGCAGGAATGGTGGTTTGCGACAATGGCACCAACCTCCTCTCTGCCCTCCTACAGGGACAAATGACCCATGTGCCCTGTTTGGCTCACGTCCTTAACTTGGTGGTGCAGCGGTTCTTGGGCAGGTACCTGGGCTTACAGGATGTCCTGAGGCAGGCCAGAAAAGTCTGTGTGCATTTCCACCGGTCATATAATGCCAGTGCTCGGCTGGCAGACCTCCAAAAGTAATTTAACCTGCCCAAGAACCGCCTAATCTGTGCCATGCCCACCAGGTGGAACTCCGCCTTGGCCATGCTGCAGCGGCTGCACATGCAGCAGAGGGCCATCAACATGCCCAGAGGTTGAATGCTAGCTTGGCAAAATTGCTAGCACTTCAACTGCTATCTTTTCAGTTGGTAGTAGACTCTGCCCTCTTCCGTGAGTTTGTGGAATGTGTGGTTCCTCAGTGGCAGGTTCCCAAACGCCACTTTTTCTCACAGAAGGCGATTCCGGCTCTCTGCCGGCATGTGGAAGGCAATGTCTTGGCCTCGCTGGACAGGGCGGTCAGCAGTAAGGTGCATATTACCGCTGACTCATGGTCCAGCAGGCATGGACAGGGACGTTACTTAAGTTTCACGGCGCATTGGGTGACTCTTCTGGCAGCTGGGAAGGATGCAGGACAAGGTGCAGTAGTGTTGGAGGTTGTTCCGCCACCATGCCTCCAAAATGCCACTACTAGTGATTCTGACACACCTCTCTCCTCCACGCCCTCCTCTTCTTCTTCCTCCATGGCCTCTTCCTGTGCTTTGTCCTCGGAACCAGCAGTGCTCCGTAGGCGTTCAAGGGGCTACGCAAGTACACAGGCCAAAAGATGCCATGCGGTGCTTGAGCTGGTGTGCTTGGGGGACAGGAGCCACACTGGGGCAGAGGTTCTGTCAGCTCTGCAGTGGCAGGTTCAGAGGTGGTTGATGCCATGCCAACTTAAGGCAGGAATGGTGGTTTGCGACAATGGCACCAACCTCCTCTCTGCCCTCCGACAGGGACAAATGACCCATGTGCCCTGTTTGGCTCACGTTCTTAACTTGGTGGTGCAGCGGTTCTTGGGCAGGTACCCGGGCTTACAGGATGTCCTGAGGCAGGCCAGGAAAGTCTGTGTGCATTTCCACCGGTCATATAATGCCAGTGCTCGGCTGGCAGACCTCCAAAAGTAATTTAACCTGCCCAAGAACCGCCTAATCTGTGCCATGCCCACCAGGTGGAACTCAACCTTGGCCATGCTGCAGCGGCTGCACATGCAGCAGAGGGCCAATAATGAGTACCTATGCGACTATGGCACCAGGACAGGGTCAGGGAAGCTTGTTTTTTTTTTCCCCACGCCAGTGGGCCATGATCAGGGATGCATGCACTGTCCTGTCACCATTTGAGGAGACCACGAGGATGGTGAGCAGTGACAGTGCATGCATCAGTGACACTATCCCCCTTGTCCACCTGTTGGAGCACACACTGCGTGGAATAATGGACAGGGCACTTGAGGCAGAACAGAGGCAGGAAGAGGAGGACTTCCTTAGCTCTCAAGGCCCTCTTTATCCAGACAGTGTTCCTGCGTGCCCGCCGATCACACAGGAAGAGGACGAGGAGGAGGATTGTGTCAGTATGGAGGTGGAGCCTAGCACTCAGCATCAGCAGCAGTCTTTAAGGGATCATTTACAGTCCCAAGGAACACATGGACTTGTACGTGGCTGGGAGGAGGTGGCTGCGGATCATGTCGTCCTTAGTGACCCAGAGGACTCCGGACCGAATGCCTCACCAAACCTACGCTGCGTGGCCTCCCTGATCCTGCAAAGCCTGCGGAAAGATCCTCGTATTCGTGGTATCAAGGAGAAGGAACAATACTGGCTGGCAACCTTCCTTGATCCCTGTTACAAGGGTAAGGTTGCAGACCTTATCTTGCCATCGCAGAGTGAGCAGAGGATGAAACATCTTCGGGAGGCCTTGCAGAAAGGTCTGTGCAATGCGTTCCCAGAGACTGGGAGGTTACAAACTCCTGTTTCTGGACAACGTGTTGCTGAGGCTTCGGTCAGTCAAAGAAGGAGCGGTGGAGAAGGTGGCCGTCTGACCGATGCGTTCAGACAATTTTTTAGTCCGCAGCCCCAAGGTATGATCAGTTCCAGAAACCATTGCCAGCGTCTGTTTTACATGGTGCAGGAATACCTAGGGGCAATATCTGACTTGGACACCTTTCCGACCGAAAATCCTCTGGGTTACTGGGTCTTGAGGATGGATCACTTGCCAGAGCTTTCACAGTATGCAATTGAGCTACTGGTCTGTCCTGCACCCAGCGTTCATTCAGTGCTGCTGGAGGCTTTGTAACCGATCAGATGGTGCGTCTGTCCACCAACTCAGTCGATCGACTGACATTCATAAAAATGAATCAGTCTTGGATCACCACCAGCTACCAAGCACCTGATGCTGATGTAACCAAATCATTTTTTTTTTAAATGTCAAATCCCTTCAAAGACTGCCTATGCTGATGCTGAGTGACTATCCTGTTATGCTGAGTAATTATCCTCTTCCTCCTCAATGATCATGCTGATAGCTTGTAAGAACATTTTTTGTTCTGGGTGCCGCCACCAGTGCCTAAGGCCCAATTTTTCAGCCCCTGTTTAACAGAGGCATGTAATTACAATTTTTGATGCAATAATTTGCAGCAGGGCTTGTTCCTGCGCTCCAACTAGAGTATCTGTGAGGGGTTGCAGTGTTGTGGAACCAGCACCAATGCCTAAGGCCCAATTTTTTAGCCCCTGTTTAACAGGGGCGTGTAATTACAACTTTTGATGCAATTCTTTGCAGCAGGGCTAGTTCCTGCGCTCCAACTAGAGTATCTGTGAGGGGTTGCAGTATTGTGGCACCAGTGCCTAAGGCCCATTTTTTTTAGCCCCTGTTCAACAGGGACATGTAATTAGAATTCTTGATCTAATATCTCGCAGCAGGGTCCATTTCTGCGCCCACCAAGAGTAACTGTGAGGACATACAGTGTTGTGGCACCAGCACCACCACCACCACCACCAAAGGTCCAATGTTTCTGCCCCTGTTCAACAGGGGCATGTAATTACAATTCTTGATCTAATATTTCACAGCAGGGCCCTGTGAGGGCTTACAGCGTTGTGGCCACAACAACACCTAAGGCCCAAATTTCTGCTGAGTATTTAGGGCAGGCCCCTACTTTCAAACATCCAACTTACAAATGACTCCTACTTGCAAACGGAAGGAGACAACAGGAAGTGAGATGAAATCTACCCCTAGAAAGGGAAATTCTCTCCTGTAAGAGTTAATATGGGAAAAACTTTTCTCCTTTACACTGACGCTTTATCACCAATCCTTGTTTCACTAAAAAAAAAACAAATTTTCAAAAAACATTTGTCAATGGGACAAAAAGTGAGGGGAAATCTTCTGAAGAGGAACACAGACAGCAAAACAAATGCCACAGGGGTGATAACCCTTCCCTATGTTTTCCAAAAAGCTTAAAATAGATTTTTTGGCTGGAGCTAAACACGTTAAAAATGTACCAGTTCAAAATTACAAACAGATTCTACTTAACAACAAACCTACAGTCCCTGTCTTGTTTGCACCGCCTGTATACTGCTGTTCAGAGTATATAGGGCCTGGGGGCCCCACACTTTTCCTTTTTTAATTTGCGTGCGGGGTTCCCCTTAATATCCATACAAGGTCCAAAGGGCCTCGTAATGGACTGGGGGGTACCCATGCCGTTTGTCTCACTGATTTTCATCTATATTGCCAAGACCCGACATTACATTAAAGCCGCAAGCAGTTTTAAATTACTTTTATTCCTTTAAAAATGTCATTTTGTGCAGGGACTGTTCTAAGCACGGGAAACACGTGCCACTTTACAGGCATACTATAGACACCCCCAGGTATGATAGTTAAAGGAATATTTCACTTTTCTTTTTTTTTACTTTAAACATCATTAAAATCACTGCTCCCGAAAAAACGTCCGTTTTTAAAACTTTTTTCTGCATTGATACATGTCCCCTGGGGCAGGACCCGGGTCCCCAAACCCTTTTTAGGACAATACCATGCAAATTAGCCTTTAAATTGAGCACTTTTGATTTTGAACGTTCGAGTCCCATATACGTCAATGGGGTTCTAATGTTCGTGCAAATTTTCGGTCCGTTCACAGGTTCTTGTGCATACCGAACCGGGGGGTGTTCGGCTCATCCCTACTGGGGACGCCTAGGCACTGTGGGACTTCTGAATCACCCCCAGCTGCAGCATTTCCTCCATCTCCCTTTTCATGTTGGCCAGCGCCCCCAGGGAGATGCGATAGGCCAACGGTTTAATGGGAGAATGTGCCCCAGTGTCCACCTGGTGGACAGCGAGATGTGTCCTCCCAGGTTTTCCCGTAAACCTGCTACCATGTACTGCCAGCACTCGCTTCAGTCCAGGTACCTGGGTGGGGGTAAGATTGGAGTTTATCTGGAGTTCTGAGTCTACCTCCCTGGTGTCAGCTAGCAGGTCTAGAAGTGGGTCAGCCTCCTCAGGCTCTGGCCTGCTGTAGACTGGCATGACATAGGCCGTGCGCTCATGATGGGCTTGATCATGTTAACATGAATGGCTTTCTGCCGTCTACGCCCTTCTCCCAACCTGACCAAGTAGGTGGCATCATTCAGATGCTGGGTGATGGTGTACGGGCCTTCCCATGCTGCTTGGAGTTTGTTCTGCCGCAGGGGAAGCAGAACATACACCTTCTGACCAATGTCTTAGGTCCGCTCCCTAGCATTACGGTCATACCATTCTTTCTGCCTGGTCTGTGCCTGGGTCATGTTCTCCCGCACAATTCCCACCAGTGTCTCCATTTTATCTCTGAATTTTAGGATGTAATCCACAACAGAGACCTTTGGGTTGGCAATCTTGCCCTCCCAGGTCTCACGGATTAGGTCCAGGGGCCCTCTTACCCTCCGTCCGTACAAAAGTTCAAATGACGAAAAGCCTGTGGACTCCTGAGGCACCTCTCTGTAAGCAAACAGCAGATGAGGCAGATATCGTTCCCAGTCCTTACCCTGGGAGTGCACAAAGGTGCACAAGATTTGTTTCAGGGTTCCATTGAAACACTCGCACAAACCGTTCGTTTGTGGGTGATAAGGACTGGCCATGATATGCGTCATCTGTATTTTCCGACAGAGAGCTTGCATCAAGTCAGACACAAACTGAGGGCCTTGATCGCTAATGAGCTCAGCCGGGAATCCCACTCTTATAAAGATTACCATCAGAGCATCAGCGACCTTGTCTGTCCGGAGGCAGGAGAGAGCCAGCGCCTCTGGATAACGCGTGGCATAGTCGACAACTGTAAGGATATAACGTTTGCCTGAACTGCTAGGGATGGCCAAAGGCCCAACGATATCCACTGCCACCCTCTTAAAAGGTTCGTCAATAACAGGCAAAGGTTTTAGTGGAGCCCTGTGTTCATCCCCTACCTTGCCAACTCGCTGGCAGGTAACACAGGACCGACAGTAGTCAGCTATGTCAGCGAGCATTGTAGGCCAATAAAAGTTATGTATCAACCGCCCTCAGGTCTTAGTGATCCCCAAGTGCCCTGCGAGGGGAATCTCATGAGCCACTTTTTAGCAGCTGTCTCCTAAATTGACTGGGTACAACCAGCTGCCTGCTACCTAGGTCAGCCTCATTCCCCTCTGCAGGCATACTTTCTCTGTACAGTTTACCTTCGTCCCAATAGACCTTTTTTTTCATTCCCTGCAGGGGGGCGATCAACTAGACTCCTGAGCTGTGCTAGTGTTTGGTCTGTCTGCAGTGCTGTTTTAAAGGTGGAACAACAAGTCCCAGCCAGCAGTCCTGTGGCAAACAAGGACGGCTGCTGAGGCTCAACAGAGGTGGAGTCCACTGGGTCAGAACAGGGAGAGGGCCCAGAGACCTCCTCCTGCTGTTCTGCGATCAGGGCCTGCACCTCGGCTGCCTTTGCAGCACTGCGAGTGACCACCAATACTGGCAATGCATCATCATCATCATTATCATCATCATCATTATCATCACATTTAACCTTTATTAGTTCAGCATCATTGGAACATACATCAGTTACCTTCACTAGCAAGGGGGCCTCCTCTCCTGTCTCTGAAGAAGGAGGACCTTGCACTTCAATTTCACCCTCCCCCTCCCTCTGTCCATCCACAGGTTGCCCAGATATTACCCCAACATCTGTAAACAGTACCTTGGTAGGTCCAGAGAGTTCCGTAGGAGCATCCTGGGTGCTCTTAGCAGGGGCATAGTACGAAACAAGGGTACTTAAATCAGAACCCAACAACACAGCAGTGGGGATCTCCTCCGAGACACCCACCTCTCTCATCCCACTTCCGGCACCTCAATCGATGAAAACATAGGCACGGGGTACACGGGAACGGGTTCCCCCAACTCCGGTGAGGGTAAGGAACTTCTCTGGGATGATGTCTGTTTCTTCTATCACCTCTGGTCTGACCAAAGTGACTTTGGCTCCAGTGTCACGAAAGCCCGTTACAGTCCGGTGGCTTACGATGACTGGCTGCAAGTTGGCACTGTTTCCGGGAGGTTTCCCACTGATGAGCAGCACAGCAGAAGGGTTGCTAGCTGGATGGCCAGGGGTTGTTATCTTCTTCTGCTCAGGGCACTGTGTCCTGAGATGTCCGGCTCTCCCACAGTTGTAGCATTTGCGGTTGTCAGTCAGGAAGGCCTTGGCTCCAGGAACTGCAGGTTCCGGCCACTGAGGAAATTGGTTGGTAGGCAGAGGAGGGGTTGCCATGTGTGATTTCCCTCTTTTCCAGCCATTCGGAGGATCCTTGCGATGGTCAGATACCCGAGAGTGGATATAGGTATCTGCCAGTTCTGTTGCTGCTTTGGCAGAGGTTGGCTTTCACTCCAGCACAAACTGTCTGACGTCTGTAGGACAGATGTGCAAAAGTTGATCTTCAATCATAAGATCTTCCAGGGACTCAAAAGAATCGGCTTTCAAGCCTTTAGTTCACTGCCGGAATGTGGTGCATAAGCGACTTACCACATCCATCTATGAGTCCCCAGGCCCCTTTTGCAAGGACCTAAAACGCTTACACTTCCGGGGTTAGCTGAAACTTTTGGATGATTGCAGCCTTTAGGGCCTCATAATCGTTGCCCTGCTCTTCTGACAGTTCGACATAAGCATCCAGGGCCTTGCCTCGTAGCCCTGGCGTCAGGTACCGGGCCAATTGCGCTAGGGGCAGATGGTACTGACGGCAAGTTTTTTCAAACGACAGTAGATACACGTCAATGTCACTGTCCTTTTCCATAACTGGAAATTTGGCTGCCGGGGTCATTGGCAAAGAGGCATCCCTGTGCTCTAGGGATCCGAGGTTCTGAGCCTGTCACTGCTGCTGGAGCCTAGCCATCTCCAATTCATGCCGACGATCAGCCTCCCTCTCAGCCTGGCGTTCCTCTCGCTCAGCCCTGTGTTCCGCAGCCTTCTCTTGGCCGCAGCCTGGCGCTCGAAAAACTGCAGGTACACCACGGGATCCATCTTCCTGAGGTTTCAGGCAATCTGATGCTGGCCTGCTCTTGCGGTGGCTTGGAGTAGGGATGAGCTTCGTGTTCGAGTCGAATCCATGTTCGACTCGAACATCGTCTGATCGGTCGTTCGCCGAATTGCCGTGAATCGAGTGACGCGTCACGGCCCATAATTCACTGCGGCATTGCAGTGCATTGCTGGCTGATGATTCGCCAAGCATGCATTATGACCCGCATGCTTGGCCATTCACGGCGCCGTCTGTACAGAGAGCTGTAATTGGCCAAAGCCAGGGTGGCTTTGGCCAATTATGGCTCAGGGGGTTTAGTACACGCCCCACACTATATAAGGCCACCTGCACGTCAGCCTTGTATAGTGTGTTCCGGCCTTCAGAGACAGAGAGACAGTGTCATTTGATTTAAGTTAGATAGATTAGGCAGGACAGTCAGTCAGTTAGCTGCACTTACAGTGTATTGTGTATATATATATATATATGCATCCCAGGTGCTGTATATATATATATATATATATATATATATATGTAGATAGATAGATCCTTTCCTGTTATTATCTTCCTACTGACAGGCAGGCAGGTGTTGTTACAGTATTTACAGCTACCTGAAGAAAATTGCTGGTGTTCTTCTGATCCTATTAGTACCAAAGTCAGGCAGCTACAGTATTTACAGTGTTCAGCTAAAGCTACAAGTTAGTGTAGTGCGACCTCTGCACAGTGTTCAGCTAAAGCTACAAGTTAGTGTAGTGCAACCTCTGCACAGTGTTCAGTTAAAGCTACAAGTTAGTGTAGTGCGACCTCTGCACAGTGCTCAGCTAAAGCTACAAGTTAGTGTAATGCGACCTCTGCACAGTGTTCAGCTAAAGCTACAAGTTAGTGTAGTGCGACCTCTGCACAGTGCTCAGCTAAAGCTACCTGTAGAAGATCGGTGGTGTTTTTCTGATCCTATCACTACCGCAGGCAGCTACATTATTTACATGTTAGTGTAGTGCGACCTCGGCACAGTGTTCAGCTAAAGCTACAAGTTAGTGTAGTGCGACCTCTGCACAGTGTTCAGCTAAGGCTACAAGTTAGTGTAGTGCGACCTCTGCACAGTGTTCAGCTAAAGCTACAAGTTAGTGTAGTGCAACCTCTGCACAGTGTTCAGCTAAAGCTACAAGTTAGTGTAGTGCGATCTCTGCACAGTGCTCAGCTAAAGCTACAAGTTAGTGTAATGCGACCTCTGCACAGTGTTCAGCTAAAGCTACCTGTAGAAGATTGGTGGTGTTTTTCTGATCCTATCACTACCGCAGGCAGCCACATTATTTACACGTTAGTGTAGTGCGACCTCAGCACAGTGTTCAGCTAAAGCTACAAGTTAGTGTGTGACCTCTGCACAGTGTTCAGCTAAAGCTACAAGTTAGTGTAGTGCGACCTCTGCACAGTGTTCAGCTAAAGCTACCTGTAGAAGATTGGTGGTGTTTTTCTGATCCTATCACTACCGCAGGCAGCTACATTATTTACATGTTAGTGTAGTGCGACCTCGGCACAGTGTTCAGCTAAAGCTACAAGTTAGTGTAGTGCGACCTCTGCACAGTGTTCAGCTAAAGCTACAAGTTGGTGTAGTGCGACCTCTGCATAGTGTTCAGCTAAAGCTACAAGTTAGTGTAGTGCGACCTCTGCACAGTGCTCAGCTAAAGCTACCTGTAGAAGATTGGTGGTGTTTTTCTGATCCTATCACTACCGCAGGCAGCTACATTATTTATATGTTAGTGCAGTGCGACCTCTGCACAGTGTTCAGCTAAAACTACAAGTTAGTGTAGTGCGACCTCTGCACAGTGTTCAGCTAAAGCTACAAGTTAGTGTGTGACCTCTGTACAGTGTTCAGCTAAAGCTACAAGTTAGTGTAGTGCGACCTCTGTTCAGTGTTCAGCTAAAGCTACCTGTAGAAGATTGGTGGTGTTTTTCTGATCCTATCACTACCGCAGGCAGCTACATAAGCTACAAGTTAGTGTAGTGCGACCTCTGCAGTGTTCAGCTAAAGCGACAAGTTAGTGTAGTGCGACCTCTGTACAGTGTTCAGCTAAAGCGACAAATTAGTGTAGTGCGACTTCTGCACAGTGCTCAGCTAAAGCGACAAGTAAGTGTAGTGCGACCTCTGCACAGTGTTGAGCTAAAGCTACCTGTAGAAGATTGGTGGTGTTTTTCTGATCCAATCACTACCGCAGGCAGCTACATTATTTATATGTTAGTGTAGTGCGACCTCTGCACAGTGTTCAGCTAAAGCTACAAGTTAGTGTAGTGCGACCTCTGCACAGTGTTCAGCTAAAGCTACAAGTTAGTGTAGTGCGACCTCTGCACAGTGCTCAGCTAAAACTACAAGTTATTGTAGTGTTCAGCTAAAGCTACAAGTTAGTGTAGTGCGACCTCTGCACAGTGCTCAGCTAAAACTACAAGTTATTGTAGTGCGACCTCTGCACAGTGTTCAGCTAAAGCTACCTGTAGAAGATTGGTGATGTTTTTCTGATCCTATCACTACCGCAGGCAGCTACATTATTTACACGTTAGTGTAGTGCGACCTCAGCACAGTGTTCAGCTAAAGCTACAAGTTAGTATAGTGCGACCTCTGCACAGTGCTTAGCTAAAGCTACAAGTTAGTGCAGTGCGACCTCTGCACAGTGTTCAGCTAAAGCTACAAGTTAGTGTAGTGCGACCTCTGCACAGTGTTCAGCTAAAGCTACCTGTAGAAGATTGGTGGTGTTTTTCTGATCCTATCACTACCGCAGGCAGCTACAATATTTAGACGTTAGTGTAGTGCGACCTCGGCACAGTGTTCAGCTAAAGCTACAAGTTAGTTTAGTGCGACCTCTGCACAGTGTTCAGCTAAAGCTACAAGTTAGTGTAGTGCGACCTCTGTTCAGTGTTCAGCTAAAGCTACCTGTAGAAGATTGGTGGTGTTTTTCTGATCCTATCACTACCGCAGGCAGCTACATAAGCTACAAGTTAGTGTAGTGCGACCTCTGCAGTGTTCAGCTAAAGCGACAAGTTAGTGTAGTGTGACCTCTGTACAGTGTTCAGCTAAAGCGACAAGTTAGTGTAGTGCGACCTCTGCACAGTGCTCAGCTAAAGCGACAAGTAAGTGTAGTGCGACCTCTGCACAGTGTTGAGCTAAAGCTACCTGTAGAAGATTGGTGGTGTTTTTCTGATCCAATCACTACCGCAGGCAGCTACATTATTTATATGTTAGTGTAGTGCGACCTCTGCACAGTGTTCAGCTAAAGCTACAAGTTAGTGTAGTGCGACCTCTGCACAGTGTTCAGCTAAAGCTACAAGTTAGTGTAGTGCGACCTCTGCACAGTGCTCAGCTAAAACTACAAGTTATTGTAGTGTTCAGCTAAAGCTACAAGTTAGTGTAGTGCGACCTCTGCACAGTGCTCAGCTAAAACTACAAGTTATTGTAGTGCGACCTCTGCACAGTGTTCAGCTAAAGCTACCTGTAGAAGATTGGTGATGTTTTTCTGATCCTATCACTACCGCAGGCAGCTACATTATTTACACGTTAGTGTAGTGCGACCTCAGCACAGTGTTCAGCTAAAGCTACAAGTTAGTATAGTGCGACCTCTGCACAGTGCTTAGCTAAAGCTACAAGTTAGTGCAGTGCGACCTCTGCACAGTGTTCAGCTAAAGCTACAAGTTAGTGTAGTGCGACCTCTGCACAGTGTTCAGCTAAAGCTACCTGTAGAAGATTGGTGGTGTTTTTCTGATCCTATCACTACCGCAGGCAGCTACATTATTTAGACGTTAGTGTAGTGCGACCTCGGCACAGTGTTCAGCTAAAGCTACAAGTTAGTTTAGTGCGACCTCTGCACAGTGTTCAGCTAAAGCTACAAGTTAGTGTAGTGCGACCTCTTCACAGTGTTCAGCTAAAGCTACAAGTTAGTGTAGTGCGACCTCTGCAGGGTTCAGCTAAAGCGACAAGTTAGTGTAGTGCGACCTCTATACAGTGTTCAGCTAAAGCGACAAGTTAGTGTAGTGCGACCTCTGCACAGTGCTCAGCTAAAGCGACAAGTAAGTGCAGTGCGACCTCTGCACAGTGTTCAGCTAAAGCTACCTGTAGAAGATTGGTGGTGTTTTTCTGATCCTATCACTACCGCAGGCAGCTACATAAGCTACAAGTTAGTGTAGTGCGACCTCTGCAGTGTTCAGCTAAAGCGACAAGTTAGTGTAGTGCGACCTCTGTACAGTGTTCAGCTAAAGCGACAAGTTAGTGTAGTGCGACCTCTGCACAGTGCTCAGCTAAAGCGACAAGTAAGTGTAGTGCGACCTCTGCACAGTGTTGAGCTAAAGCTACCTGTAGAAGATTGGTGGTGTTTTTCTGATCCTATCACTACCGCAGGCAGCTACATTATTTATATGTTAGTGTAGTGCGACCTCTGCACAGTGTTCAGCTAAAGCTACAAGTTAGTGTAGTGCGACCTCTGCACAGTGTTCAGCTAAAGCTACAAGTTAGTGTAGTGCGACCTCTGCACAGTGCTCAGCTAAAACTACAAGTTATTGTAGTGTTCAGCTAAAGCTACAAGTTAGTGTAGTGCGACCTCCGCACAGTGCTCAGCTAAAACTACAAGTTATTGTAGTGCGACCTCTGCACAGTGTTCAGCTAAAGCTACCTGTAGAAGATTGGTGATGTTTTTCTGATCCTATCACTACCGCAGGCAGCTACATTATTTACACGTTAGTGTAGTGCGACCTCAGCACAGTGTTCAGCTAAAGCTACAAGTTAGTATAGTGCGACCTCTGCACAGTGCTTAGCTAAAGCTACAAGTTAGTGCAGTGCGACCTCTGCACAGTGTTCAGCTAAAGCTACAAGTTAGTGTAGTGCGACCTCTGCACAGTGTTCAGCTAAAGCTACCTGTAGAAGATTGGTGGTGTTTTTCTGATCCTATCACTACCGCAGGCAGCTACATTATTTAGACGTTAGTGTAGTGCGACCTCGGCACAGTGTTCAGCTAAAGCTACAAGTTAGTTTAGTGCGACCTCTGCACAGTGTTCAGCTAAAGCTACAAGTTAGTGTAGTGCGACCTCTGCACAGTGTTCAGCTAAAGCTACAAGTTAGTGTAGTGCGACCTCTGCAGTGTTCAGCTAAAGCGACAAGTTAGTGTAGTGCGACCTCTGTACAGTGTTCAGCTAAAGCGACAAGTTAGTGTAGTGCGACCTTTGCACAGTGCTCAGCTAAAGCGACAAGTAAGTGCAGTGCGACCTCTGCACAGTGTTCAGCTAAAGCTACAAGTTAGTGTAGTGCGACCTCTACACAGTGCTCAGCCAAAGCTACAAGTTAGTGTAGTGCGACCTCTGCACAGTGTTCAGCTAAAGCTACCTGTAGAAGATCGGTGGTGTTTTTCTGATCCTATCACTACCGCAGGCAGCTACATTATTTACATGTTAGTGTAGTGCGACCTCGGCACAGTGTTCAGCTAAAGCTACAAGTTAGTGTAGTGCGACCTCTGCACAGTGTTCAGCTAAGGCTACAAGTTAGTGTAGTGCGACCTCTGCACAGTGTTCAGCTAAAGCTACAAGTTAGTGTAGTGCAACCTCTGCACAGTGTTCAGCTAAAGCTACAAGTTAGTGTAGTGCGATCTCTGCACAGTGCTCAGCTAAAGCTACAAGTTAGTGTAATGCGACCTCTGCACAGTGTTCAGCTAAAGCTACCTGTAGAAAATTGGTGGTGTTTTTCTGATCCTATCACTACCGCAGGCAGCCACATTATTTACACGTTAGTGTAGTGCGACCTCAGCACAGTGTTCAGCTAAAGCTACAAGTTAGTGTGTGACCTCTGCACAGTGTTCAGCTAAAGCTACAAGTTAGTGTAGTGCGACCTCTGCACAGTGTTCAGCTAAAGCTACCTGTAGAAGATTGGTGGTGTTTTTCTGATCCTATCACTACCGCAGGCAGCTATATTATTTACATGTTAGTGTAGTGCGACCTCGGCACAGTGTTCAGCTAAAGCTACAAGTTAGTGTAGTGCGACCTCTGCACAGTGTTCAGCTAAAGCTACAAGTTAGTGTAGTGCAACCTCTGCACAGTGTTCAGCTAAAGCTACAAGTTAGTGTAGTGCGACCTCTGCATAGTGTTCAGCTAAAGCTACAAGTTAGTGTAGTGCGACCTCTGCACAGTGCTCAGCTAAAGCTACCTGTAGAAGATTGGTGGTGTTTTTCTGATCCTATCACTACCGCAGGCAGCTACATTATTTATATGTTAGTGCAGTGCGACCTCTGCACAGTGTTCAGCTAAAACTACAAGTTAGTGTAGTGCGACCTCTGCACAGTGTTCAGCTAAAGCTACAAGTTAGTGTGTGACCTCTGTACAGTGTTCAGCTAAAGCTACAAGTTAGTGTAGTGCGACCTCTGTTCAGTGTTCAGCTAAAGCTACCTGTAGAAGATTGGTGGTGTTTTTCTGATCCTATCACTACCGCAGGCAGCTACATAAGCTACAAGTTAGTGTAGTGCGACCTCTGCAGTGTTCAGCTAAAGCGACAAGTTAGTGTAGTGCGACCTCTGTACAGTGTTCAGCTAAAGCGACAAGTTAGTGTAGTGCGACCTCTGCAGTGTTCAGCTAAAGTGACAAGTTAGTGTAGTGCGACCTCTGTACAGTGTTCAGCTAAAGCGACAAGTTAGTGTAGTGCGACCTCTGCACAGTGCTCAGCTAAAGCGACAAGTGTAGTGCGACCTCTGCACAGTGTTCAGCTAAAGCTACCTGTAGAAGATTGGTGGTGTTTTTCTGATCCTATCACTACCGCAGGCAGCTACATTATTTATATGTTAGTGTAGTGTAACCTCTGCACAGTGTTCAGCTAAAGCTACAAGTTAGTGTAGTGCGACCTCTGCACAGTGTTCAGCTAAAGCTACAAGTTAGTGTAGTGCGACCTCTGCACAGTGCTCAGCTAAAACTACAAGTTAGTGTAGTGCGACCTCTGCACAGTGTTCAGCTAAAGCTACCTGTAGAAGATTGGTGATGTTTTTCTGATCCTATCACTACCGCAGGCAGCTACATTATTTACACGTTAGTGTAGTGCGACCTCAGCACAGTGTTCAGCTAAAGCTACAAGTTAGTGTAGTGCGACCTCTGCACAGTGCTCAGCTAAAGCTACAAGTTAGTGCAGTGTGACCTCTGCACAGTGTTCAGCTAAAGCTACAAGTTAGTGTAGTGCGACCTCTGCACAGTGTTCAGCTAAAGCTACCTGTAGAAGATTGGTGGTGTTTTTCTGATCCGATCACTACCGCAGGCAGCTACATTATTTAGACGTTAGTGTAGTGCGACTTCGGCACAGTGTTCAGCTAAAGCTACAAGTTAGTGTAGTGCGACCTCTGCACAGTGTTCAGCTAAAGCTACAAGTTAGTGAAGTGCGACCTCTGCACAGTGTTCAGCTAAAGCTACAAGTTAGTGTAGTGCGACCTCTGCAGTGTTCAGCTAAAGCGACAAGTTAGTGTAGTGCGACCTCTGTACAGTGTTCAGCTAAAGCGACAAGTTAGTGTAGTGCGACCTCTGCACAGTGCTCAGCTAAAGCGACAAGTAAGTGCAGTGCGACCTCTGCACAGTGTTCAGCTAAAGCTACCTGTAGAAGATTGGTGGTGTTTTTCTGATCCTATCACTACCGCAGGCAGCTACATTATTTATATGTTAGGGTAGTGCGACCTCTGCACAGTGTTCAGCTAAAGCTAGAAGTTAGTGTAGTGCGACCTCTGCACAGTGTTCAGCTAAAGCTACAAGTTAGTGTAGTGCGACCTCTGCACAGTGCTCAGCTAAAACTACAAGTAAGTGCAGTGCGACCTCTGCACAGTGTTCAGCTAAAGCTACCTGTAGAAGATTGGTGGTGTTTTTCTGATCCTATCACTACCGCAGGCAGCTACATTATTTATATGTTAGGGTAGTGCGACCTCTGCACAGTGTTCAGCTAAAGCTAGAAGTTAGTGTAGTGCGACCTCTGCACAGTGTTCAGCTAAAGCTACAAGTTAGTGTAGTGCGACCTCTGCACAGTGCTCAGCTAAAACTACAAGTTAGTGTAGTGCGACCTCTGCACAGTGTTCAGCTAAAGCTACCTGTAGAAGATTGGTGGTGTTTTTCTGATCCTATCACTACTGCAGGCAGCTACATTATTTAGACGTTAGTGTAGTGCAACCTGGGCACAGTGTTCAGCTAAATCTACAAGTTAGTGTAGTGCGACCTCTGCATAGTGCTCAGCTAAAACTACAAGTTAGTGTAGTGCGACCTCTGCACAGTGTTCAGCTAAAGCTACCTGTAGAAGATTGGTGATGTTTTTCTGATCCTATCACTACCGCAGGCAGCTACATTATTTACACGTTAGTGTAGTGCGACCTCAGCACAGTGTTCAGTTAAAGCTACAAGTTAGTGTAGTGCGACCTCTGCACAGTGTTCAGCTAAAGCTACAAGTTAGTGTGTGACCTCTGCACAGTGTTCAGCTAAAGCTACAAGTTAGTCTAGTGCGACCTCTGCACAGTGTTCAGCTAAAGCTACCTGTAGAAGATTGGTGGTGTTTTTCTGATCCTATCACTACCGCAGGCAGCTACATTATTTACATGTTAGTTTAGTGCGACCTCTGCACAGTGTTCAGCTAAAGCTACAAGTTAGTGTAGTGCGACCTCTGCAGTGTTCAGCTAAAGTGACAAGTTAGTGTAGTGCGACCTCTGTAGAGTGTTCAGCTAAAGCGACAAGTTAGTGTAGTGCGACCTCTGCACAGTGCTCAGCTAAAGCGACAAGTAAGTGTAGTGCGACCTCTGCACAGTGTTCAGCTAAAGCTACCTGTAGAAGATTGGTGGTGTTTTTCTGATCCTATCACTACCGCAGGCAGCTACATTATTTATATGTTAGTGTAGTGTGACCTCTGCACAGTGTTCAGCTAAAGCTACAAGTTAGTGTAGTGCGACCTCTGCACAGTGTTCAGCTAAAGCTACAAGTTAGTGTAGTGCGACCTCTGCACAGTGCTGAGCTAAAACTACAAGTTAGTGTGGTGCGACCTCTGCACAGTGTTCAGCTAAAGCTACCTGTAGAAGATTGGTGATGTTTTTCTGATCCTATCACTACCGCAGGCAGCTACATTATTTACACGTTAGTGTAGTGCGACCTCAGCACAGTGTTCAGCTAAAGCTACAAGTTAGTGTAGTGCGACCTCTGCACAGTGCTCAGCTAAAGCTACAAGTTAGTGCAGTGTGACCTCTGCACAGTGTTCAGCTAAAGCTACAAGTTAGTGTAGTGCGACCTCTGCACAGTGTTCAGCTAAAGCTACCTGTAGAAGATTGGTGGTGTTTTTCTGATCCGATCACTACCGCAGGCAGCTACATTATTTAGACGTTAGTGTAGTGCGACCTCGGCACAGTGTTCAGCTAAAGCTACAAGTTAGTGTAGTGCGACCTCTGCACAGTGTTCAGCTAAAGCTACAAGTTAGTGTAGTGCGACCTCTGCACAGTGTTCAGCTAAAACTACAAGTTAGTGTAGTGCGACCTCTGCAGTGTTCAGCTAAAGCGACAAGTTAGTGTAGTGCGACCTCTGTACAGTGTTCAGCTAAAGCGACAAGTTAGTGTAGTGCGACCTCTGCACAGTGCTCAGCTAAAGCGACAAGTAAGTGCAGTGCGACCTCTGCACAGTGTTCAGCTAAAGCTACCTGTAGAAGATTGGTGGTGTTTTTCTGATCCTATCACTACCGCAGGCAGCTACATTATTTATATGTTAGGGTAGTGCGACCTCTGCACAGTGTTCAGCTAAAGCTAGAAGTTAGTGTAGTGCGACCTCTGCACAGTGTTCAGCTAAAGCTACAAGTTAGTGTAGTGCGACCTCTGCACAGTGCTCAGCTAAAACTACAAGTTAGTGTAGTGCGACCTCTGCACAGTGTTCAGCTAAAGCTACCTGTAGAAGATTGGTGGTGTTTTTCTGATCCTATCACTACTGCAGGCAGCTACATTATTTAGACGTTAGTGTAGTGCAACCTGGGCACAGTGTTCAGCTAAATCTACAAGTTAGTGTAGTGCGACCTCTGCATAGTGCTCAGCTAAAACTACAAGTTAGTGTAATGCGACCTCTGCACAGTGTTCAGCTAAAGCTACCTGTAGAAGATTGGTGATGTTTTTCTGATCCTATCACTACCGCAGGCAGCTACATTATTTACACGTTAGTGTAGTGCGACCTCAGCACAGTGTTCAGTTAAAGCTACAAGTTAGTGTAGTGTGGCCTCTGCACAGTGCTCAGCTAAAGCTACAAGTTAGTGTAGTGCGACCTCTGCACAGTGTTCAGCTAAAGCTACAAGTTAGTGTAGTGCGACCTCTGCACAGTGTTCAGCTAAAGCTACCTGTAGAAGATTGGTGGTGTTTTTCTGATCCTATCACTACCGCAGGCAGCTACTTTATTTATATGTTAGGGTAGTGCGACCTCTGCACAGTGTTCAGCTAAAGCTACAAGTTAGTGTAGTGCGACCTCTGCACAGTCTTCAGCTAAAGCTACAAGTTAGTGTAGTGCGACCTCTGCACAGTGTTCAGCTAAAGCTACCTGTAGAAGATTGGTGATGTTTTTCTGATCCTATCACTACCGCAGGCAGCTACATTATTTACACGTTAGTGTAGTGCGACCTCGGCACAGTGTTCAGCTAAAGCTACAAGTTAGTGTAGTGCGACCTCGGCACAGTGTTCAGCTAAAGCTACAAGTTAGTGTAGTGCAACCTCTGCACAGTGTTCAGCTAAAGCTACCTGTAGAAGATTGGTGGTGTTCTCATACTAATAATACTACAGGCAGGCAGTTGATTTTGCTAGCTGCAGTATCAGTATATATATATATATATATATATATATATATATATATATATATATCCCAGCTTAGTGCAGCTACATCTCACTGCAGGCCATTAGTATGTCTGGAAGGCCAACAGGGAGAGGCAGACAGTCACAAGCAAATAAAAGAGGGCAAGCAGGCTCTGTGTCTAGAGGCAACAGTGCTGGTCATGGACACAGTGCATCCTCATCAGCACGCGGCCGTGGGACACGCTTGGCCTTTTTTCCGCAGCTGGCCGTGTTGAGCCGCAACATGCGGAAGACTTAGTCGAGTGGATGACCAAGCCGTCCTCATCCTCCTCATCCTCTCTCACCCATGCTCAGGGTACTTTGTCTGGCAAAGCAGCTGCCAACCCGGCCTCTTCCCTTGGCTCAATGGAATCAGTCACTCCTTCCCTAGCCCCACCATGTCCTCCTGAGGAGTCCCCCGAACTGTTTGACCACAGTGTTGGGTACATGCTCCAGGAGGATGCCCAGCGTTTTGAAGGCTCCGATGATGGTACTCAGCTAGAGGAAGGCAGTAACGTGAGCCCAGACAGAGGGGGTGCCCAAGAAGGACAACAATCTGGCAGTCATGTTCCCCCTGCTGCAGCATACTGCCAGGTTTGCTCCCGCGATGAGGAGAGAGGGGATGAGGAGGTCACTGACTCCACGTGGGTGCCTGATAGGAGAGAGGAGGAGGAGGCACATCACCAAAGAGGCAGGATGCCCTCCAGGGGCCAGCTTAAGGGCAGCACACTGACTGCATCACACTGCAAAGCTCCGCATGTGCAGGGCGCTGCTGTCTCTGCGCGTTATTCCAAAAGTTCTTTGGTTTGGGCCTTTTTTGAAATGAGTGCATCAGATCGCACCGCTGCTATTTGCAACATATGTCTCAAGCATATCTTGCGTGGCCAAAACATCTCCCGCTTGGGCACCACATGCTCGTCCAGACATATGTTGACCTGCCATGCAGTTCATTGGCAAGCGTACCTAAAAGACCCACACTAAAGAACAAAGAGGACCTCTCCTTGCTCCTCATCAGCTGAGATCTCCAACCCCACTATACCTTCAGTCCTCTCTGAGACCTGCACTGAGAGGAATGAAGGTGTAGAATTAGGTGTGTCACAGCCAAGTACTTGTGGGCAACCTGCTATTGGTACACCGACGTCAGATTGTACCAGGCAAATTTCCCTGCCCCAGCTGCTGCACCACAGAAAGAAGTTTGCTCCCAGCCATCCACATGCCCAGCGGTTGAATGCTAGCTTGGTAAAATTGCTAGCACTTCAACTACTACCTTTTCAGTTGGTAGACTCTGCCCCCTTCCGTGAGTTTGTGGAATGTGCGGTTCCTCAGTGGCAGGTACCCAAACACCACTTTTTCTCATGGAAGGCGATTCCGGCTCTCTACTGGCATGTGGAAGGCAATGTCTTGGCCTCGCTGGACAGGGCGGTCAGTGGTAAGGTGCATATTACCACTGACTCATGGTCCAGCAGGCATGGACAGGGACGTTACCTAAGTTTTACAGCACATTGGGTGACTCTTCTAGCAGCTGGGAAGGATGCAGGACAAAGTGCAGTAGTGTTGGAGGTTGTTCCGCCACCACACCTCCAAAATGCCACTACTGGTGATTCTGAGACACCTTTCTCCACCACCTCCTCCTCTTCTTTTTCCTCCATGGCCTCTTCCTGTGCTTTGTCCTTGGAACCAGCGGTGCTCCGTAGGCATTCAAGGGGCTACGCAAGTACGCAGGCCAAAAGATGCCATGCAGTGCTTGAGCTGGTGTGCTTGGGGGGATAGGAGCCACACTGGGGCAGAGGTTCTGTCGGCTCTGCAGGGGCAGGTTCAGAGGTGGTTGACGCCATGCCAACTTAAGGCAGGAATGGTGGTTTGCGACAATGGCACCAACCTCCTCTCCGCCCTCCGACAGGGACAAATGACCCATGTGCCCTGTTTGGCTCACGTCCTTAACTTGGTGGTGCAGCTGTTCTTGGGCAGGTACCGGGGCTTACAGGATGTCCTGAGGCAGGCCAGGAAAGTCTGTGTGCATTTCCGCTGGTCATATAATGCCAGTGCTCGGCTGGCTGATCTCCAAAAGGAATTTAACTTGCCTAAGAACTGCCTAATCTGTGACATGCCCACCAGGTGGAACTCAACCTTGGCCATGCTGCAGCAGCTGCACAAGCAGCAGAGGGCCATCAATGAATACCTATGCGACTATGGGACCAGGACAGGGTCAGGGGAGCTTGTTTTTTTTCCCCATGCCAGTGGGCCATGATCAGGGATGCATGCACTGTCCTGTCACCATTTGAGTAGGCCACGAGGATGGTGAGCAGTGACAGTGCATGCATCAGTGACACTGTCCCGCTTGTCCACCTGTTGGAGCACACGCTGCGTGGAATAATGGACAGGGCACTTGAGGCAGAACAGAGGCAGGAAGAGGAGGACTTCCTTAGCTCTCAAGGCCCCCTTTATCCAGACAGTGTTCCTGCATGCCCGTCGATCACACAGGAAGAGGACGAGGAGGAGGAGGAAGAGGAGGATTGTGTCAGCATGGAGGTGGAGCCTGGCACTCAGCATCAGCAGCAGATCATTTACAGTCCAAAGAAACCCATGGACTTGTACGTGACTGGGAGGAGGTGGCTGTGGATCATGTCGTCCTTAGTGACCCAAAGGACTCCGGACCGAATGCCTCAGCAAACCTATGCTGCATGGCCTCCCTGATCCTGCAAAGCCTGCGGAAGGATCCTCGTATTCGTGGTATCAAGGAGAGGGATCAATACTGGCTGGCAACCCTCCTTGATCCACGTTACAAGGGTAAGGTTGCGGACCTTATCTTGCCATCGCAGAGAAAGCAGAGGACGAAACATCTTCGGGAGGCCTTGCAGAAAGGTCTGTGCAATGCGTTCCCAGAGACTGGGAGGTTACAAACTCCTGTTCCTGGACAACGTGTTGCTGAGGCTTCAATCAGTCAAAGAAGGAGAGGTGAAGAAGGTGGCCGTCTGACCGATGCGTTCAGACAATTTTTTAGTCCGCAGCCCCAAGGTATGATCGGTTCCAGCAACCATCGCCAGCGTCTGTTTTACATGGTGCAGGAATACCTAGGGGCAAGATCTGACTTGGACACCTTTCCCACCGAAAATCCTCTGGGTTACTGGGTCTTGAGGATGGATCACTGGCCAGAGCTTGCACAGTATGCAATTGAGCTACTGGCCTGTCCTGCATCCAGCGTTCTTTCTGAACGCACATTCAGTGCTGCTGGAGGTTTTGTAACCAATCACAGGGTGCGCCTGTCCACCGACTCGGGCGATCGACTGACCTTCATAAAAATGAATCAGTCTTGGATCACCACCAGCTACCAAGCACCTGATGCTGATGTAGCTGAATAATTTTTTCTGAAATGTCAGATCCCTTCAAGACTGCCTATGCTGATGCTGAGTGACTATCCTTTTATGCTGAGTGACTATCCTCTTCCTCCTCAATGATCATGCTGATAGCTTGTAAGAATATTTTTGGTTCTGGGCACCACCACCAGTGGCTAAGGCCCAATTTTTCAGCCCTTGTTTAACAGGGGAGTGTAATTACAATTTTTGATGCAATATGTTGCAAGGAGGGTTCGTTGCTGCACTCAACTAGAGAATTTGTGAGGGGTTGCAGTGTTGTGGCACCAGTGCCTAAGGCCCAATTTTTCAGCCCCTGTTTAACAGGGGCGTGTAATTACAATTTTTGATGCAATATTTTGCAAGGAGGGTTTGTTGCTGCACTTAACTAGAGTATTTGTGAGGGGTTGCAGTGTTGTGGCACCAGTGCCTAAGGCCCAATTTTTCAGCCCCTGTTTAACAGGGGCGTGTAATTACAATTTTTGATGCAATACTTTGCAGCAGGGCATGTTCCTGCGCTCCAACTAGAGTATCTGTGAGGGGTTGCAGTGTTGTGGCACCAGCACCAGTGCCTAAGGCCCAGTTTTTCAGCCCCTGTTTAGCAGGGGCGTGTAATTACAATTTTTGATGCAATATTTTACAAGAGGGCTTATTCCTGCGCTCCAACTAGAGTATCTGTGAGAGGTTGCAGTGTTGTGGCACCACCACCAAAGGCCCAATTTTTCTGCCCCTGTTCAACAGGCGCATGTAATTACAATTCTTGATCTAATATTTCACAGCAGGGCCTGTTTCTGCGCCCACCAAGAGTAACTGTGAGGACTTACAGTGTTGTGGCACCAGCACCACCAAAGGCCCAATTTTTCTGCCCCTGTTCAACAGGGACATGTAATTACAATTCTTGATCTAATATTTCACAGCAGAGCCCGTTCCTGCGCCCACCAAGAGTAACTGTGAGGGCTTACAGTGTTGTGGCAACACCAACACCTAAGGACCCAATTTCTGCAGAGTATATAGGGCAGGCCCCTTCTTTCAAACATCCAACTTACAAACGACTCCTATTTGTAAATGGAAGGAGACAACAGGAAGTTAGATTAAATCTACCCCTAGGAAGGGAAAGTCTCTCCTGTAAGAGTTAATATGGGAAAAACGTGTCTCCTTTCCACTGATGCTTTATCACCAATCCTTGTTTCACTAACAACCCCAAATTGTCAAAAACATTTGTTTTGGGACAGAAAGTGAGGTAAAATCTTCTGAAGAGGTGCACAGACAGCAAAACAAATGTCACAGGGGTGATAACCCTTCCCTATATTTTCCAAAAAGCTTAAAAATAGATTTTTTGGCTGGAGCTACACTTTAAAAATGCGCCAGTTCAAAATTACAAACAGATTCTACTTAACAACAAACCTACAGTCCCTGTCTTGTTTGCACCGCCTGTATACTGCTGTTCAGAGGGCCTGGGGCCCCACGCCTTTCCTTTTTTTCATTTGGGTGTGGGGTTCCCCTTAATATCCATACAAGACCCAAAGGGCCTGGTAATGGATGGGGGGGGGGGGGACCCATGCCATTTGTCTCACTGATTTTCATCCATATTACCGGGACTGGACATTACATTAAAGCCGTAAGCAGTTTTAAATGACTTTTATTCCTTTAAAAATGTCATTTTGTGCAGGGACTGTTCTAAGCACGGGAAACACGCGCCACTTTACAGGCATACTATAGACACACCCCAGGTACGATATTTATAGGAATATTTCACTTTTTTTTTTCACTTTAAGCATCATTAAAATCACTGCTCCCGAAAAAACAGCCGTTTTTAAACCTTTTTTTGCATTGATACATGTTCCCTGGGGCAGGACCCGGGTCCCCAAACCCTTTTTAGGACAATACCATGCAAATTAGCCTTTAAAATAAGCACTTTTGATTTCAAACGTTCAAGTCCAATAGACTTCAATGGGGTTCTAACGTTCGTGCAAATTTTCGGTCCATTCACGGGCTCTGATGCGAACCGAACCGGGGGAGTGTTTGGCTCATCCCTAGCTTGGAGGTAACAATCCGTTTCATTCCAGTGTCAGTCTCTGTTTGCCCATCTGGTGAGGCTGCCTCTGAACCACTGGGCTCTGGAGTAGCGGAAACCCTTTCTGGTCCAGTTTCCCCCAGCTTCTGGTCTGCACGGGTATCAAATTCCTGTAGGGCATGTATTAAGCCTTCATGATTTTTGCCACCGACGTCAATTCCTCTTCCTGTGCATTCAGCATTTGAGCATTTTTTGCTCATCTTTTATATGCTGATAACCCAGACATGTTGCAAGCAGAAAAGATAGAACAGAAAGCAGAGCTAGGAAGAAGGTATAGGAAGGAGCTGTTGTTGTATGTCTCTCTTAAAAAAAAAATCAAAAAATATGCACCAGCTTGTCTCTAAGGACTGTTTCCACAAATGTTACAATCCTTCAGTGCAGAGCTAATTCCTAACAATGCACTGAATGCTCTTATTGCAAAACTATCCAGCTACGCTGCCAGCCAATATGTGATGAACGCGTGTGTCAGATCCCTGCCGTTCTCTAGGTGCAAGCAGCCTGAGAGCGATTGTACTGGGCTAATTACACAATTAACCCTTCAACTGCCACCACCCCCGTTTAAAAGACCGAGCCGGGGGAGACTCGTAATTTTAGCAATACCAATCATAATTTTAGAATAAGCGTCTGCCACACACACACTGCCACCACAGACAGGTTTGCTCAGAGTCTTACTCTACAACAGTAGCGCCCTTTAAGAGGCAGGTTTGTTTATAGCTTGCATTAAGAGCTTTAGAGACAAGGTTAACACTTTTCAACATAAGGGTTTATTATGAAAAGGTCAAAGTTGATGCAAATAAAACATTTACAGAAAAAAGATGTTTCAAAAGATAAAGACAATATACAGCCACAAAGAGATGAGGTAGAATAGGGAAGGAAGAATACTTGCAATTAATGTCTGAGGGTTGATCAGAGTTCGATCGATGAGCTAGGTTATCGGTTCTCAACTTGGCAGATGTTCCTTCTTGGATGGTAAAAGGAGAACTGACCATTGTCTTGGCTTCTCCTCTTTTCTGTCAAATCAAAGGGGGTGTTGACAGCGACCAGTGACCAATCGTCTGGTCATCTTGTTTAGGTGTTGGTTGCTGGGAGGTGTCTACACTTATGACCTTGTCCCAGGTACACTTTGTGATACATATTCATATCTCTGCATTTGTACTGTTTATAGACTGCAAATATCCATATTATTGTTCAGCGTGAGATTTCCTTCAAAACAAATATAAACATGCCATGTCTATAATGTCTAGTCCACGTAGGAGGCATAAGGGGTACCAGTGGTTTCCCATATGACTTGACATAGGGGTGTCTGGACTTGAAATGTTACAAATTATCCGAGGAAACTAAATATGTCCATATTATGGCTGTGCTATTACTAAGTCGGAAGTTATGAAACATGCTGAAATTTCATACTTATTCCACTGTTTTAAGCTTTAGGTGTATTCAGACATTTTGCAACCGGGGCCTGTTGGGTCTCTGAATGGAGAGGGTGACAGTTTTACGACAGGCCTGAACATCTTGCCAAGTCACCAGGCTGTTTTTATTGACCTAGCCTGGTTCTGTTTTCTGTTGAGATAACCTTTCTTTCCTTTGAAATTTTAAAAGCTTTGAATTCCTAAGACAAGGGAGGAGGTAGTTCAGATTTCTCTGTACTGTACATGGTTAACCAAGCTGTCATGGCTGCATTTCAAACAACATGGCAGCTAGCTACAGCGTTTCATGTCCAGTACGTGATATCGTTACAGTACCTACTTAGATCAAAGTAAGGGGGACCATGATCAAAGAAGAAGAGGATCTATGTTGCTAGAAGAAGAAGAAAAAGGAAAAAATTGGTAAGCTCTGCTATAGCTATAGGGGAGTCCAAAGTTCTACCAGTGTTGGAGTCTATTTAATTAGTAACATATTGTAATACCTCAGCATAGCCACCTGTCAGCTTCAGATGTCTGCTCAGTTAACCTAATGGTATAAAGTCCAGAGTCGGCCATATGAAACTGGAGAACTTGAAAACCAATAACCTGCAATATATCATGAGGAATATACAGTATGTATGTATATATACACATACGAGCGTAGCCAAAGAAGAGCACATGACCAAAAATAAACCCATTAGTTATATCAAGGTCACCAAAAGGCAGTCAGGCAAGTAACAAAAAAGAAATGACAAAGATTTACTATATACTATATCCAGGGCTGGACTTCACTAGCTACCTTCACAGCCGTATAAATTGTTACTGGGAGCTCAGAGCATGCATATACTAATGGAAACAAGTACCCAACCAAAAGTATATCATTAGTCTCGATCAAAGCACGAGCCCGTATAAAATCCAACATCATATGTCAGTGTACCAAGATCAGTCCAGAAATGATGTTACACATATACAGTACCAAGATATGTCCAGTGCCAAAAAAGCCCAGATGTCCTCGTTCTGCGGCAGCGATCCGCCACATGGCCTCCCCTATATATACTTCCACTGCTTGGCATTCCCCACGCCCAGTGCCAGACATGACGATGGATGCAGCGGCGCTGGGAGGCGTGGCCGATGTCACTGGGCATGTGCGGAGTGGTGCGCTGACCCAATGGTATCAGCACCCAGGCTAGCCCACATTCCGCTCTAAGAGGAGTAGCCTGACCAGACATCAGGCATGCGCAGAACAGCGCAAAGCCCAGGTCAGCTCCAGGTCATGGCCAGCCCCCCCACCATATACACAGGATGAGGGGCGGCCCATCACGTGAAGATAGAGCCGCAGATACCAGTGGACACCACCACATGCTGACATGGCAATTGCCACTGACAATGGTGAAATTCCTGCTGTAACGAGCCCCTTGCTCGCTCGGTTCCACTCTCCCGACACTCCTCTGCAGCTATAGAATCAGATTGCAGATCGCAACATCTGATGGTTCGGTCATCCGATGCTCCGGGAGTAGAACTACAGCTATGTGCCGTTCTAATCCAGTTGTGTAGCTCAGAACAAACACCAGGCAGGCTGTATGTAAGTTCAACCAGGAATCTCTTTTATTGCAAAATACAGGCTCTTTTATACACTAAAAGTGGAGGTGCATACCTCCGGCTCATAATACTCTGAACATACACCTGTGACCAGAAACCTAATTAACATGGGCTAATTAACTAATCCCTTTAGACGGCCTAGATGACTCAGGCATGACCTTTAGGCCAGACTGACCGTCTTGTAGTTCAGAAAACACAATCAACATAGACTCTTCTTCACACAATAGCAGAGTTAATTAACACAAACAACAGTGGGGATCTAATGACTCTAAGGCTGGATTCACACCTATGCAGTTTTAGTGCTTTTTGCATTTTGCAGTTTTGCACTACAGTCAATTTAACATGGTTTCCTATGGGTCAATTTCTGTAGTGCAATTCTGCAAAATGCAAAAAGCACTAAAAATGCATAGGTGTGAATCGAGCCTTAGATCCCATACTAGAGACTAGGGATGAGCTTCGAGTTCGAGTCGAACTCATGTTCGACTCGAACATTGGCTGTTCGCAAGTTCGCTGAACAGCGAACAATTTGGGGTGTTCGCGGCAAATTCGAATGCCGCGGAACACCCTTTAAAAGTCTATGGGAGAAATCAAAAGTGCTAATTTTAAAGGCTAATATGCAAGTTATTGTCATAAAAAGTGTTTGGGGACCCAGGTCCTGCCCCAGGGGACATGGATCAATGCAAAAAAAAGTTTTAAAAACGGCCGTTTTTTCAGGAGCAGTGATTTTAATAATGCTTAAAGTCAAACAATAAAAGTGTAATATCCCTTTAAATTTCGTACCTGGGGGGTGTCTATAGTATGCCTGTAAAGGGGCGCATGTTTCCTGTGTTTAGAACAGTCTGACAGCAAAATTACATTTTGAAGGAAAAAACTCATTTAAAACTACCTGCGGCTATTGCATTGCCGACAATACACATAGAAGTTCATTGATAAAAACGGCATGGGAATTCCCCAAAGGGGAACCCCGAACCAAAATTAAAAAAAAAAAATGACGTGGGAGTCCCCCTAAATTCCATACCAGGCCCTTCAGGTCTGGTATGGATATTAAGGGGAACCCCGGCCAAAATTAAAAAAAAAAAATGACGTGGGGTTACCCCTAAATTCCATACCAGACCCTTCAGGTCTGGTATGGATTTTAAGGGGAACCCCGCGCCAAAAAAAAAAAAAAAAAACGGCGTGGGGTCCCCCCAAAAATCCATACCAGACCCTTATCCGAGCACGCAACCTGGCAGGCCGCAGGAAAAGAGGGGGGGACGAGAGTGCGCCCCCCCCCTCCTGAACCGTACCAGGCCACATGCCCTCAACATTGGGAGGGTGCTTTGGGGTAGCCCCCCAAAACACCTTGTCCCCATGTTGATGAGGACAAGGGCCTCATCCCCACAACCCTGGCCGGTGGTTGTGGGGGTCTGCGGGCGGGGGGCTTATCGGAATCTGGAAGCCCCCTTTAACAAGGGGACCCCCAGATCCCGGCCCCCCCTGTGTGAAATGTTTGTACCCCTACCATTTCACTAAAAAACTGTCAAAAATGTTAAAAATGACAAGAGACAGTTTTTGACAATTCCTTTATTTAAATACTTCTTCTTTCTTCTATCTTCCTTCATCTTCTGGTTCTTCTAGTTCTTCTGGCTCTTCTGGTTCTTCCTCCGGCGTTCTCGTCCAGCATCTCCTCCGCGGCGTCTTCTATCTTCTTCTCCTCAGGCCGCTCCGCACCCATGGCATGGGGGGAGGCTCCCGCTCTTCTCTTCTTCTTCATCTTCTTCTCTTCTTCTTTTCTTCTCTTCTTCATTTTCTTCTCCGGGCCGCTCCTCACACATGCTAGCATGGCGGGAGGCTCCCGCTGTGTGACGGCGCTCCTCGTCTGACAGTTCTTAAATAACGGGGGGCGGGGCCACCCGGTGACCCCGCCCCCCTCTGACGCACGGTGACTTGACGGGACTTCCCTGTGACGTCACGGGGAATGCCACAGGGAAGTCCCGTCATGTCCCGTGCGTCAGAGGGGGCGGGGTCCCCGCCCCCCGTTATTTAAGAACTGTCAGACGAGGAGCGCCGTCACACAGCGGGAGCCTCCCTTCATGCCAGCATGGATGCGGAGCGGCCCGGAGAAGAAAATGAAGAAGAGAAGAAGAGAAGAAGAGAAGAAGAGAAGAAGATGAAGAAGAAGAGACGAGCGGGAGCCTCCCCCCCATGCCATGGGTGCGGAGCGGCCCGAGGAGAAGAAGATAGAAGACGCCGCGGAGGAGATGCTGGACGAGAACGCCGGAGGAAGAACCAGAAGAGCCAGAAGAACCAGAAGAACCAGAAGATGAAGGAAGATAGAAGAAAGAAGAAGTATTTAAATAAAGGAATTGTCAAAAACTGTCTCTTGTCATTTTTAACAGTTTTTTAGTGAAATGGTAGGGGTACTTTTGTACCCCCTTACCATTTCACACAGGGGGGGGGCCGGGATCTGGGGGTCCCCTTGTTAAAGGGGGCTTCCAGATTCCGATAAGCCCCCCGCCCGCAGACCCCCACAACCACCGGCCAGGGTTGTGGGGATGAGGCCCTTGTCCTCATCAACATGGGGACAAGGTGTTTTGGGGGGCTACCCCAAAGCACCCTCCCAATGTTGAGGGCATGTGGCCTGGTACGGTTCAGGAGGGGGGGGGCCGCACTCTCGTCCCCCCCTCTTTTCCTGCGGCCTGCCAGGTTGTGTGCTCGGATAAGGGTCTGGTATGGATTTTTGGGGGGACCCCACGCCGTTTTTTTTTTTTTTTTTGGCGCGGGGTTCCCCTTAAAATCCATACCAGACCTGAAGGGTCTGGTATGGAATTTAGGGGGAACCCCACGTCATTTTTTTTTTTTACATTTTGGCCGGGGTTCCCCTTAATATCCATACCAGACCTGAAGGGCCTGGTATGGAATTTAGGGGGACTCCCACGTCATTTTTTTTTTAAAATTTTGGTTCGGGGTTCCCCTTTGGGGAATTCCCATGCCGTTTTTATCAATGAACTTCTATGTGTATTGTCGGCAATGCAATAGCCGCGGGTAGTTTTAAATGAGTTTTTTCCTTCAAAATGTCATTTTGCTGTTAGACTGTTCTAAACACAGGAAACATGCGCCCCTTTACAGGCATACTATAGACACCCCCCAGGTACGAAATTTAAAGGGATATTACACTTTTATTGTTTGACTTTAAGCATTATTAAAATCACTGCTCCTGAAAAAACGGCCGTTTTTAAAACTTTTTTTTGCATTGATCCATGTCCCCTGGGGCAGGACCCGGGTCCCCAAACACTTTTTATGACAATAACTTGCATATTAGCCTTTAAAATTAGCACTTTTGATTATTCATGTTCGTGTCCCATAGACTTTAACGGTGTTCGCGTGTTCGAACGAACTTTTTTCCTGTTCGCATGTTCTGGTGCGAACCGAACAGGGGGGTGTTCGGCTCATCCCTACTAGAGACTTTACAATACACATTCTAGCAGGCAACAGACAGACAGGTGCTGGAATTGACATCAGCATCTCCTAACAGTATTTGTCCCAGTATTATGAATCAGCCACTATTTCTAATATGGCAAATCCAGGGTCCCCAGAGTCTGTGTGTCCTGGGGGACCAGGACCCGAATCCACAGTAATACCACCTCAAGGGTCCCCAGGCATACAGCTCACAAAGAGCACCGTTACCCCAAATGCCAGGGCCCACGATCGATCAGCAAGAGGCTAGCATTCAGTCCCCTCCAAAAGTCTCTCTCCTGGCTAGGTCTGTCACACCTGCACATGGGAATCAAAAAATATACACAAAACCGTGAGTGTCCCAATATAAAATGTATATTAGTATGCATCCTCAGGTGTGAATATAAGGTACAAGACTATTGTGACTCAAGATATATGTAAGAGCGGCAAAGATGTGGAATTCCCTTCCACAGGCAGTGGTTTCAGCGGGGAGCATCGATAGTTTCAAAAAACTATTAGATAAGCACCTGAACGACCGCAGCATACAGGAATATACAATGCAATACTGGCATACAATCACACACATAGCTTGGACTTGATGGACTTGTGTCTTTTTTCAACCTCACCTACTATGTAACTATGTAACTAATATGGAGCCTCACAAGAATGATTTAAAGTTCAACATGTCATTGAATCCGGTAGTAGCTTTGAGATTATAAATCTATTTTTGTGGATTTTTTCTAGAACAGCAAACTTTATTATAGATTCATCATAGTTGTGTCTCAAACCAACATGACCCCCCCGTATTTTTTTTTTTGTCCTTTCCAATTCATACATTACGGATGTTAATCATGAGTGTCACCCCTATTTTTCTATTACCCAAATTGAAAGGAGGCATGGGCCTGCAAGACATTCTGCTATAATATAAATCTCTGCACTTAGCATGTGTATTCAATTGGTGTACTCAGTCTAAGGTAAAATCATGGGTGAAGATAGAACAAGAGCATTCTCCTGTTCCGCTGTCCTGTGTCTCTTGGTAATCGTCTTTTCTACTATCCCTTGCTATACACTCGACAGTTAGGGCTATGTTGAAGGTCACAGCCTTAAACTTTCCCTTAACGGAAATGTCACTGTTTACCTCTCCTATGATACCTATCCTGAGAAATGTAGAGCTTGCAGCTGGGACCTCCACTAGACATATACATTATTTTACCAAAAGTATTGCGATGCCTGTCTTTACACGCACATGAACCTTAATGGCATCCCAGTCTTAGTCCTTAGGGTTCAATATTTAGTTGTCCCACCCTTTCCAGCTATAACAGCTTCAACTCTTCTGGGAAGAGGTTTAGAAGTGTGTCTATGGGAATGTTTGACCATTCCTCCAGAAGCGCATTTGTGAGGTCAAGCACTGACTCTCTGCAGGCCAGTCAAGTTCACACAAAGTTAGGAGCATGAAATTGTCCAAAATGACTTGGTATGCTGACGCCTTAAGCGTTCCCTTCCCTGGAACTAAGGGGCCAAGCCCAACCCCTGATAAACAACCCCACACCATAATCCCCCCTCCACCAAATAATTTGGACCAGTGCACGAAGCCAGACCCAAAAAAACATTGATGAGTGAGATCGGGGTGGAGGACCTTGACTGGCCTGCACAGAGTCCTCACCTCAACACGACAGAACACCTTTGGGATGAATTAGAGCGGAGACTGCGAGCCAGGCCTTCTCATCCACGTTAGTGCCTGACCTCACAAATGCGCTACTGGAAGAATAGTCAAACATTCCCATAGACACACTCTTAAACCTTGTGTACAGCCTTCCCAGAAGAGTTGAAGCTGTTATAGCTGCAATGGGTGGGCCAACTCAATATTGAACCCTACAGACGAAGACTGGGATGCCATTAAAGTTCACCTTGTGGAGGAAGAAACAAGGTCTTTCCTGTAAGGCTTTTTTTTTTTAGAGAGCTGGCCCCCAGGATCCAGTGCTTGGTTTTTTCAGCCATATTTCCTGGCAGGGTGCTTTACAGATCCAGGGGTGTGGATCCCCTGATAAAAAGGGGCCCCGGTCCCTGAAGGTTTTTTAATGGAGCCCACTGTGAGTGGTGAAGATTGGGTCTGTCTGGTTTTATCACAGAACCTTGCAGCTGGATAAGGTAAGGGAGATTCCTAAGGAATTTTTCCAGTTCTTGTGGGATTTCTCCTTTAACCACTTGCCGACCGCCTCACGCCTATATACGTGATCAGAGCGGCACGGGCAGGCAAAATCACGTACCTGGTACGTGATTGCCTTCCCGCGTGCGGGGGGTCCGATCGGACCCCCCCCCAGTGCCATCGACGGTCGGCTTTTGGTTGGGAGCGATGAGAGACGAGGGGGAGACCATCCGATCGTGGCCCCCCGTCGCGATCGCTCCCAGCTAATGGGAAACATCCCCTGCCTCTGTATAGTACACAGAGGCAGAGGATGTGATGTCATCTCTCCTCGGCTCGGCAGTTTCCGTTCCAGCGCCGAGGAGAGAAGACATGTAAGTGCACCAACACTCACACACAACACAGTAGAACATGCCAGGCACACTAAACACCCCCGATCGCGCCCCGATCCCCCCCCCATCACCCCCCCCCCAGTCACAAACTGACACCAAGCAGGTTTTTTTTTTTCCTGATTACTGCATAGTGTCAGTTTGTGACAGTTAGCAGTGGTAGGACAGTGAGTGTTAGCCCCCTGTAGGTCTAGGGTACCCCCCTAACCCCCCCTAATAAAGTTTTAACCCCTTGATCACCCCCTGTCACCAGTGTCACTAAGCGATCATTTTTCTGTGGGACTTTTTGGTAACCTAGCCGGGCACGGGACTCCGAAAACCAAGCACCGCCTTCAGGCTTTCTAAGGCCGTAAATTTTTTATTTCACTCTTCACTGCCTATCACAGTTTCGGAGGCCATGGAATGCCCAGGTGGCACAAAACCCCCCCAAATGACCCCATTTTGGAAAGTAGACACCCCAAGCTATTTGCTGAGAGGTATAGTGAGTATTTTGCAGACCTCACTTTTTGTCACAAAGTTTTGAAAATTGAAAAAAGAAAAAAAAAAAATTTTTTCTGGTCTTTCTTCATTTTCAAAAACAAATGAGAGCTGCAAAATACTCACCATGCCTCTCAGCAAATAGCTTGGGGTGTCTACTTTCCAAAATGGGGTCATTTGGGGGGGGGGGTTTGTGCCATCTTGGCATTTTATGGCCTTCAAAACTGTTATAGGTAGTGAGGAGTGAAATCAAAAATGTATGCCCTTAGAAATCCTGAAGGTGGTGCTGGGTTTTCGGGGCCCCGTATGCGGCTAGGCTCCCAAAAAGTGCCACACATGTGGTATCCCCGTACTCAGGAGAAGCAGCTGAATGTATTTTGGGGTGCAATTCCACATATGCCCATGGCCTGTGTGAGCAATATATCATTTAGTGACAACTTTTTGTAAATTTTTTTTTTTTTTTGTCATTATTCAATCACTTGGGACAAAAAAAATAAATATTCAATGGGCTCAACATGCCTCTCAGCAATTTTCTTGGGGTGTCTACTTTCCAAAATGGGGTCATTTGGGGGGGGTTTGTACTGCCCTGCCATTTTAGCACCTCAAGAAATGACATAGGCAGTCATAAACTAAAAGCTGTGTAAATTCCAGAAAATGTACCCTAGTTTGTAGACGCTATAACTTTTGCGCAAACCAATAAATATACGCTTATTGACATTTTTTTTACCAAAGACATGTGGCCGAATACATTTTGGCCTAAATGTATGACTAAAATTGAGTTTATTGGATTTTTTTTATAACTAAAAGTAGAAAATATCATTTTTTTTCCAAATTTTCGGTCTTTTTCTGTTTATAGCGCAAAAAATAAAAATGGCAGAGGTGATCAAATACCATCAAAAGAAAGCTCTATTTGTGGGAAGAAAAGGACGCAAATTTCGTTTGGGTACACCATTGCATGACTACGCAATTAGCAGTTAAAGTGACGCAGTGCCAAATTGTAAAAAGTGCTCTGGTCAGGAAGGGGGTAAATCCTTCCGGGGCTGAAGTGGTTAAATAAATGTTGTCATGCCTAAAGTCGCCACCGGGGGCTGTCAAGAGCACGTACCTGATTCCATGCTTGTCAGTCCGCTCTGTGTCCATACAAGCTGCACGCTTCCTCCAGCCCAAGCCCCAGGTAAGACGTGGGAAGGGGTTTTTTTTCTTTCAAATGTCCCCCACCTGGACAGAGGTACCTCTTCTCTCCAGGAGGCAGAAGGAGCATGGGCCAGTTGGTGGTATGGGCCAGCGGTTCTCCATTCTTCAGCTCTTCTCCACCCCAGCCCCCCCCTCCACATGCGATCCAGTCAGATCGGAGCATGCTCGCATGGGAAAACAATCTTTTTTGAAAAAAGTGGGGGCGGTGTGGTGGGAAGTTGGACGAGGGGAGGCGGGGCTTAGCGCGGCATTGATGTGTCTCAGACGTTCACAAACGCAGGGCTGTGTCTGCTATAAAGTGCACTGTGACGACACCCCGAGTACAAAAGGAGTTAAAGCAGTTTAGGACATTCCCTTCCTGAACACCAAGGCAGCTACCGAACACTTCAATCAGCCGAACAAGGAACCCATACAAATAATTCTCCCCCAAATACGAGACAAGATGCTCTGGCTTCAGGTTCAAGCAGGAATGCCTTTTTATTGAAACAAATACAGTCTTATATACAGTAAAAGGAGGAGGTGTATACCTCCTGCTCATATTACTCTGAAAATACACCTGTGACCAGACCTAATTAACATGATCTTATTAACTAATCCCTTTAAGCAGCCTAGTCATTGTTATGATAAATCAGGATTTCACTACAGGTCAGACTTGTTGTCACTGAGCTTCACACAGTAGATGGTACATTATCATACATTTAAACACAGGACTCCTTCTCACAATTGCAGGGTTAATTAGCCCAGACAACAATGGCTCAAAGAGAAGCCATACTAGACTCATTTACATTATAGAAGACAACAGACAGGTGGCTGGAATTGACATCAGCATCCCCTCATAGTATGTGTCCCAACAGTATGAATCAGTCACTATTTGTAATATGGCATATCCAGGGTCCCCAGAGTCTGTGTGTCTTGGGGGACATGGACCCGAATCTAAAGTAAAGCCACCTCAAGGGTCCCCAGGCATACAGCTCACAAAGAGCATCGTTCCCCCAAATGCCAGGGCCCATAATCAGTCGGCAAGAGGCTAGCATTCAGTCCCCTCCAAAAGCCTCTGTCCCGGCTAGGTCTGTCACATTTCACCCCTTTCGGCAGGACAGACTAACACAGGAGGAGACCCCAGACAGATTGACTCCGAAGTAAATCAGTAGTTCCAGTCCTCTAATGCTGGTATCCACACAGTACCCCAAACAAATTGTTCCAAACAGATCATTACTTACTCAGCCAACCTCTGCCTCTGTCAGTGAACACACCCGCTGCTGGGGAGAGGCTTGGACTGGCCCTTCTCCCTGGAGTCTTTTCAGCCACTGGAGAGAAGACAGGGTGACCGGGCTCACGCCATCATGCTGTTGGGGATCTGGGCACGGGTTGTCACTGGGTTGGCTTCAGCGGGGCCCATCAGGGTGTAAGCAGAAATGAGGGGGACCAAATCATTCACCAGTAGTACATCCGCTGGCAAATCCTTCATCACCCCCACATTCACCTGTCCCGAACCAACCCCCCAATCCAGGTGAACACAGGCAACGGGTAGCCGGAAAATGGTGCCTCCTGCTACCCTTACGACTACAGTGTCCCCGGTGTGTTGGCTCTCTGGGATGAGGTTCTTCTGTAGTAGGGTCATGGTGGGGCCAGTATCACATAGGCCATTGGCTACCTTTCCATTAATCCGGACAGTCTGCCTGTGTTGCTGCATGTTGTCCTGGTTAGCTGCTTGTACTGGATCAACCTCGTGTAGGACGCCCTAACGTTCTTCCTCCTCAACGCAGTGAGCCGCAGGCATGGATGTGCGGGGATTCCCCCCTGCTGGCTTTCTCCAGGAGTGGGACTGCCTGGCTGGATTCAACGGACAGTCTGGCTTTTTGTGCCCTAGCTGTTTACACCAGAAACACCTGAGGGGTTGTGAGTAGTCCTGGGAGGTGAACCTGGGTTACCGAGAATAAGTGGCCGCTGGAGGTGGTGCTGTAGGGCGGTACAACTGTGGTTTGTAGGCGCCAGCTGGAGGGGGTGCCACTGATCGATAATCCACCCGAGCTGTTGTCTTGACCACAGGGTTATCCAGTTTGCAGGCATCTGTGTATTCATCCGCCAGGCGAGCTGCTTCAGGCAAGGTGAAAGGTTTTCGGTCTCGGACCCACTCTCTGACTTCCGGGGACAGCTTGTCAAAGAAGTGCTCCAGCAGGAACAGCTGCAGCACCTCTTCCCCGGATACTGCTTGGCATCCAGCGACCCAGTGGGATGTCGTGCGGTGTAGACGGCATGCCCACTCGGTATATGAATCTCCAGTCTGCTTGCTCGTCTCTCGGAACCTCCTCCGGTGTGATGGCATACCTGGCCAAAAGTGCTTCTTTTACCAGCCCATAGTTCATAATATCCTCGTCTGAGATGGCCCTAAACGCTTCACTGGCCCGGCCGGACAATTTCCCAGACAAAATGATAACCCATTCCTCTGTGGGCACCCGGTGTAGGGCAGATTGCCAAAATCTGCAAGGTACCCATCAATCTCCCCTTCTGCTTCAATTAAATTTTTAAAAGCAGCAAAATGTACCTTTCTCCTTTCAGTTGGTGCTGTCGTGACTCCTGCTGCTGCAGCACCTCTTTGCTGTAGCCAATTTGCATGCACAGCCGCTATACAGTAGGTGACCGCGATATTGTGTCAATCTCACCGCATTTCTCAGCGAGATTTGACACCTATGAGCCCCGTCGCAGCAGCCAGGGCCGAGATGGCTCACTCATCGGGAAAGGAAAACTTTTTTCCTTTCCCGATGAGTGACAGGCGGTGCTGACAGCTGTCTGATATGAATCCTGAGGGGCGCCGCGCCAAATTTTAAATAAAAAAACGGTGTGGGTTCCCCCCCAGGGGCATACCAGGCCCTTAGGTCTGGTATGGATTGTAAGGGGAACCCCCTACGCCGAAAAATCAGCGTGGGGGTCCCCCCAAAATCCATACCAGACCCTTATCCGAGCACGCAGCCTGGCTGGCCAGGAAAGGGGGTGGGAACGAGCGAGCGGCCCCCCCTCCTGAGCCATACCAGGCCGCATGCCCTCAACATGGGGTGGTGAGTGCCTTGGGGGAGGGGGCGCCCTGCGGCCCCCCCACCCCAAAGCACCTTGTCCCCATGTTGATGAGGACAAGGGCCTCTTCCCGACAACCCTGGCCATTGGCTGTCGGGGTCTGCGGGCGGGGGGCTTATCGTAAACCGGTAGCCCCCCTTTAATAAGGGGGCCCCCAGATCCCGGCCCCCCACCCTATGTGAATGAGTATGGGGTACATTGTACCCAAACCCATTCACCTAGGGAAAAAAAGTGTCAGTAAAAAAAAAAAACACAGTACACAGATTTTAGGAATAATTTATTAGGCAGCTCCGGGGTCTTCTTCCGACTTCGGGGGTCTCCTTCCGACTTCTCCCGGTGTTCCGCCTCTTCTCCCAGGCCCCTCCGCTATCTTCTTCCAGCTCTTTTGCCAGCGAGAGGGGCCCTGTCTGCTGCCGCTGTCTCATCACTTCTTCTCCCGGGCCCCTCCGCTATCTTCTTCCAACTCTTTTGCCAGCGAGGGGCCCGGTATGCTGCCGCTGTCTTGTCGCCGCTGTCTCGTCGCTTCTTCTCCCGGGCCCCTCCGCTATCTTCTTCCAGCTCTTTTGCCAGCGAGGGGCCTGGTCTGCTGCCGCTGTCTCGCCGCTTCGTCGCTTCTTCTCTTCT